>NC_136059.1:2114764874-2115242374 GCF_964261635.1 Lissotriton helveticus
GTAATGTGCTGCAGCATATTTACATGCCAGAAAAAGCCACTTTGCGTAGCTTTTCATGGCCTTGTAAATATGTAAATATGTGCCCCTTTCACGCAGAACAATGGGTGTTGCTGTAGGTGTTCCTATCGTAAACCTGGGAATGCAAAAGATTCTACCGCCACCCCAGGGGAAACATTAAGGAGGCACAACAGGGGGAAATATCTTTAATTCTCGTTAATGTTTTACTCTTTCTCGTTCTATGTGTGCTGTGTTCTGCACCACACATAGAAAGAAGAAAACACCTCTTGTGATTGTTTTTGTGCAGTAAGGTGCCCTTTCCTGCACAAACACCATCCCCTCGACAACGCAACCACCCTTGCACCATGGTACAAGCGTGCCTGCATTGGCGCATGGCAGCCCACTGCACTCCAGCGCAAGGGAAAAGGACAGGAATGCACCGTATCTCATAGATACAGTGTATTCCTGCCCTTTGCTTTTGATAGAGGGCAGAGCCGCAAGAATCCTTGCAGACACTGCCCTGCCCCAAAACCTTGTAAATGAGGTTGATTGATTTTGAAAAGTGAAAACAACTGTGCATAAGGATATCACTGTTTGTGGGAGGAGCTGGATGTCAGGAACACCTGCCCAAAACTGATTATACCAACTGTAACAATTTATGTTGGATGACTTACAGTGTTGAGTATTCAGTACTGCAACATATGGTGATCGGTCTGAAAGTCAGAATGTTGAATCCCTGCAATGGTGACTCACTCAGCTTTCCATCTTTCTCAGCTCTGAAAGTTTGTTAGTGCTGCGCCTCCCCTAAAGATGCAGCAGTTGGTGGAGTCATGAGGATTGAAGGTAGTCCATGTTGGACCTGGCATCCTTGTCATGGTTCCTCAAACGTTTTGCCTTCACTCCACCTGTTTTGCTTATTTAGTTTTTGTTGGCTTAGGTCTCTGTACTCTCTACTGCTACTAACCAGTGTGGTAAAATTATTGTACTCTCTCCTTCAAACATGATAAAATCAGCCTAAACATAATTGGCAAATTTAATTTACAACTAGTGGGCCTGCAGCACTCACTGTGCCACACACCAAAGTGGCATTTTCAAAGCAGGTCCTAGGCCTGCCACTGCAGCATGTAATGCAGTTTTAAACTGCCATCTCAACCTGGCAAAATAAACATTTTGCCAGGCCTAAAGCATACTGTTCAATACTCATGTCACCCCAATGGCTGTTAAAGCTGGATACAGTGTGTTAGATTTGTGGGTCTCTAGTTGGCACAGGTAGGTACTTGTGACAAATAGGGACCCTTGCCTCTAGTCAGGATAAAGGGATTACACTCCTAAATAACCCCTGCTCACCCCCTTGGTAGCTTGGCACGAGCAGATAGGCTTATCTCAGAGGCAGTGTGTAAAGCATTTGTGACCACATACAGTAACCCAGTGCCAACACTACAGATGGACACCACACAAGGTTTTTATATAAAAAAAAAGTATTCTTTATATAGAGTTACCACAAGACCATAAACGACAAAAATACACAATACTGTTACTTTAAAATGTTAGATTTAGCTTAGTTTAGTTCAGTTCTTAAGATGCAACACTTTGCGTCAATGTACCTTTGGTTGCGTTGCGCTTCCACGACAAGCAATGTCGCAGCGAGGGAAATCCGGCAAAGTTCAAGTACAAAGAAATAAAGACGTGAAGATCTTCCAGATGGGGCACGCTTCTCCGGGGATGCAAGAAGTTCTAGGTTCAATGCGTGGACTGCAGCGGCGACACCCTTGTTCAGAAGTGCAACGGCAACAGCTCCAACTGCGACACTCCTCTCCCACGATGCATGAAGCTTCCGCGCAATGCAACAACTATATCGGCGACATCCTTGTTCAGAAATGCGACAGCAGGAGCTCCGACGGCGGCGCGCTTCTCGGGGATGCGAGGCGCTTTCCTCAATGCGGTGCAGCAACAGTACCAGGGGTGGCACCCTTGTTTAGAAATGCAACGGCAGGTCCAGCAACAGCGACACGCTTCTACCTTGTTGGGAGGCTCTCCTCTCCATGCGGTGCAGTGCGACAACTCCAGCGGCAACACATTTGTTCAGAAGCGCGACGGCAGGCAGCAGCGACGGCGACACGCTTCCTCGTCGTTGCGGCGCGCTTCTCTCGATGCGGTGCAGTGCAACAACTACAGCGGCAACACCCTTGTTCAGATGTACGACGGCAGCAGCAGCGACGGCGGCACGTTTTGATCTCGTTGCGTTGCGCTTCCAGCTCCTTATGACACGCAGTTCCTCAGAAGGTCCAAAACAGCAGCAGGCACTTCCAAAGATCTCCGGGGAGCTGGGGGTTGAAGTATGTTGTCCCTGAGACTTCAGCAGGAGGCAAGCACTTTTTAAAGCCCTTTGAGATCCTTTACAAGTTGAAAGCAAAGTACACAAAGTTCCTTTCTCCTTCCTTTGGCAGTAAGGCAACCACTGCAGGCCAATCCCCCAAGCCACACTTTAGCTTGGGAATAGTCTCTCCTCAGTTTCTTCAGGTTCCTCTCCTCAGTAAAGGTTTCTTCTTGTAGTCCAAAGTCTAATTCCATGGGATCAGGGTCCCAATATTTATACTCCAAAATCCTTTGTTCTCTGAGGGGAGAGGGGCCTTTGCCCATTCCAAACCAGTTCTGAAGCACTCTGTTTACCAGACTTCTCCTTTCCTTTCACATTGCAGGGCAGAAACATCAGACGCCCCACAGGAGGTGGATCCAGCATTGTGAAAGGCAAGTACAGTCCTGGAGCACTTTGTTTACAGGACTCCTCTTCTTTCAGTGTACAGGGCAGAGACATCAGCCACTTCCCAGGAGGTGGGGCCAGCATTGTGGAAGGCAGGCACAGCCCTATTCAAGGTTGGGTGCAACTCCTCCCTCCCATCTAGATGCAGGTCTCTCTATTCACCACTGGGCTGACTCATCCTGTCTCTTGGAATCCCCCAGCCCTGTCACTCACAAAACCAGACAAGGAATACACAACCTAGCAGAGGCAGGCTTGGAAGGTTAGACAAGCAAATACCTACTTTCCAAAAGTGGTATTTGCAAACACAGAATGTTAAAACCAACTTCACTAAAATATGTATTTTATCATTCTGAGTTCAGGCATACTAAACTCCAATTTCTACCATGTTCTCTGAGTCAGTTAGGATTATAAAATGAAATAATTCTAACAACCCATTCTGGCCTATGGAGAACAGGTAGCCTTGCAATAGTTAAAAACGAAAGTGGCTGTAATTCACTTTTAGGACATGCCACACACATCAGGGGTTGTCCTACCTTATACTTACAATGCTAGGGTCTGACATGTAAACCAAATATCCAAACATGGAACCACTGATTAATACCTCAATTTACAATAGGGAGCACTTGCACTGTGGCACTGGATAGCAGTGGCACAGTGCCCAAAGCATCTAACACCAGCAAAAATACATGAGGCAGCAAAGAAAATGGAAGGGAGACCCACGCCAATGGTGCCAGGTCTAACACATTGTATTTAAAAAGTAAGACAAGTATGGTTAAGTTTTACATGTATAGGCAGGCTAAGAACTCCCAAAGTATTTTTTCCCTGCTGCAAAGCCCATCTCTCCCACTGGCACTGACTAACACTGTTACCTTATTGCATTTATTAAATTTGAAGTGGGAGCTGGTTGCGATATGCTGTTTACACTCAGCTGAATTGTAATTTAAAATCCTTTTTAATGGTAAAGTTAGATATTAAGTCTCAATTCTGTAAATGTCACTTTAAAAGTTGCATTTTATTGTGCTAGCCGTTTGTGCTTTTCTTTTTGTCAGTGCCCTGGCTCACATGACTATGAATGGCTCTGTACTAGGGGGTTGTGTATTACTTCAGACAGTAACGAGTGGCTCTTTGCGCTATTTTCAGTAAAACCCTAAAACAATGAAATAACTCCAGTTGTTTATTAAAATGTACTTTTGTTTTCTACACTGGTTTGGAATTTTTCCTATGTTGTGTTTTCCCTTAATTGCTATTTGTGTGCTGCTTAAATACTTTATACGTGCCTCCAAGTTCAGCCTGACTGCAGTGCTGTAACAATATATTATGGGGTCTCCCTGGAAAGAGTGATGAGGGTTCCCTGAGTCCTCTATATTGTGGAGATATTTATTGGCCTTTGGGTGAATAGGGACCCCCTTGAAAGGTTGGGCACTCTGGTAGGCCGGGGCCCCCTTGCTCCACAGGGGCTGCTGTGGCCTGTGTTACACCCCTGCCAGACTAATTTTATAGCAAGCGACTTTAGCGTTAAGCACAGGTTAATTTAGTGACTTTTGTGGTTCACCCAGACAAGGATTGTGGTTGTTGCCCAAGTGGGTTTAAACATGCCCTCAACCAAAAACCTAATTTCTTACAGCCAGAGGACGGCAAGGCTGCCCGAGGAAGAAGAAGAAGCCAACGCCATTTTTATCTTACTATCCTGGAAGTAGGGGGTGACTAGCTCTTTACCAGAGTTCACATTAACCCTTCAGCCAACGTATGCCCCCACTCTCATGGGACTGACCGTCCTCACTATGCCCACATCCTCTACATTGGGGCTTCAACAGGCAATGGGTAGGCTCTGCAGCTCTGCAAAGTTGAGCTACGGATGTCCAAGTTTGCCTTCCCACTACCATATGGTACTTTAAAGTGGGCACTAGCCTTAAATAACTGTAAAACATTACTTAATATTCTTTTTTTGGTATTAAATGGAAGGAAGACAGAGGAACAAAAGGCAGCAACAGAGCAGCCGATGTGTGTGTGCATATTGTGCTTTTGAGGTATTAGTATAGCCTGGGTGTCTTTGTTCAGTTTGACAGAGAACGCATCATTTATTGTTAGCAAACATTTAGTCTTGCCGTGCCTTAGTTTTGCTCCTAGCTTCTTGCAATAGTGGCCTTCACTCCCAGAAGAGGTGCTAAACTGTGGTGGTCTAGAATCCTATATATTATGTAAACTGTGTGAAATTGAACATACATAGCACTTCTATTTAGTTCTTTCACCTATACATTTAATGACCACTAGAAATGCTTGCCCACAAGGTTGTCAGCTTTGCATTCTAAATATAAAATCCCCCTTAAAGGGAACCAAACGTGGTGTCAGAAATGAGAAGGTAGTTTTAGATGAACTATTAGATCCAAAACAACTTTTTCTCTCCCTGTGCCCCTCGGATAGCAGTTGAATATTTGCAACCTCACCTCTCATTGTCACCTCACCTCATAATTTTGCATCACTTAATATATATTCTGAGGCCACTCTCTGGCATTGGTCGATATCCCTCAGAACTACCTCTTCAAACAGTGAAAGAGACTTTGCATCATTGGATCTAATTAACAAACTGAAATACATCAATGTTTTCTAACATCAATATCTTGACTTCAGCAGTTTCGTCAATGCTGGATGTTTTTCTGCTAATGAAAAGTACTCTTCAAAGAACGTTTGAGAGAATAATGCTGACCAACAACACTTTGACTCCCATACAGGATATCTAAGAGTCATAATGACTCAATTAAAGAAAATAACTACTTGTATGCTCTCACTAAGAAGTTTGGTCACAGATATCCCACCTCCCAATTGAAAATGTACCTTGTGAGAAATTGGGTTTCTGGTTGAGGGGGATGTGAGCCCTTCTTAAGCAACGGTGATAATCCTCGTCAGGGTGAACAACAAAAGTAATTAAATTAACCTGTGCTTAACCCCCAGGTAGGTTGTCAGAGAAGCAGTCAGGATTACCTTAGAGGCAATGTATGCAGCACACAAACATTACTAACATGAAAACACAAATAATAGAGTAACATTTAATAAAATTAGTTGTCACCCAAATTTACAAAAATCCAAGCAGTAGAACCAGAGATATGCAATTTCAAAGATTTAAGGTAAGCACAAAGTACCACTTGTGCTCACCTGGTAGTGCGAGACCTGGTAAAAGTCACAAGTTCAGGCCAACAGTGATGGAGCACAGGCGAGGTACAGAGACCAGTTTTGTCCAGCTGAAAGAGATATCTTCTAAAGTCTAGCACTAAGAGTCCAGGTCCTGGAGGAGGAGGCCGAGAGTATAAGGGACAGCACTGTGGATGGTCATCCCTGTTGCAGGAAGAGCAGGCCTGGCATTGTAGACAGTTGTTGCTGTAGTGTGAAGATCCTATTGGGTACAGTCTTTCCTGGAAATTTGCATTGGTGGTCACCGTAGGCTGGCGATGCTGTAGCGCAAAGTGCAGATCTCGAGTTTCCAGTTGTTACTGGTCGTTGATGTAGTGAGAAAAGTCAGGTTCACTAGCTCTTTGCTTTGGTGGCCGGCGAGGGCAGCAAGGTCTTCCACCATACATGTCCATTCCCTGTTGCAGGAAGCCCCAAACTTCAGGACGTCTTCCTTTCTCACAAAGGAGTTCAACTGATACCACACCAAGGGTCTATAAGCTGAGGGCACCTCTTGGGGATCAGGAATTAATTCCAGCAGAAGCCAGCTGGGCTCCAGTTGCAGACCCAGCAGCAGCTCAGCTGGACAGATTTAGGGAGACCTCTGGAGCTGACCCTTGGAGTCACTTCAGCCTGGGATGAAGGATGAAGGTCCAGTCTTCCTTTTCAACAAGCACGACAGGCCTCAAGCAGTTTCTTCTGTAGTATCCACAGGTCTAGGAGTGCATTGAAGGATGGGTTTGAGGGTCCCATTTTTATAGCTGGTGCCTACTTTGAAGTGGAAGATCCTTCTGGAGGCTTTCTTCCCAAAAAATGTCTGGAAAATCCTGTCTCTCTGCCCTCAGCTCACCTGCAGGCAAACAAGGTTGGTGTGAATTTCTTTGTGTTAGAGCAGTGCGTAGCTATTGAAGTTTAAGTGGGGCTCTGCACAGCTCTGCTCCCCCATCCTACTCGAGATGGGACATTGAGGCACTTAGCCTCTCTATTGTGCAGCTGACAGAGAGAAAAATACAAAGACCAACTCCTGTTCACACATCGTCATGTGACCCAGGATAAGGCCTCAGGCACCAAATAGATAAGGTAGGAAAATACCAACTTTCTAAAAGTACCACACAGTTCATCAGGCACCCAACAGGACATTCCTATCTGCTCCCAATCAAATGTTAGCACTTACTAAATGTTCTAAGGTAACCCAATGAAATCATACGGGAGAGGTAGGCCTAACAGTAATGAAAAATTAATGTGCGAGTTTTTCAATACCAGGACAACCCCCAGGTAGGTTGTCAGAGAAGCAGTCAGGATTACCTTAGAGGCAATGTATGCAGCACACAAACATTACTAACATGAAAACACAAATAATAGAGTAACATTTAATAAAATTAGTTGTCACCCAAATTTACAAAAATCCAAGCAGTAGAACCAGAGATATGCAATTTCAAAGATTTAAGGTAAGCACAAAGTACCACTTGTGCTCACCTGGTAGTGCGAGACCTGGTAAAAGTCACAAGTTCAGGCCAACAGTGATGGAGCACAGGCGAGGTACAGAGACCAGTTTTGTCCAGCTGAAAGAGATATCTTCTAAAGTCTAGCACTAAGAGTCCAGGTCCTGGAGGAGGAGGCCGAGAGTATAAGGGACAGCACTGTGGATGGTCATCCCTGTTGCAGGAAGAGCAGGCCTGGCATTGTAGACAGTTGTTGCTGTAGTGTGAAGATCCTATTGGGTACAGTCTTTCCTGGAAATTTGCATTGGTGGTCACCGTAGGCTGGCGATGCTGTAGCGCAAAGTGCAGATCTCGAGTTTCCAGTTGTTACTGGTCGTTGATGTAGTGAGAAAAGTCAGGTTCACTAGCTCTTTGCTTTGGTGGCCGGCGAGGGCAGCAAGGTCTTCCACCATACATGTCCATTCCCTGTTGCAGGAAGCCCCAAACTTCAGGACGTCTTCCTTTCTCACAAAGGAGTTCAACTGATACCACACCAAGGGTCTATAAGCTGAGGGCACCTCTTGGGGATCAGGAATTAATTCCAGCAGAAGCCAGCTGGGCTCCAGTTGCAGACCCAGCAGCAGCTCAGCTGGACAGATTTAGGGAGACCTCTGGAGCTGACCCTTGGAGTCACTTCAGCCTGGGATGAAGGATGAAGGTCCAGTCTTCCTTTTCAACAAGCACGACAGGCCTCAAGCAGTTTCTTCTGTAGTATCCACAGGTCTAGGAGTGCATTGAAGGATGGGTTTGAGGGTCCCATTTTTATAGCTGGTGCCTACTTTGAAGTGGAAGATCCTTCTGGAGGCTTTCTTCCAAAAAAATGTCTGGAAAATCCTGTCTCTCTGCCCTCAGCTCACCTGCAGGCAAACAAGGTTGGTGTGAATTTCTTTGTGTTAGAGCAGTGCGTAGCTATTGAAGTTTAAGTGGGGCTCTGCACAGCTCTGCTCCCCCATCCTACTCGAGATGGGACATTGAGGCACTTAGCCTCTCTATTGTGCAGCTGACAGAGAGAAAAATACAAAGACCAACTCCTGTTCACACATCGTCATGTGACCCAGGATAAGGCCTCAGGCACCAAATAGATAAGGTAGGAAAATACCAACTTTCTAAAAGTACCACACAGTTCATCAGGCACCCAACAGGACATTCCTATCTGCTCCCAATCAAATGTTAGCACTTACTAAATGTTCTAAGGTAACCCAATGAAATCATACGGGAGAGGTAGGCCTAACAGTAATGAAAAATTAATGTGCGAGTTTTTCAATACCAGGACATGTCAAACTTAAAAGTACATGTAAAAAGTTTTAATTTCAATGCACCCTGCCTTGTGGGCTTTCTACGGCCTACCTTCGGAGTGACTTACATGACATAAAAAGGGAGATTTAGGCCTGGCAAGAGGTTATTTTGTCAAGTCAAATTGACATGTTTAATAAGGCTCCTTAAGCAGGTGGCAGAATACGTGCTGCAGGCCCAGTAGTACCATTTAATTTACAGACCTTGGGTACCTGTAGTACCACTTTACTAGAGACTTACAAGTAAATTAAGTGTGCCAATTGGCTGTAAGCCAATTTTATCATGTTTGAAGGAGAGAGAACAAACACTTTGGCACTGATTATCAGTGATAAGGTGTGCAGAGTCCTATGGCCAACAAAAATGGTTTCAGAAAACAGGAGGGTTAAGGCAAAATGTTTGGGCATGACCCTGCAGAGAGGTCCACGTACAACATACCTCAAATGCCCATGTTAAAAGCAGGCCCAGAAATGTCACTTTATATTTTTTCCTTATACTGATGGTGGTTAGCAAACTAAGAGATAGGGTTTATTATTAGCATCCAATCTCAGTTAAACACAAATGGAATTGATAAGGGGAAATCAAGTGTCTAATAAGAAGCAGCAAGTGATTAGCTAAAGTGTTTGCCCAGAAGTTGATATGTGAAAAACAGTGAAATAGTTGACACCAGATATACAGAAAGCAGATGTAGCTGACATAAAAATACAAAAATCAACTGATGAGGATACTGCAGCAAATATAGAAAAGGATCACATGAGAATTAAAAAGAGTAAAAGTAAAACTCCTCAGAAGGACACAATGCTACAAGAATACTGATCTTCCTCTCAATTCTAATACTCGAAAAACAGCTTGCTAAATATGGACTTAAGCTGAAAGATAAAAAGCAACCTTGATAGTGTAAAGACAAAGAATAGCAATTTTAGATCTAACCATTGGCTTTACTACTGGAACAAGGAAAAAGAAACATTCATATTTACTGCAGGTTTTTCATTAATATCTCCAAAGAGGATGTGAAACAAGTGCGATATACAGGGAATCTGAAAGACAGAGAAGTGACACAAATCTTTCTATATTCCAACTTTATAAAGGACCTAATATTGAAATTAAAACAAAATGACAAACCAATGGCAGACCAGGAAATATCATATCAAGAACAACCCCGCCTAGCCTAGGGATAGAAACAAGAGTGAAATCAAAGGCAAGTGAAGAAATAATCATAAGATTGGTAGCCAGTGGGGCCCCCCCGCAAAGTTCATGGAGGGCCCCCACACTCCAGACCCATTCAGGAGCTCTCAGGCCTGCCCATGCACAGTGCTGGGGGGGCTGCTGGAGTTTGGGCTCCCTGTGCCGGGGGGGCCGCAGGGGCCGCAGGGGCTATTGTTTCACCACCCTAGGTAGCCCTTTTATAACTTTGAGTTTCGATTAGGAAGATGTAGGAACTCCTATGTAAGTATTCTAGAAAAGGATAGAAGCCCTTTGCAAATCCTACCTGTTATTTCATGAAAGGTCAGGGGTTTGAATAGACTATTAAAAGCAAAATATTTGGAATATCTACTCAACCAAAACAACATTATCTTTTTACATGAGACATGGTTGTGCGACGAGGCTTCCTTGTGGAAGGTTTGATGGAAGAAAATGGGCATGCAACACTTACAATTTTGGCCACCCTCAATGAGGCAAAAAATAATTTCTTTAAAAATTGCAAAATATGTACCTGCTATAAACATTAAGGGCCTTATTACGATGTCAGTCACCATTGTGGAATCGGGACCGACTGACCTCCGGTTGGCGGTTCCGACCGCAGCATTCCACTGCAACCGCATATGGTGTGGTCGCATACTCCTATTTTTCTATGGGAGCTTGTGCTGAGGTCGAGAACTGGTTGTAGCACAAGCTCCCATTGAGAAATGGGGGAATCTGTTGACCCCTGCAACGTGAGACAGGCACCTTAAGGTACCTGCCACGTGATGCAGGGATTAACAGGAGGAGGCTGCATGGAGAAGGGTGCCCTGCTAGGGGCCGCCAATGTCGCTTTCTGACAGGCTTTCAATGTCAGAAAGCCCGACATGGAAAGCCTGTTGGAAACCGACATCGTAACCCCTATTGAGGAAACACTGTAATAGGGATTACGGTGACGCCTCTTGACTGGCTGACGGGCTCCTTGAGCATGACAGAATCCAGCCGCAATTACCGGCTGGTTTCACTTTCGACCGCCTGCATTGTAATGTGGCGGTCGAATGTGAAACCCACAATGTGACTTGAAAAGCCTCTGACCTGCAGTCGGAGGCTTTCTGAGTCTTATCATAATAAGGCCCTTAATGGGATTTTTTGTTGACCATTTATAGTCAAAATGCATTCTGCTTTACCACTGGTAGATACACTAGTGGCCATAAAAGTATATTTGAATGCTTCAGATAAAGCATCCGCAGGAATAATAAATGCATTTCATCAAAGACTTTTCAATGCTAATGAATAAGTTTCTTATGAGTGCAGTAATTATAATGGGTGATATTAACATTTGTGTAGACCTTGGGAAATGCTATGAAAAACATGGTGACTTACTAGCTGCTTTTAAAATACCACCAGCAGTTTTTCCAGATGTCATTCATTCTAAATCTGCAACCTCCTGGGGTATAGTCTATTTGAATGGTTGCCTTAGTTCAAATACACCTGCTGCCAACCTGTCTGTAATGGTACCCAGAATGTCCAATAGACTAAGTGGCTCCTTTATCGTAAAGTCATGCAGTGCTGCGCAGCAAGTCACCTTGCTGTGCTGCATTGCGTGACAGAAGAATGACAGGGATGAGCCGTATTTTAGGCAATTCAGCAGAACCTTGTCCTTTCCCTTGTGCTTGCGCTTTTGGCAGCCTAGTGCCAATGCAGGCACCCTTGCACCATTTTGTGCAGGAAGGGATACTGAAAACAATCCTGGGCTACATATTCCTCTTTCTGTGTGAACTTTAGAACCCATCGCTATCCAACACTTTTTCTACTGTTGCACTCTCTGGAGTGGGAATAGTAATTTTTACCCCCACGCTATCCAACACTTTCCCTACTGTTGCACTCACTGGAGTGGAAATAGTCATTTTTACCCTCCCGCTATCCAACACTTTCCCTACTGTTGCATTCACTGGAGTGGGAATAGTAACTTTTACCCCTACGCTATCCAACACTTTCCCCTACTGTTGCACTCTCTGGAGTGGGAATCATAATTTTTACCCCTACGCTATCCAACACTTTCTCTACAGTAGGGAAAGTGTTGGATAGCGTAGGGGTAAAAATTACTATTCCCAATCCAGGGAATGCAACTGTAGGGAAAGTAATGATTTAATATTTAAATAAAAATACATTAATGGTCAATACCAATACAAAATGTATTACAATTCATTACCAACTACAAAATATTTAATAAATGATTAATTATAAATACCACTAAATATTTTTTTTAATTAATTACCTATTAAAAAGGAATTAACAACCAATTGATTATCAATACCAACATGTAATAAGTAATACAAATATTATCAATATCATGTCTTCCCTGGACCGGAAACAAGCTTCCGAGGACCGGTTTCTGGCATTCCAGCCGTCTTCAGCCCGGCTTGCTTGAATCCAGTGGCAAAGTGAGCAAGGGACTCACGTCTGAGCATACCCTGCCACACTTATGGCGGCCAAAAGCGGTACAAAAGGGGGTGGTGATGGACTGAGCATCTGAATCAATCAAACACTCACACCCAGTCTAAAGATCTTGGTTTAACCCATCACCTTTCTTTAGCCCACTCAACTGTTGTTTTGCATTTGTCACCCCGAGTGAGTGCAAAAAAACGATGGATTTAGGCCCAGATCTCTGTACTGGGGTGAATGTATGACATTGTTCTGCATTCTGTCCATCAACTGTTGTTTTGCATTTGTCACCCCGAGTGGGATGGGTATGCTCAGACATGAGTCCCATGCTCTCCACACGACTGGAGTCAAGCTATCCTGGCTGAAGACGGCTGATAGCCAGAAGCTGGTCCTAGGATGCTTGATTCCGGTCCAGGAAAGACATGGCTTGGCAGTTCGGGCTGGACTGTTCCCATGAGGCACAGGGTCAAGGCTGATTTGCATATGGCCATGTCTGAACTGGGGTGGTGTGGAGGGCAAACAAACGATGGATTTAGGCCCAGATCTCTGTACTGGGGTGAACGTATGACATTGTTCTGCATTCTGTCCATCAACTGTTGTTTTGCATTTGTCACCCCGAGTGGGATGGGTATGCTCAGACGTGAGTCCCATGCTCTCCACAACTCTGGAGTCAAGCTATCCTGGCTGAAGACGGCTGATAGCCAGAAACCGGTCCTAGGATGCTTGATTCCGGTCCAGGAAAGACATGGCTTGGTAGTTCGGGCTGGACTGTTCCCATGAGGCACATGAATCTTTTACATATCCTACTTTTACATAGCATGCACCATACCTTATAGGTAATATGGCCTATTTAGGATGACATAAATATTTAAGGTAGATGTTTCTACAGATTAATTTGTAGGTAACTGTAACTCTGAAGGCTTAATTACCATTGCTTGTTGAGGACAGTGTTTTTGAAATAATACTAGAGACTCCCTTCCTCCTGGTTGGATTCCTAATTTCATGTTTGCCTTTTGGATCTTTGCTCTCAAATGGAGTTGCCACATGCTGAATCCCTTGTTAATATTTAAAATGTTGTGACTTGAATAGTTTCCACCGTCTAATAAGCTAGCAGTGAGTCTGTAATGAATGCTAGAACTAAAAATATTCATTAAAATGATATTTACTAAGTTCAAATAATTTGCATGTGTCACCATATCCTATGCGGTACAAAAGGGGGTGGTGATGGACGGAGCATCTGAATCAATCAAACACTCACACCCAGTCTAAAGATCTGGGTTTAATCCATCACCGTTCTTTAGCCCACTCTGCCACCCCAGTTCAGACATGGCTATATGCAAATCAGTCTGACCCTGTGCCTCATGGGAACAGTCCAGCCCGAACTGCCAAGCCATGTCTTCCCTGGACCGGAAACAAGCTTCCGAGGACCGGTTTCTGGCATTCCAGCCGTCTTCAGCCCGGCTTGCTTGAATCCAGTGGCAAAGTGAGCAAGGGACTCACGTCTGAGCATACCCTGCCACACTTATGGCGGCCAAAAGCGGTACAAAAGGGGGTGGTGATGGACGGAGCATCTGAATCAATCAAACACCCACACCCAGTCTAAAGATCTGGGTTTAACCCATCACCGTTCTTTAGCCCACTCAACTGTTGTTTTGCATTTGTCACCCCGAGTGAGTGCAAAAAAACGATGGATTTAGGCCCAGATCTCTGTACTGGGGTGAATGTATAACATTGTTCTGCATTCTGTCAATCAACTGTTGTTTTGCATATGTCACCCCGAGTGGGATGGGTATGCTAAGACATGAGTCCCATGCTCTCCACACCACTGGAGTCAAGCTATCCTGGCTGAAGACGGCTGATAGCCAGAAGCCGGTCCTAGGATGCTTGATTCCGGTCCAGGAAAGACATGGCTTGGCAGTTCGGGCTGCCCTGTTCCCATGAGGCACAGGGTCAAGGCTGATTTGCATATGGCCATGTCTGAACTGGGGTGGTGTGGAGTGCAAAAAAACGATGGATTTAGGCCCAGATCTCTGTACTGGGGTGAATGTATGACATTGTTCTGCATTCTGTCCATCAACTGTTGTTTTGCATTTGTCACCCCGAGTGGGATGGGTATGCTCAGACGTGAGTCCCATGCTCTCCACAACTCTGGAGTCAAGCTATCCTGGCTGAAGACGGCTGATAGCCAGAAACCGGTCCTAGGATGCTTGATTCCGGTCCAGGAAAGACATGGCTTGGTAGTTCGGGCTGGACTGTTCCCATGAGGCACATGAATCTTTTACATATCCTACTTTTACATAGCATGCACCATACCTTATAGGTAATACGGCCTATTTAGGATGACATAAATATTTAAGGTAGATGTTTCTACAGATTAATTTGTAGGTAACTGTAACTCTGAAGGCTTAATTACCATTGCTTGTTGAGGACAGTGTTTTTGAAATAATACTAGAGACTCCCTTCCTCCTGGTTGGATTCCTAATTTCATGTTTGCCTTTTGGATCTTTGCTCTCAAATGGAGTTGCCACATGCTGAATCCCTTGTTAATATTTAAAATGTTGTGACTTGAATAGTTTCCACCGTCTAATAAGCTAGCAGTGAGTCTGTAATGAATGCTAGAACTAAAAATATTCATTAAAATGATATTTACTAAGTTAAAATAATTTGCATGTGTCACCATATCCTATGCGGTACAAAAGGGGGTGGTGATGGACGGAGCATCTGAATCAATCAAACACTCACACCCAGTCTAAAGATCTGGGTTTAATCCATCACTGTTGTTTAGCCCACTCTGCCACCCCAGTTCAGACATGGCTATATGCAAATCAGTCTGACCCTGTGCCTCATGGGAACAGTCCAGCCCGAACTGCCAAGCCATGTCTTCCCTAGACCGGAAACAAGCTTCCGAGGTCCGGTTTCTGGCATTCCAGCCGTCTTCAGCCCGGCTTGCTTGAATCCAGTGGCAAAGTGAGCAAGGGACTCACGTCTGAGCATACCCTGCCACACTTATGGCGGCCAAAAGCGGTACAAAAGGGGGTGGTGATGGACGGAGCATCTGAATCAATCAAACACTCACACCCAGTCTAAAGATCTGGGTTTAACCCATCACCGTTCTTTAGCCCACTCAACTGTTCTTTTGCATTTGTCACCCCGAGTGAGTGCAAAAAAACGATGGATTTAGGCCCAGATCTCTGTACTGGGGTGAATGTATAAAATTGTTCTGCATTCTGTCAATCAACTGTTGTTTTGCATATGTCACCCCGAGTGGGATGGGTATGCTAAGACATGAGTCCCATGCTCTCCACACCACTGGAGTCAAGCTATCCTGGCTGAAGACGGCTGATAGCCAGAAGCCGGTCCTAGGATGCTTGATTCCGGTCCAGGAAAGACATGGCTTGGCAGTTCGGGCTGGACTGTTCCCATGAGGCACAGGGTCAAGGCTGATTTGCATATGGCCATGTCTGAACTGGGGTGGTGTGGAGTGCAAAAAAACGATGGATTTAGGCCCAGATCTCTGTACTGGGGTGAATGTATGACATTGTTCTGCATTCTGTCCATCAACTGTTGTTTTGCATTTGTCACCCCGAGTGGGATGGGTATGCTCAGACGTGAGTCCCATGCTCTCCACACCACTGGAGTCAAGCTATCCTGGCTGAAGACGGCTGATAGCCAGAAACCGGTCCTAGGATGCTTGATTCCGGTCCAGGAAAGACATGGCTTGGCAGTTCGGGCTGGACTGTTCCCATGAGGCACAGGGTCAAGGCTGATTTGCATATGGCCATGTCTGAACTGGGCTGGTGTGGAGTGCAAAAAAACGATGGATTTAGGCCCATATCTCTGTACTGGGGTGAATGTATGACATTGTTCTGCATTCTGTCCATCAACTGTTGTTTTGCATTTGTCACCCCGAGTAGGATGGGTATGCTCAGACGTGAGTCCCATGCTCTCCACACCACTGGAGTCAAGCTATCCTGGCTGAAGACGGCTGATAGCCAGAAACCGGTCCTAGGATGCTTGATTCCGGTCCAAGAAAGACA
The DNA here is from genome assembly GCF_964261635.1 of Lissotriton helveticus. NCBI lineage: Eukaryota > Metazoa > Chordata > Amphibia > Caudata > Salamandridae > Lissotriton > Lissotriton helveticus. The sequence goes on from NC_136059.1 coordinate 2,114,781,227, forward strand.
TGGCTTGGCAGTTCGGGCTGGACTGTTCCCATGAGGCACAGGGTCAAGGCTGATTTGCATATGGCCATGTCTGAACTGGGGTGGTTTGTAGTGCAAAAAAACGATGGATTTAGGCCTAGATCTCTGTACTGGGGTGAATGTATGACATTGTTCTGCATTCTGTCCATCAACTGTTGTTTTGCATTTGTCACCCCGAGTGGGATGGGTATGCTCAGACGTGAGTCCCATGCTCTCCACACCACTGGAGTCAAGCTATCCTGGCTGAAGACGGCTGATAGCCAGAAACCGGTCCTAGGAGGCTTGATTCCGGTCCAGGAAAGACATGGCTTGGCAGTTCGGGCTGGACTGTTCCCATGAGGCACAGGGTCAAGGCTGATTTGCATATGGCCATGTCTGAACTGGGGTGGTGTGGAGTGCAAAAAACGATGGATTTAGCCCCAGATCTCTGTACTGGGGTGAATGTATGACATTGTTCTGCATTCTGTCCATCAACTGTTGTTTTGCATTTGTCACCCCGAGTGGGATGGGTATGCTCAGACGTGAGTCCCATGCTCTCCATACCACTGGAGTCAAGCTATCCTGGCTGAAGACGGCTGATAGCCAGAAACCGGTCCTAGGATGCTTGATTCCGGTCCAAGAAAAACATAGCTTGGCAGTTCGGGCTGGACTGTTCCCATGAGGCACAGGGTCAAGGCTCGTTTGCATATGGCCATGTCTGAACTGGGGTGGTGTGGAGTGCAAAAAAATGATGGATTTAGGCCCAGATCTCTGTACTGGGGTGAATGTATGACATTGTTCTGCATTCTGTCCATCAACCGTTGTTTTGCATATCTTCTGCAGCAATTCATAGTTACCAATGTTGCAGATTCACTACATGAGATATGCTAGATCTGGGGGTCTCTAGTTGGCAATGGTATTTACCTTTCTCCAAATAGGGACCCTTGCTTCTAAGTCAGGATAAGGGGAGTACACTCCCAGAAAACCCCTGCTCACCCCCTTGGTAGCTTGGCACAAGCAGATAGGCTTATCTCAGAAGCAGTGTGTTAAGCATTTGTGAATATACACAGCAATACAGTGAAAACACTACAGATGGACACCACACAGGTTTTATAAAAATAAGTATTCTTTATATAGACTTAACACAAGACCACAAATGACAAAAAATCCACAATACTGTAGCGAAGATTGACTTAAAGATGGTAGAAGTTGCTTAGTTCAAGGTGGTGATAAATGTGACACAGTTCACACAAAACTACCTGGATGCATAACGCAAAATATACAAAATACTTGCAGAAGGAGATGCGTTGGTTTCTTGCACCGGGGGAGATGATGCGTCATGCCTCAATGCTTGCGCAGAGTAGGGGATGAGTCGTGATCCTTACCAGTGACGGGGTGATGTGTAGGTTCTCGGCCTGCTGCCCGGTTGCGATGCACAAGATGGTGCCTCGATGCGATGCGACAATCCTGGTGCGATGCGAGAAGATGGCGCCCTTGATGCGACGATGCGTACACGCCCTCGCAGCCTTGCGATGACTCTGTACTTTGGAGCCATGACAGGCCCTGCGACACGCTTCTCCGGCGATGCAATGGCGACCCACTCGATGGCGCCGCGCTTCTCCGGTGTTGCGACAGCAGGCAGCTTCGACGAAGACACGCTTCCTGGGAGATGCGGTGGTGGCATGCTTCTCCGGCGATGCAACAACTACAGCTGCAGCGGCGACACACTTCTTCTCATTGTGTTGCGCTTCCAGCTCCCAGTGACACGCAGGCTTCTGCAGATAGAATTCCCAGCAAGGAAATTCAGAGGGGAGCTGGAGGTGAAGTCTTTTGTCCCTGAGACTTCAGCAGTAGGCAAGCACAAGTTCAAGCCCTTGGAGCAATATTCTGCAAGATGATGAAAGTTCTTAAAAAGTTCCTTCTCCTTTTCCTTGGCAATAAAGTAACCACTGCAGGCCAACCCAGCAAACAGCACACTGGCACAGGGGTTTGTCTTGTTCCCAGAAGTGATCTAAAGTTCTTGGGTCTGGTGCCCAATATTTATTTTCTCTTTCTTCTCTAAAGGAAGAGGGGCCTTTGCCCAGTCCAAACCAGTTCTGGAGCACTCTGTTTACATGACTCCTTCTTTCCTTTCACAGTGCAGGGCAAAAACATGAGACGCCCCACAGGAGGTGGAGCCAGCATTGTGGAGGGAATGCTCAGCCCTGGAGCACTTTGTTAACATGATTCCTTCTCTTCTTTCACAGTGCAGGGCAGGGACATCAGCCACACCCAAGGGGTGGAGCCAGCATTGTGGAGGGAAGGCCCAGCCTATTCAAGTCCCAGGTGCAACTCTTCCTTCCCATCTAAATGCAGATCTCCCTATTCACCACTGGGCTGACTCATTCTGTCTCCTGGAAGCCCCCATCCAGCCCTGTCACTCAAACTCCAGACAAGGAATACACAACCTGGCAGAGGCACGCTTGGATAGGTAGACAAGAAAATACCTACTTTCTAACAGTGGTATTTTCAAACACAGAATGTTAAAACCAACTTTACTAAAAGATGTATTTTATCATTCTGAGTTCAGGCATACTAAATTAGAATTTCTAGCATGTTCCCTGGGGCAGTTAGATTATCCTGAGTCAGTTAGGATTATAAAATGTAATAATCTAACTGCCCATTCTGGCCTATGGAGAACAAGTAGCCTTGCAATAGTGATAAACGAAAATGGGTGTAATTCACTATTAGGACATGCTACATACACCAGGGCATGTCCTACCTTATACTTACAATGCACCCTGCCCTTGGGTCTACCTTAGGGGTGTCTGATATGAAGAAAAGGGAAGGTGTAAGGACTGGCAAGTGGGTGCACTTGCCAAGTCGACATGGCAGTCACACACTGCACACAGGCCTTGCAATGGCAGTCCTGATACACACTTTACAAGCTGCTTCTGTGGGTGGCACAAGCAGTACTGCAAGCCCACCAGCAGCATTTGAGTTACAAGCCCTGGGCACACATGGTGCACTGTACCAGGGTCTGACAAGTAAATCAAATAACCCAATCATGGAATCACTAATAAGTACATCAATTTAACATAGGGTGCACTTGCACTGTGGCACTGAATAGCAGTGGCACAGTGCCCAAAGCATATAACCAGCAAAACATATTAAAAACAGAGGAGGCAATCCGACAAAATGGAAGGGAGACTCCCGACAATGATGCCAGATCTAACAAGATAACTCTCTCATAGCTTCATATTAATCGTGAATGTAGCTCAAAGGTAAACCTTACATGGCCCTGTGTGGCTTGGTAAATCTGGTGTAAGCAAGACAGCGCAAGTTGCTACATTTGGTTTACAGTGCACCGGGAAGGCGCTACATGGGTAAATCGTGGATGTTCTTGTTGAGTTGCATTTCATGACATAATGATAAATCTGGGCCCAAGTAATTTTTTTAATGTGATCCAGGTTGATTGTATTTCTCTTTCCAGTTTATAATCGAAAAAATGCAGTGTGGCAATCCTGCTTCCCAATTCCGAAGCTTCACAAGCTTTTGTCAGGTGGTAGGTGGCTTTCTACACAACGGTTAAATAGGCGCTCCCGGCATCTTATAATGGCTTGTTTTATTTCGTTGTGCCAGTAAGTTAATGCTTTCACTCTTACCATTACAAAAGGAAGGTTTTAATAGAGCTGCCTCACCTCTTTGTTTATGTGCTCTGATTGTACTTCTACGTTTGTATCCCATAACCTCAGGATACTCCATTCAATTCTGCGTTGACCCTTGATGTGCATATCTCTTTCTATTTAGTGTAACTCTATTTTATTATGTTGGAGATCTCACTCCTCCTACTCTACTGTTGCCAATGTACAGCTTTGCCATTTCAGGACTTTCAGCCTAGCACACATTCCTCTGCGCATCCACAAGCACACCCCGATGCTCTCCATAGGGGCAAATCCTCACTGTGCTTTTGCTTGAACAGCATAAACAGCAACACAATCCTGGACTGCTGCTGCCTTGGAGCCACAGGAATTAAGCCTGTAAGGCCCAGCAGAAGACACGCGGCAGCCGAACTGCCTTTCGTGGGCATTAGCTAACAAGTCCTTACCAGAGTAGCAGGTCCACAAAGGCCTAAAAGATCATACCGTGTCCGCCGCTGTAGAGACGGGGAGCAGTGGGAGAGGAGAGTGGCGGTAAACAGTGAAGCCTTGGAGGAGTGAGTGAACGATGATCAAACAATTGAGACAAGGAGTTAGAGAGCAGCAGAATAATGTTATGACTGTTGGTGTTCTGGCATCAGGACCAAGGCGGGGAACAAGAAAAGAGATGGAGAGTGTCACTTTGAGAGAGAACTTAATATTGAGCTATGTAAGGGAAGCATAAAGATAAGCAAAATCGTTGAGTATAATGTGTCAAAGAGACGAATCACTTTTGGAAAAAAGGTGAGAAGAATAGAGGAAAATTTTAAACAGAGAAATAATGCACTAACAGACTGACAGACTGTCCCCTGGGCAGGGGACAACTGGTAGCATACACAGTGAAGTGGCTAATACTTGATTTTAGTGTCACAGGCAAACGACTCAAATGGTCTTGCACAAAGAGTCTGCTTTTACGGGTCTACTACACTCACAAGATTCTCAAACAAATGCTGTGCTAAGCAAGATACCTCGCACATAATCCTGACTCGTCTGTCCTTGAGCGTGGCACATTCTGGTATTAACTCAGTGGGATACGCTTTAATTTGTACAAAACATAATAAAGGAAAGTCTAAATTTAGGCTCCAATCTTTCGTTTTCGCCACGGACTTGGCCAAGAAATCAATCACACACTATATGTTGCATTAATCACTGGTTAAATTAGCTGCTGGGTATTTTTCAGAGCAGTAAAAACCAACATGGGATATCATGTAACACAGAAACGAATTACATTCTTTTCATATATCACAAGAAATGCATTCTTGGTGTCACCATGTGATGTGTGCCACAGTATAAAAGGAGGACTCTAGCAAACATAACAACTTGTGTTTGTGCTTCTAGGGCAGTATCGTGGTTTGAAATCATTACAAAAAGAGAGAAACGTACGTACAAAAAATAGCAGAAAATAAGCCTGCGAATATTAACTGGCGCTTGCGGCCTTTCCTGGAACATTGCGGCAGACTGATCATTAGGAGCATGCAACGTCCATCAATAACTTTGCTGCAGACAGAGTCCTAAAACCCAAAGGCAATTTCTAAAAAAATGTTTACTAATAGGCACAGCACGCATTGTTTTAATAAGCACAATCTTCTCTTTAAAGGGAAACTCTAGAGCTCAGATTTAATAAAAGGAAGCGGGCACGGGTCAGACATTGTTTTGCCCTGTATACACTCTTTTCTATTGCAGAACAGACGCTTTCCTGGAACCAGCTTGATATATCCTCGCCCGAGCTCCAAGCATGGAACTACCCTTGAATATTAAGTTCAGTCTCCGGTGTTTGATCGTGGACTCACTTATGGGGCGGCCTCAATAGACGTCAGCGGCTTCCCAGAGTAAACACATTCAGGCTTATAAAGAATTCTGCTAAGACGGTGCAAGAACACAACGCGAGTCCTGGGCATTATTGTAGCTAAATTCCACATTGCATATGGAAGCCTTACCAGCACTTTAAACTACTCATCATTGAACTGAAGCCACGAATGCATGCCTCCCTCAGGAAACATGGAGGTTGTCCGAGCCAGACCTCATCAAAATCAATGTAACTGCGGGTTCCTCCAGCCATTCAATAGAGGGGTGGCCGAGGGAAAGAACGGCTCTGCTTTACGAATGCTCTGTGCCAGTGTAAAGAGAAGCAAAGCGAAAAATTGTATTTAGTATCTAGTACAAACAAGCATTTACAATGCAATGGTCTCGGCATTGTTAAAGTTAGAGCTATTGGCATTGCTCATGACATTATTTTTATTTATGTTTTTGTTTTAAAACATAAATAAATGGCATTGTCATTTACAATGCCAATAGCTTAATTGCTCGCAAATGGGAGACCTATTGCATTTGCACCCACATAGAGCCACACACATACAAAGCAACCCACACACACACACACACACAGCCACCCACAGTCATTCACACAGAGCTACCCACACACACAGAGCCACGCACACAGAGCCACCCACACACGCACACAGGGCCACCCACACATGCACACAGAGCAACCAACACACGCACACAGAGCCACGCACACAGAGCCACCCACACAGAGCCACCCACACACACAGAGCCACCCACACACACACACAGAGCCACCCACACACACACACAGAGCCACCAACACACACAGAGCTACCCACACACACAGAGCCACCCACACACTCAGAGCCACCCACACACACAGAGCCACACACACACAGAGCCACCCACACACAGAGCCACCCACACACACAGAGCCACCCACACACACAGAGCCACCCACACAAACACAGAGCCACCCACACACGCAGAGAGCCTCCCACACATGCATAGAGCCACCCACACACGCACAGAGCCACCCACACAGCCACCCACACACACACACAGCCACCCACACACACACACACAGCCACCCACACACACACACAGCCACCCACACACCCACACAGCCACCCACACACACACACAGCCACCCCCACACACACACAGCCACCCACACACACACACAGCCACCCACACACACACACAGCCACCCACACACACACACAGCCACCCACCCACACACACACACACAGCCACCCACACACAGCTGCCTAATTCAACAACTTAGAGGCAGGACCAGTTGATCGCCTGCACATTATTGCCTTCATTCTAACTCAGCAATACTCCTTCCGATGTCAGTAAAATAAGTACCATTGAGTTGAGTGAAAGTAACACTATACTACGACTGTTAATAATATTTTATGAATTGTATGTGTTACTGCAGAACACGGAGACCTCAGATGCAACAACAGACGACGTAAACAATGTTGTTAACAACGAAGTTATGGATAATTTACAAAGGGAAAGTATGTACCATTGTTTAGTGCTCTCTTTGAAATCAGACCTCAAAGAAGCAGACTTAGGATCCTGTGGGCAGAGAGCACAAAAAAATAATTTCTAAAACAGGAAAAAAACGCTCAAAAATGAGTCAGCATATAAAAGCATGCATGCTGCACCCAAATATAAAACGAAAACGAAAAAGAAAGTGAATAATACCTGTCGGTAAGTAGGGAATTGAACGATCTGTGATGGAAGTGAAACAAACAAAGGGACTGTGTGAGCATGACATAACAATGGGACGTCCTGCCAATTGTGCTAAAAGTATGCTAGTAAAGATTACTCACCATGTATACCGGTAAGGATTACACCCGGATCGCGGTGATGGGTAGAAAAACGGGTGAAAGTATTATAAGGATACTGCTGGTGCCTCGGGTAGGGAGACACTACAACTATCGTCTGGACGGGTGCATCCAAGACAAGGAGACCTGAAGAATAGAATATGTGGAAGCGGAGTCAAGGTTGGAAATCCGACTATAGACGTCTCTACAGTAAAGTCATGGAAGGAAAAAACGCTTACCTGTTCTCCCAGCATGGTGTCTTCAAAAGTGCTTCACGTATAATGCATACGGAGGCTTCGGTGAATGGGAGGAAGTGCTTATAAGCCAACCAGTAGAGACTAGAGCGGCCCCTTACAGGAAGGAGTATGACCGGAAATTAGGGCAGCCCGGGTGAGCCAGCACAACTAGACCAGCAGTAAGAGTATTGTTGCCCAAAGCGGAAGTGATGTACCGCTAAAAGGTTAAAGGTAAATGAGCAGACAATCTCGCTCAAATAAATAAAAAGGTCCTGATGTGCCCTGTTAAAAATTAATTAATACGCCGTAAAAGTGAAAAAACCCATAATTGAGCGAAAAAATTATAACTAAGGCCACGAGGTGCCATGCAAAATTGCATAAAAAATGTACAAGCACAACGAACACGAGGGAGCGGCCGGCAGCACAACCAAACGAGGGAGAAGGGACAGCAAGCGCGATGAACGGGGGGGGGTCAGCACAACCAAACGTGGGAGAAGGGACAGCAAGCACTCACCTGAGGACGACTTCTTACGGCGGCGGACGGGGGAAATGGCAAAACAAAAGCGCCGCCTAAAAAAAAAAAAGTAAACGCCCACCTCTGAATGACGGGAAAAAGGGGCGGGGCTTAAAAAAGCAAGAAACGCCCACAAATCTGCTTAAGCCGGGGACAAAAGTGAGTGACACACATCTCTTCCAATGGCTAGCCTTCATTTATGAAGCTAGCCAATGGAAGAGAAGGCGGGTTCAAGCCCCAGTACTGTGGAAACATAAAATCTCGGCTGCGCAACACTGCTGCGCAGTGTACGCTAGGCCGAGCCCTAAAAAGTGTTTTGCACTGAAACAGACTCAGTAGCGGCACCTCGAGGGAGTGCTGCAGGGTGGTGAGGCGGGGCGGGGAAGTGGCACGGTGGGGAGGTGGGGGGGTTATTAACATCCGGCATACGGCCGAACGGAGTTAGGTAAAGAAATAAATAAATAAAACAAATGACATTGAGCGTGCTGCATCACCATTTGGTGTTGCAGCGGGGGCAATGTAATTTTTTAAATTTCTTTTCTTACCTCTGTTTGGCCGTATGCCATAGTTTACTTCCCTCACCCTGCCCCTCCCCCCACCGCCTCACCGCCCCACAGCACTCCCTCAAGGAGCCGCTACTGAGTGCACAGCATATATCCAATGTGTGAGATACTTTCAAGTTTTTCTAGATATAGCAATTTTATTGGAAGTGTAGACTTCCAGTACTAGTCCAATGCTAGGTAGTGAACACTCCTCTCTGCATCAGGTGCAAGACTGCGTTGTGCAAGACAGCCTTTATAGACTGCCAGTACAGAGGAAGCCAGAAGCAGCAGGACAGTCTTAGAAACTATGACATTACAGTAGTATAAATCAATAAACAAATATAGGAGACAATTGAGAGAAAAAAAGCAACTGCATTTGAGTTCAATTCGTACAGGTTTATTTATTGCAACAGTTCATTTCAAAACAGATACACATGATCTTCTCCAACCACAAATATGCCAAAATAAGAAAAAGCATTACATAAAGGAATCAATTACAAAATAGTTCCATAAAATCAGTGGACCAATTTAAGGTTTTAACACATTCAATTCAACCAATGGTACAGGCAACACTGATCTCCTTGACTCTTGTCTCTTTCTCTAGGCTGCAATGCCAACATGTTAAAAGAGTCTAGGTAATCAAATGCAAGATCACTGTTTATTTGCTATAGACTTCTTCAGTACACATCACCAGTAAATCCCAAAGACTGATTTCACATTATTACTCCCTTCAAGTGTATACAAAATTGAAAAACTTATCGCTTATATCCTCTTGTACCCAGAAAAACTTCCCAGATCTCGTGTGACATATGAGATAATAAACCGAACACTCCTTTGATCAAACAGTGGTACATTAACACATCAACAACATTCTCTAACATGTCTGAAGGCTATTCATTTATGATACCTATGTTTCTTTAGATTGAAGAGAGAAAACACAATACATTAAATGCTAACTAAATCATCACAATAAGATTTATAGATATTTCCTAGTTTGTAAAGCGAAGAATTTCTCCCTGCAAATCATTTCAAGGTATTCACCATTTCGTTCTGCTTAACACATATGTGTGACACAGAAGTACCTTTATGAATTGTAATTCAATGTTATTCAGTATATATAGTATTTTGCTCACATACTAAATTATATGTAGGGTCTCCAAAGAGACCACATAAAACATGCTGGAATGGGTTTTGGGGTGAAGCCGACAGTAGGTAAATGTGCTCCCCAGGAGTATTTTACAAATGAACCAGCTCATTTCTTTATAGGCTATATTTGGGCTATAGCCTTTGGTTTGAAGCCCATACAAATGCAGCCATTTTGGGTAATTTGTCACCATTTCAGGAAGATGGTGGCCATAGTGCTAGCACAGTAAAATATTATCATTAACCTTCAGCATTGATGATGCATTTGATTTCGCTCATGGAAAATCCACATGTTCAGGAGGCGATGCGACTGCTAGAAGCGGAAGATTGCACGGATCTCTTAGCTCCAGGTGGTTGTGTCGTTGCATGCCCGGCATGTCAGGTGGCAAGCAGAGTTGCTCGGGCGATCATTACATGTTCGCCACGGAGCAGGCTTCCTAAGGAGGTGATGTGGGCACAGGTAGGAACCAGTTGCTGCTCAAGAGGCAGGAATTTCCTGTGCAGGGTCTGTACTCAGTGAGCTGGGGCAAATCATTTAAGAGAATCAGCGGGGACACCCAGGGAGAGGTTTTTTAACATCGATATTGTGGTGCAGGTTACTTCTTTTCAGCTGCTTTGTGTGCTGCATACAGCGCTGGCCAGCATGGGGGAAGCCCCAGCTGCATACAGAACTCATTTATTCTGAATTGGAGAGGAACGAAGACAGCAGAGCAGGGTTGGGCCAGGGATAAGATCATGCAGCTGGGTAGATGGTCTTCTCAGTGTTTTCATTGGTATGTGCAGGTGGGGAGAATTTATGACGGTCAGATATATTCTGTTGTGTCTCACATATGTTGTTTTTCACGTACAGTTCATGGTCCAGAGGCAGTTAAGCTGTCCATTTGGATTGTGGGACATTTCTTTGTTAAGTGGGCAGATAGGCACAAACTTCAAAATGGTCAAGGTGCTAACCTTGTGCTCGACAAAAGTTTCTTTAAAATAACCTGGCATGGTAAAGGGGGTTTGTTATGTTATGGGGTATTTGCAGAGCGCGTGGCTACTCTGTGGAGTGTCCCGGCGCTGTCTTGACCCCTAGGCAGAGCAGTAAGACAACACAACTGCATGGAATCTTTTCTATTGTTGGAAGAGCCAGGTTTTTAAGGTTCATTTAAAGGTGAGGAGCTCCTGTTCCTGTCTAAGAGAAAGTGGCAGACTGTTCCATAGCTTTGCGGCTGCCACCTGAATGGACCATCCCCCCTTAAGTGAGCGAAAGAATTTGGCACAATCGTCAGGTGCTGGGCCGATGACCGCAGGGTTCTGGATGGTGTCCAGGACTGAATTTTGTTCCTGATGTAGGGTACCCAGATGTTGTGAAGGGCCTTAAAAGAGAACAGCAGGGCTTTAAAATGTACCCTTTTTTCCAATGAGAGCCAGTGCAGGGACTCTAAATGAGGGGTCATGTGTAACCTGGGTCCAACCATAAGCATGGCCCTTGCCGCCGCATTTTGAACCACCTGTAGGCGGCCAAGTAAATAGTCAGGAAGGCCCAAGTACAGCACGTTGACATCGTCCAGCCTTGACGTAATGAGGGCTTGGACCACTGTTTTCCTATTTGAGATGGGAAGCAAGGGGAGGATTTTCCTCATAATTTTTAGTAGCCCAAAACAAGTGCCGGCCACAGATTGGACCTGAGACTTCATGGATATATATGAGTCAATTTGCACTCCAAAGTTTTTTACGGTAGTGACTGGGTTTACTGGGGGGGGACAAATTCTGTGGCCACCATTCGCACCATTCGTCGCCTGGAGTATGTCCAAAGAAAATGATTTCTGACTTGTCTGAATTGCATAGCAGTTGAATTTGCCTGAACCAGGCAAACACCTTAGCCAAGCATATGTTGCTATCATTTCCTTTTAGCGACTCATCCTTCTCGCAGGTAAACAGTAACTGGGCGTCGGCAGCCTAGGATATCCTTTTTGTCCCATGTTGTTCTGTTAGGGTGCAAGGGGGGTCATACATATGTTGAACAGGGTTGGGCTTAGAACAGAACCATGTGGCACTCCTACATTCAGCGGAGGGATGTGGGCTGAAAAGGGGGGACCAGACTGTTTGCTGGCGGCCTTCCAAGAAGGAGGAAAACCACCTAACAACTGTGGCCCCAATGCCGCATTCCCGTAATCTGCACAGAAGTCAATTGTGGGGAATGGTATTGAAAGCCGCCAAGAGGTCCAACAGTATCAGCACTGCCTTCCCTCCTCTGTCAAGGGTGGTCTTAATCGTCTCTACGACTTCCAGTAGGGCCGTCTCTGTACTAAAGTTGGCTCTAAACCCTGAATGGCTTGGGTAGAGAACATGGGTTGCCTCAATAAAATCAGAATGAGATGTCTAGAAGTGTTTTAATGTTTAAATAGTCTGTTGAGAAGGTATAGATGCCCGGATGTTTAACAGATTCACTTAGGCAAAAATTACATGGTGGCATGCAAGGGGCTGGAATTGTTAAAGGAGATGAAGTAGGATATGATGGGAATCAAGCGGCAATGGCCAGGATGTTTTGTCCTGTGTACGAAATTCATTCCGAGAAAGTGAGTGAAGGGGGGCAATAAAGCCCTCTGCCGATGATTAGGACAGACCTAAAATTAACAGGGAGGTGTAGGTTTTCTGCAGGAAGAATGGTTTTGGTCCGGTGGAACATACTGATTTAAAATACAACATTGTAGAATTTTTTAGGAGGATGGTGTTCATTTGTCTTTCTAAGGGATGGAGCTATACTTGTGACAGTTGAAGGATGGGACAGTGAATGTTTACAGGTCAGACAGAATGTCCTGGGGGGTCAGAAAAGTCACGGGTGACTGTTCTGAGTGGCGGTTGGCAGATAGGTTGTCATGGTTCTAGTTTAATAGTATTATTGTGAACATAGGCAAATTTAGGAACTTGAGGATTGGCAATGAAGGTACATCTGGATGAGGCAAGAAATTAAAGTTAATATTTAGGGTATTTTGATAGGTAGATGTTCGTAGATGTAGATTAAATGTAATGGGAGTTAAAGGTCACCAGTTCAATACTAGGGTGAGAGTGAGACATTTGTAAGATAAATATGTATTGGGCGCAGGAAGCTTATGGCTGGGGTAAGTGACTGGAGGTGACTTGTTTTATAGTGGTTTAGTTTTGCAAGGCAAAGGCCTAGGGTTTATTGTTGTGATAGGCACCTGTCTTCAATAAAGCTGCCCTTTTCACACAATAAAGCGAGTATGGGGTCTGTGCTGCTCCTCTTTTACCCCCAAAATATGTGTGAGCATTGTATAAGAAGTATGTGTCAAAAGCAGTACACCTTTTCCACTTTGCCTCCTAGATGTATTCTTTGATTTCTAGTTTGCTGGTGGTAGTGGGCAACTACCACCTTAGGAAACACTTTTAGTGCTAGGCAGAGTAGCACTTTTAATTGCCTTATGGTTCTGCACTATGTTTTTCCCCATTGTGGAATGCAGAACAGCATATTTAGTTGCGTTGCTGTGTTTTAAGAAAAATTTGGAAATCTCACATTACACCTTTAGGTAGAATTATCATACATATCTCAACTCTTAAAGGCAGTAGAATTACAGACCTCCTCTATGTGTTGTAGGGGATACAGTGATTTTTCTTTTGCAGGTAGTCTTCTTCTGTGCAGTCTGAATCAGGTGGAACGCTTTTGCATTACGAATAAAATGTGCTAATGTAGTCAAAAATGCCAGGTGCAGCAAAATGGTTTATTTAGCCAGCAAAGGGAAATCACCAATGGACCACACCCCTCAGTTATGTGCACCGTCTCCTGATGCCATTCAACTACTACGATCCTGTTTCTTTTTATGTGTGAATAATACAAACTTTCCTTCCATTTTTGGCTATTAAACCGCTCTTTAGACCAATTAGTCTATATTTTGGGGAGAATAGTTTCTCTTTATATGTTAGTGGTCTACAATATGCTCTTCTTGGGTTTCAGTCTATCCTTTACTCTTATTCCTTACTTATTTTCTTTAGTGCAGCAGTTTAAAATATGTACTGTTTTCGATTTTACTATTTATGCATTATTTTTAAATGTAGTCAGAGTTTTTCCTTGATATCTTTATTTGCTCAGTTTGAACTAGTTGGTTTGTATCTTTATTTTAGTATTTCAATTGTAATGAATCGTCCTTTTCTTGCCTGTTAGGTTTCCTGTTTTGGGTTCATTCAATTGCCTTAATCCCTGTATGTTTTCAAAAACAATTTAAGAATCCTCACCCCACTCACTCATTAGTGAAGTATGCTTTCCATGTTTCCTATCTTTTTTTGGTGGGGCCGTTTTATCATAATATCTTTCACATGTCCATGATTTGTGTACAGGTGCGTGATTTATTTTGTATCAGCACTTTAAATAAACGTTTACATTGTATAAATGTAAAAAATAACCGTTGGTATTAATACATAAAACAATGCTGCATGACGAGTTCTTGATATTAAGAGATGAAACTATTATTTATGTGTAAACTAGAATGGATCTGTTAATGTGACATGAATTAGAGAATCATTTAAACTAGTAATTTGTTTTGCTGACATTGCAGTGCTTAATTTGCAAGTCAGTGAGTGCTGGTGTCCAAAGCTGCACTTAGAAGTGTTTCACTGCGTACGAAGGCTGCATAGTCTTCATTTTACTCATGCCTCTTTAATTCACTACCAGACATGCATTTTATCTCACTCTTGGATGTTCCACCTTTCCCCTTTGTGACGCCTTTTCCTTGTTTAGCTTCCCCGTTCTTTACCCTTTGTGTGTTTTTCCTTTTTTTGCTCTGGAGAGACGACTGATAATGACAAATAAGTGTTGGTTGCTAAAAATGAGTGTCACTTCCCAACAAGCATTGGTAAAAGTATTAGGTTTCTCCTATGTGAATTATAATAATAAAATGTTTTGGTTAGTTTTAAGTTGGTAAGCGATTGTGCAATATAAGTTAAGGAAACTCCTTGAAAGTGTTATGACTTGCTTTTTGAGAAAGGCAATATATTCTGCAGTATCTGGTAGTTATATAAAGTGGTCCTGTACCTTTGGGCGATGTTGTGTAAGCCATATTTATCCACTGTCTGGAATATAAAGGGAAATGCCCTGCGAGGCTAAGTTGTGAATTTCAACGTACCACATTGAGAGGATCTTAGGCACTAGCAAAGAAATCAAAAGAAAAGAAGTTTGTAAATATATATCTTGGCAGGCAGGTGAAGATAGAGTAGATTTATCTTTTGGGCTGGTCCTTATATACCTTAGCGTTTTCAAAGGCAAACAGGTAAATACGGTTAAAAAACAGCTTAGTGTGGTAATAAGGTGTAACTCAAAGTATGGATTGCCCAGGAAAACCTAAACGCAGTTTCTCTATGTCAGATGTAGTAACATTTTCGATCAGTCACTTTTTGACACAGTTCTTCAGGTACCTGACCGCAACAACTGATAGCACTTAAAGAATGGCATTATATAAAAGCATAAAAGCCCAATTTCAGAGTGGGCAAAATGTATGTATTTTAAGTACATACTCACAGTGTCACCAATCTCCCATCTACAAATGAGCTGAATTGACTTTGTCAATGTTATTAGACATGTTGCAAAGTGGTTGAGCTGCTGTGCACAATAGCTTATATTAAAAAGAACAAAGTGCTATGATGCAGCTAGCATTGACCACGTTTTAGCGCTTTTTTTAACTTTAAGCCAAGTAGCACAGCAGTTCAACTTTTGCTTGACATGAAACAAACCTTTACAAAGCCAAAAGAGTTTCCATAGGCAAAAACTATTGGCTTTGCTAATGCTTTTTTCTTAAATTACTAGCCCAAGTGCTGAGCCGGCGAAAACTAATAAATACCACTATGTCAGGTTTTAGAAATGCATGCATAATTGAGCATGTAAGCGGCTAGAAATTAAACCTCTGCATCATCCTGCCTTTTTGTCATGCTGCACAGCATATATTTTGGATATACATGTTAAAAAAGAAATAAATGTTTTGAAGTTGAAGTTGAAGTTGGAAGGGTTTTGTATAGCGCTCTACTACCAAACGGTTTCTTGGCGCTGTAGACAGAAACTAAGACTGAGGGGGGAAGAGGGTGAGATTTAAAGAATGTAAGTAGAAGAGAAAAGGTAAGTTTTCAGAGCAGTCCGAAAGTCCAGATAAGAAGGGATAGATCTAATTATCAGAGGGAGTGAGTTCCAGAAGAGGGGAGCAAGTGTCGAAAATCTAGAGCCACCCGATTTCTTCTTACGAAATCGGGGGACTAGAAGGAGGAACTGGGTGGAGGACCGCAGATGTCTAACAGGAACATATGCAGTGATATTGGATCTGATGAAAGCAGGGGCAGTGCCAGCTAACGACATTTAGGTCAAACAGCCCAGCTTGAAGAGTGAGCGCTCCTTTATAGGGAGCCAATGAAGAGTTTTGAGCAGAGGGGTGATGTGACTAGATTTGGGGAGCCTAAAAATGAGGTGCGCTGCTTGGTTTTGAATAAGCTGCAAACAAGGACATTCATAGGCTGGAATGCCCACATATAGGGCATTACCATAATCTAGTCGGGAAAGGATCATTGCCGAAACAACGAGTTTGAGAGCTTCAGCCGAGAAGTAGCGTGAGACTTTCCGGATGATTCTGAGGGAGAGGAAGCAAGAGGAGACTACTGCGCTTATCTGGGGGCGTAGAGAGAGGTCCTGGCTGACCTTGATGCCGAGGGTTCTGACAGAGGCAGAGGGGGACGGGGGGGGACCGAGGATGGGGGGCCAAAAAGCAGGGGACCAAGGGTTAACAGGGGACCAAGATGTTTTCTTAAACTTGAAAGGATGAAATTCTAGACAGCTGCAATTTTCTAGGCTGAACCATTTTCAAGACTAAATAATCTGCAAAGGCATTGTTTGGATATTTTAAAAGACTGTTTTTTCTGTTCGTTGGCTTCTCAGATGAGAAAGATGAACTACAGGATTTATTACACGCTGGGTAATCCATTGAAAATGTAAAGATTTTTTTCCCCTGAAGAATGTGGTAGAAAAGACTAGAACCAAGGCCTGTGCATTATTTTTTATTATGCAACCATAGTGTCAAATGGAATGTTCTAGCTACTTGCAGCGTGTATAATATTCTTCTCTTTCTTACACTGATTGTGTAACTTTCTCTTGTTGGAGGGGTGATACAAGTGGACGTGTTTTGCACGGATCATTGATGCTAGCGGGTCTCAACAGATGCACACAATAGGATGTGGCATAACGGCCAGAACTGTCTACTACATAGCTGGGAAACTGGGTTGTAGTCTCGGCTCAACATCTTATGATTCTGGGAAAAGCACTTAATCTCCCTGTGCCTATAAACATGAATGTGGTCTTCTGTAATGTAACTGAGAGTGCTGCAGTAATGAATGTGTGTTTTCATCCAGTTAAAGCACTCTAATAATACCTTTGGGTGGCGTTCATACATAAAACTACATATAAAATAAGAGGGAAGGAATAGTGCCCAGAGCAGTTGCCAAGTCCTAGCAGTCTTTTGGGATTTAGAACAGTACCCCAGAGCTCAAAATTAAGGGACGGGTGGTGGTGGGGGGGGATGGCACAGACGAGCAGGACACAAGATAAAGGCACACATATAATATCAACACGATTCCATGTGGCTTTCAAGAAAAGCCTAAAACCCACTGAACGGTACGTTTATAAGTGGTCGGAGTAGTTGCAACATTCAAATATACATCAAACATGTGAACATAGCATAGGTAGACAGATCACCATAAAGTCAAAAAGAAATTCTAAAGGAAATGACAAATTTAATTTTCAATCAAGCCGCATTAGATGCAATTGTAAATCAAAGCATTAAAGGGGTAATTGTGCCTTTTCTTCAAAAAATAGTGCTCCTGGGTGTAGTAAGTGACACAGCGAAGAAATAGGGAAGTGGTAGTGAGGGACAGGGTAAAGGTGTTTGTGACATAGATAAAGTACACACTATATACAAATCAGCCTTTCCAGCCTGTCACGGTCAATTAGTTCCATAATACAATGCTCATTGGTACATCTTTAATTAGTACATTCTGATCCATGAGCATGTGAAGGTATGGTAAAGATGGTCTACGTTTCGACCCCCAATGAACAGGAGGGTTATTGATGGCCTCACAGCGGGGTCTACATCAGGACAACGGAACACCTATGGGTAATGAATAGGGTTCAGTATCTAATCTACTACTTGTGGTGAAGTGTCTAAAGTAGGGAAACTGAAGAGAAACTACTTGTCTGTAGGATGAACTGTCACAGTTAAATCCTAAACGGGCTTCCAGCAAGCTCCAGTATCAATCCGCCGGCAATGGGAGATTGAATCCTCATGCCCCCACATTGTCTATTTTGATTGATACTGGAGCTTGCTGGAAGCCTGTTTAGGGTTTAACTGTGACAGTTCATCCTACAGACAAGTAGGTTCGCTTCAGTTTCCCTACTTTAGACACTTCACCACATGTAGTAGATTAGATACTGAACGTTATTCATTACCCATAGGTGTTCCATTGTCCTGATGAAGACCCTTCTGTGAGGCCATCAATAACCCTCCTGTTCATTGGGGATCGAAGCGTAACCACCATCTTTACCATACCTTCACATGCTCATGGATCAGAATGTACTAATTAAAGATGTATCAATGAGCAATGTATTAAGGAACTAATTGACATTGACAGACTGGAAAGGCTTATTTGTATATAGTGTGTATTGTATCTATGTCACAAACACCTTTACCCTGTCCCTCACTACCACTTCCCTATTTCTTCGCTGTGTCACTTCCTACACCCAGGAGCACCAAATTGTTTGAAGAAAAGGCACAATTACCCATTTAATGCTTTGATTTACAATTGCATCTAATGCGGCTTGATTGAAAATTAAATTTCTCTTTTTGAATTTCCTTTTGAATTTCTTTTTGACTTTATGGTGATCTGTCGAACTATGCTATGTTTACATGTTTGATGTATATTTGAATGTTGCAACTACTCCGACCACTTATAAACGTACCGGATTACTGACCCAGGCCGGGTAGTTTTTACTTGGCCGTAACCCCGTAAAAACTCAACACATAAAACCCACTGAAAGCACAATCCATAGATTTAAGCATAAGTAGATGACCAAATGAATGAAGAATAAAAGTGAGTTATAGGGCACGGCTGCACTAGAGACATTGGCCAAAGTGAATAAGAACAGGGAAGACTGAAACTCTGCAAAAAATAAAGAAAAGTGTCCCAAAAGTGGTTGAAAACAGTACTTGGGCCTCAGGAAGCTGAGTAGATCAAACACACGAGACACAAAAGGAAATAGTATGCTACAGCCAATAGAAATGGAGGAAAAGTAAGTGGCACACAGAGGAACCAATGAAAATGATGTAACATGCATTAGAGAAGATGAATTAACTTGACAAATTACACATCACACTTCTGTCTGCAGCAAAGGATTTCCACACAGAAACAGCAAACCAGCAGGAGATACAAGCAAGTACATTTTGCCATTGATCAGTTAATTTAAGCTTCGATGACTTCAAGTATTGCTGTAAACACATTTCCTATTAATATATCGAAGGTATATGAATTAATGTGACTCATTACAATTTGTTGTAGAGATCGGATCTTGAACCTGGGTAGTGGAGCACATTTCAGTAAGGATAGGAGATAGTTGTGAATTAATTGAATGTTCAAAAGACTTATAAAGAACTCATGGTAATCACTGAGGGCCTTCCAGATGGTTTCAGGACAGTTTTCCAGTGACATGGGTACCCAGTAGCAACTGAGCTATCTTTGTAAGTAGTATTGCCTAATGTCCATGGAACCTCAGGAATCAGACACTATTGCTAGCTCACTGAAAATTAACTAACAGCTAAGAACCTCCTTTTTGGGCTGGTCCCTCAATGGGTACCAAAGGCGAACAGTAATCCTTACTCGTGAAGTATGATGTGAGGTAAAAAAATCTGTTAATAACACTGGAAGAGAAACAGTAACAATAATGTTTTGACAGTGCTATTAAAGGTATATGACGCTTATCTGGTAAAGGTTCACTCGCTTAGTAGAATAAGGTAGGCTCAACATAATCAAGTTTCCCCAAATATACAGAGGGTCCTTATATACATTAACAATTACTGTCTGGCTTTAGTAGAGGTGAACTGACGATGCTGAACTAGAGAAGTGTCTTGTCTGATGTGTATTGCATCTGACGTGTGCTGTGGATGAATGTCTATGTGTATGCCAGCATCTAATTCTTCTGTGGCACTCAGGTTGTAGAGGTCAGGCAGTCTAAGGAAACATTGTGCTCCTTCTGATTGTGATCCATTTTACAGATGTTCAGGGTTTTCCAACATTCACCTAAACAAACACTAAAGATTTGCAATTGCCCCAATATCAAACCCGCTCCTAAAGCTTTTCAATGGCACCCAGTCAGGGGCATCGTCAACCTTCCGCTTTAGCAGCTACAATGGGGGTGGGGCTCTTGATGGGCCTCTTTTGTCTGCAGCTCGGCAGAGAAAGCCTCATAGTTGTCTGAAAGGGTGGGAGGGATAGTGAGTGAAAGGATGGATGGATTGATGGTTAGATGGCTGGATGGGCCAAGATGTGGATAGATTAGTGAAAGTATGGATGTCTTAGTGAAATAGGGAGGATGAGTGAATGGGGTGAACGGATGGATGGATGGAGTGAAAGGATAGATAGATGATGACTGATAGGTTGAACGGTGGATGAATAAATGGATAAAAGGAGATGGATGACTGAGTGAAAGGATGGATAGATAGGTTTAAAGATCCAGCTCTTTGATCAGTTCCCAGCGCTGCAGGTCTATTGACCTTGCCATGCATTCTGCTGCCAGCATTTGGTCTCTGTGCTCCGTGCTGCCTGTAAGTTGTTCCCAGTGAGTTTAGCAAGTTTTAGCCACATTTTGCTCTAACTTTCTTTTTCTGTACTGCACAGCTGCTTTTGTAGCTGTCTCTGTGAGTTTAACGAGTCATTTTAGCCACATTGTTCTCTTCTGTATAACTGTTCACTTTAGTCACATTGTTTCTCCTCTGCATAACCTTTCCTTTCCTGTATCTGTATTAGTATCCCCTGTGTATATAGCAACTGCTTAGCCATTTGTATTGTGATGTGATTTGGTTGAAACTTCTCTTTTCCCCCTGTACCAAGCTGGTTTTTGGCGCCTCTGTGCTGCTCGCCCCTATCCAGCCTGTTTTTCTGCTCCTATCAATCAGTACCCTGCCCCCTCACTACTCGGACCTACTTAATGAAGCCAATAGTGTGACTACATTAAACACATCTCTGATCAGTTCCCCAGCCTGCAGATGTCCTGTTCCTTCCACACATTCTGCTGCCAGCATTTCGTCTCTGTCCCCATGCTGCCTGCATGTTGTTCAGAGTGAGTTTTCAAGTTGTAGCTGCATTTTGCTTTAACCAACTTTCTTTTTCTGTACTGCGTCACTTCTTGTGCAACTGTCTTCATGAGTTTAGAGATTCACTTTAACCACATTGTTTCTCTTCTGAAAAACCTTTCCTTTATCTGTATTAGTATCCCCAGGGTATTTAGCAACTGTTTAGCTATATTTGCGCTGTGATTTGGTTTAAATTTCTGTTACCCCTGTCCCACACCACTTTTTGGAGCCTCCATGCTGCCCGCTTTGTCGCTCCTGCCACCCAGTGTCCCACCCCCTCCCAGGACTCGACCAACTCAATAGAAGCTGCAGTGCCCAGGTGACTTACTGCAGGAGCACCAAAGGTTCAAGAAAGCCCAGTTGCACCTGTCTGTGCCTGAACCACGCCCAGCATCAGGAACCCTGGTTCTTCTACCCCACACAGCTACACCACTGCAGACCTCAGAGCCATGGACCCCAGCTGCGTCGACAACAACCAATACTGCCACTCATCCCCATGAAAAACCAAAGGACCATTCTCCTGCTAGCACTGCCACTTCACCCGCAACACGGAAGCACCCAACAGCACTAAAGAAGCAACAAACATGACTGCATCCACCATGCCTACCGAGATGGCCACGGCACAACTCCAGTAGATTCTGCTCAAAGTACAATCATTTGGCAAGCACACCTCATAGATCTGGGACACAAGCTCATCTCTCACCCCATAAGTCATCTTCCTTACAGAGACCCCGCTCCACACCAGACATTGCCACCACCACACCCAGAGGATACAAGAAAACACACCAGGACCGAACCAACAAACACTGAGGTGGAATTGCTGTCATCCACAAGTATACCATCCGCTACACAACCTTGGTCCGCACAATGGAGCATCTAAACTTCCAATTTCACAAAGACAGTAAAAGCGCCATCAGAGGTACCCTCACAAAGAGACCACCAGGACCATGCCCCAGATTTTGCAACACCATACCCAACCTTAATCATCATTGACACCAAGCACTACATCTTCCTAGGGGATCTTAACAACCCCATTGACACCAACCCAACTGACCTGGAAAGCATGAGCAATTTCAGTCTCAAGCAACTGTTCCTCAACCCTACCCACATCGCAGCACACATGCTCAATCCCAACTTGACATACAGCAACAGAGTCAAGTCAACCACATATCACAGCTCTCCTGGACCGACCACTACAGAGTCCACATCACCATCTCAGGTCCTATCATTACTGCCACCAGACCCAAAGTTCCACGCACAGAAACTAGTAAAATATATCAGAACACCAGTGGGACAACGAACTTAACTCCCACCTCTCAGACACAATATCGAACCAAGAAAAGGCAGTGAAGAACTTCTCCTAGTGGATCACAAAATCCATCAACATAATTGCCCCGCTAAGCTAACCCAAATGACCTGCTAAAAGAGGCAGCTGGTTCATGGCAGAGTTGAAATCCACCAAACTCAACTGCCGGCAACTGGAAAGTAAGTGATGCACCAGCAAAATGACAGAAGACCACACCACCTTCAAGATAGTACTCAACCAGTACGACATATCCTGAAAGAAACAAAGAAGAACACCCTAGCAGACTGCATAGAAGCCAGAACAAATCTCAGCAAGGAACTCTTCTCCAAAATAAAGACTTTCTCCAATCCTGCAGCCACTGAGAATTACATTACCACCTCCCAAGCATTGTGTGACACCCTGGTGGACTTCTTCCATGACGAGATCTCAGACATCTACGAAAAATTCAAACCCCCCCCGCCAATGGCAGCACGAGTCTGCTCAGACCCATAGGCACAAACCCTGAACACATGCTCACTCGCTAGGACCATCTCATCTCACAAGCCATAATAACCACCATGAGCTCCGTGCACTCAGGAGCACCCACGGATCCCTGTCCCCACCACACCTTTATCCTTGGGAACAAGACAATTGGCAACAAAGTCAAAAATTTAATTAATACCTCCATCGCCTCAGCCTCCTTTCCTGAGGACTGGAAACAGGCGGAATTAGGGCCCCTGCTGAAGAAACCATCCACTGACCCAGCATAACTAAAGAACTACCAGCTAATCTGACTGCTCCCATTCCCAAAATGCAATAAACCAACAACTCACCAAACACCTGGATAGTAATAAATGCCTGGCCTCCGCTCAATACAGATTGCAAGCCAACCACAGCCCTGATCACAGCCACTGATGATATCAGGCCCAGCCACAGCCCGTGGAGGGAGTGTGAGGCGGGGCAGGGGAGGGGCAGGGTGTGGGGTAGAAAACACCGAAATATGGATGTACGGAGGTAAGTAAACATTTAAATAAATAAAATTAATTTTGTTACATGCACTGCATCCCCAAATGCGATGCAGTGCACGCAACAAAAGTCGTTTTATTTATTTATATGTTTACTTACCTGTAAACCTCCATAATCCATGGATTACTACCCCCATCCTACTCCTCCCTCTCCCCACGTCACCGCCCTGCAGGTACTCCCACTACCGACTGCGGCGGGTAGAACAGAGTGCTCCAAAGTCGGTGTCGGAGGCCTGGAACCACGCCAGATTTTTACGATAACTAAATTTATCTAAATGGGGATACGCTAAAAACCTGGAATGGATCTGGCCCTCTAGAACTGACTTTGGAGAAACCTGGCATAGAACATGACAAACTACATGAAATCAAGATAGGCCAATAATAAAGAACTCAGTGTGACTACCTTTGTGTAAGAATGACTTTGCAAACAGCATTTTCCATTTTTAAAGATTAATATAGACAGAAAACGTGTTTCTTGTCTGTATTTAGTTTTAAAAGTGGAAAAATACAGAAAATGATACCTCTTGTGGGTGACTCTTCATGCTACCTTTGATGATTTCCAGACAACAGCTGAGCAGATAGACAGCACGGGAAGTTAAAAAACAGGTTCAGATTTCCCTAAATACAGGCACATGTTAACATATATTTTTAGTATAATGCTGATATGTACCCGTGGGTGTAATATTTCGCTATATTTGCCTGTGTAATTCGCTTAAATGCGACATGTAGCAAAGTACATTAGTGCATGTTTATCAGTTAATTAAATGTAGAAATATAGGACCATATTTATCAAGCTAAATTGTGTTTGCAAACGCTGAAATTCGTATAATTTCTGTGTTTGTGATCGCAATTTAGCTGTGTGCTATGTAGGTAGGCAAATACCTACTCGCAAAATAAGGAATCGCAAAAATTACAATTACTTATTTTGTACAAACATTTAGAGAATCACAATTTGTGATTCCCTAAATGCTATGCAAGTAGGCAACGCAAATTGCGATATTGTCTTAAGGAATGGCAAAATACCACGAACTTCAAGTTGGTGGTATTTCGAAATTTCCTTTAAAAAAAGCACTGTTTTGCTTTTTTCAAAGTGGCATGTGGCACACATACATGGCCTTAGGGTATGTATGTGCGCCACATGTGAACACATGCACTTTTCAGGGGTGCAACAGGGTGTCCTTTTGGAACCCTTGCACCCTTGAAATTGCGTGTGCAATTTGCGAGTACGTATTGGGTGCTCACAAATTGCGCAGGCAAATCCCATTCATTCCTATGGGCTTCTTGGCCCTTAGGAATGAATGGGAAGCCATTCCTTAATTGCGACTCACAATTTGCGAGTCGCAATTAAGGAATGCAGGGAATCACACAAAAATGCTAATTTTTATTTACATATCGTTTTGCGATTCCCTAAAAATCGCTATTTAGAAAAGCAAATGCATTCATTGATACATATGCCCCATAACATTTTATGACTCCATTTATTCTCAAAATACAAAATAAATATGAATATATAACAGTAAGACGGCTAAAAAAGGAATATGGATAAATACAAATGGAGATGTTAAAAAAATAAATACCATAAAACAGGGAGCTCTTATAATAGCATAACATAACTGCAGTGCCAGGGAGGAGCACTGTTATGATTGTACCTGAGATTGCATAGATTTAAGGCTAGTGTCCCAGTGATTATCTTGTTCAAGGTGAGATTATCAAAGATATTCTATTCGAGATCCCTTGTTTTTTCTTAAAGTGCATTGCTAATCTGAGTAATGAAACAGTATTTCGTGTCTACTGTCATACTGGTCCATGCCTACTTCATATAGTATGGTTCATAAATGCTCATCACTTTAAATGTGCACTGACACATTGAGCTTTATCCTTAGTTTTGGAATAATTCTGTTGTTCTATATGCAAAGACCGGAAATTGTAGTGCACCAAAGAACAAATAAATGAAATGTGCACTGTCTGCAGCAAAGAATACTGAAAGAAGTAAACAACTTCAGCGGGTCGGGGAATGCAATTTCACAGCTGACAGTATGATTTTAACTGCCTCAAAAATGGAACGCCCATTAAAGAAATGTTTCTCAAACAGATGTATGAACACCAAAGATTTCTTTTCCAACAACCATTAAAATGTGTTTTTTTCTCATTTCTCGCACTGCGTGGTGTTTTCCACAAATGGCTGCACATCTGTGTGTACCGCGGGGCTGTTTTCAGCATCAGCTACTGTTAATTCGACAAAGCGACAGGTAGCTAACTGGCTGAGGGAAAACTGTGACATTAGTTCCACAGGAGGAGAAGGCGAAGTGCAGGAGGACAGGAAGATAAACATTTCAAGAATGCAATGCGCGTTGCTCTCTGTGATGAAAACGGTTGTCACAGTTAGCCTGCATTATCATTTCTAGAAGACAGAGGCCTGCGGAAACCATGCCGGTCACTCAATTTTCTCAACAAAAAAGGAAAGTTTGGCTTTTCTAAATGTAAATAAATGCACACACATCCATGTTGAAATACAATTAATGTCATGTTAAAGGCTTGACGCGAGTTGCTGAGAGGAAGTGGTGGGTCGAGAGGTAAGGTTATTACGTTTGTTCCACATTTTGTAAACTGTAACGTTTTTACATGAATGTCGCCTAATTCTCACTCTTCACGCACACAATCTGAGAGATACGTAGACACCACAGTAGACATTTTGTTATAGGAGTGTTATGTTTGAGAGTGATACAGCATGAAAGCCAATGGTACGAGTGAATGATCAAAGAAAACATCAGCAATTGGCACGCTGAATCCCTCCCACTTCCATATCTTTTACAGAAAAGCATTGGCAAAGCCAATAGATTTCGCCTATTCAAAATCTATTGTCTTTGTCTATGTTTTTATACATGGTGGACAGCAGTTACCCTGCTGTGTAACATGGCTTAAAGTCAGTAGCGATTGGTCTCACGGCAGAGTGGTGGAGTGGGTGAGGTGTATGGGGTGGAGAAGGGACGACAAAATAAAAAAAGAAAAAAGAAAATACCTTACCTGCTCCCCGTCAATAGGCGCTCTACTGCTCTTCTCTTTCCTGCTGTGTACATGCTGAGGCTCCCAGAATCACCACAACCAATCACAGTGATTCTCTCATGCTAGCAGGCATGAAAGAAGCACTGAGATTGGATTGGGTGGGCTTTTTTTCAGCTCCAAAGTGAACTTGGGTTCTATGCCTGCTGCTCTCTCCACTCATCAATGAAGCTCGGGTTCAAGGAGACATCAATGCGCATGACAGCTTGCCCATCCTTAGACAGCCGACCAAACCATAGTGCGCGCTGACAGCAGTGCTGCCCACCACCCCCTTTCCGTGCCTGTCAATGAGGTGGCCAGCTTTGACCACATAATAGTGTTTTTTATTTACTTTAAGACATGTTCCATAGCAGCTCAAATGCTGCGCAATATGTAAAAAAGATATTGAAAAAGCTAATAGATTCTGCATAGGCGAAACCTTTTGGCTTTGCCAAAGCTTGTTGTTCCCCAATCCAGATCTGTCTGATCTTCTGCCCATTCGTCTTAAATCGCAATGTATGGACAAAGAGGTTTTGTATTTGAAGTGCCCTCGAAAGAATCACACACCTTGAAATCAAGTATATATTTTATTATTATTTACTCTCATACGAAGGTCATTTCGTTCTACTCCTACTTCTCTGTCCCTCCAATCGTATCTGTCTAACCCTTCCTTTCTGGTTGCTGGGCTTCCCCTTTCCTATCCTGCCTTCTCCTTGTCTACGGGATCCTGGTGCCCCACAAGTAATGCTTCCGCAACATAACATCCCCCCTCACTTACACAAATTAGTCTAATTTCTCAAAACATCATTTAAAGTTCTTCAATGGACGTGCAGGTTTTTGACCAGCATGCTATGGCCTGCTGGTTAAGTCTTGGTTGGACCGCTCCGCTTCAGCCAAGGAGGAAGGAAAAATAGACTCACTGACCAGTACGTGAGTGTCCTCAATGACATCACTTTCTAATACAGCTGGTGGCTCTCTGATTGTTAGACTACACTTGGGAAAGTGGGCGCCGTTCCTAGTTATCCTCTTGTCATCAGAGACAGTCGTGATCATTGACCTTTTTGATTTGTTACATGCAGTGGATGTGCATGATATCGACTGTCAACCTTTTTCTTGTGTTCTTGCTGGACAAATACCCAATCTTCTTCCTTGATAGTTAATGACCTGACCTCCCTTCATTTTGGCCTTTCTAGTTCTATCTACCTCTGCCAACTCTTAATGATCAGAAGCTTGACAGACACAGCTATCTGAGATTCCCAGGTGGGTATTCTCTTGTGCACAGTGCAGCCCAGCATCGGGGTAGCTGGACACTTGTCCCTGGTGCAGTGTGGAGTAGTTCGGTATGCATGTAGTACCTTATTCAGAGCCATCTGGACATCTCGCCTTGACAGTTCAGCTTGCTGTAAGGCCTTGTTCAAGGTGGCCAAAAACCTCTCCAACATCCCATTGGCCTGTGGCCACATTGGAGTGTTTTTCGGATGTTGAAAGTTGAGGTGATTAGCAATTTCAGCAAACTCATGCCTGTTGAACAGAGGACCATAGTCCATTTTAACCACTTTAGTTAGACCCCATGCTGCAAAGACTTAATCCAATACTAGTATGGGTGCTGCCTTGGTGGATGATATCAGATGAGCAATGGGGAATAGGGAATACTCATCTATTATGACAATAATATAGTTGCTTGACTGTAAAAGACCAAACAAGTCTACTGCAAAATGTTGCCAAAAGCCATTCAGCAGTTCCGACATTTGCAGAGGTGAAGGTGGCTATTCTCGTCTGATGAGTTGACATTGTGGACAGTCTTTCAGCGTGACTTTGACCATGTGATCAAGGGAGGGGAACTAAACCTGTTCATGCAATGACTTTTTTGTAGCCAGGATACCCCTGTGCCCTTCTTGTGCCAGGTTAATGACTCCTTGACACAGATGTTTTAGAATGCCGATCCTCTTGTCCCTTAGTAGTAGTCCATCTTTAGCAATGGACAATTCATCCTTTAAGTGTTGAAAGGAAGTTAGCTCTTGAATGTAGATGTGTTGGTTGCGTCTGGGCTCTTACAAGCTTCTCCACCAGCGATGTATCACATCCTGTGTGGTGGCATCTGCTGCAGTGGCATCGAGGATGGCTTCAAGTGGAACTGCAGGCGGTTTTGCTTGAGCAAAGATAAAGTGAATGTATTCCTCTGCTAGAGATTGTGTCGTACTTGAGGATGTCCTAGGGTGTCTTGGCATATAGTCAGACGATTTGCTGCTTTTTCGGGCTTGTGAATTATTGTAAATGTGTATTCTTGAAGACGGATGACCCTTTGCTCAATCCTGGTTGACATCTTTGCCCCGGGGGTTTCCAAATATGGTGATTAGAGCTTGACGGTCTGTAATGAGTGCAAAGTGTTACCTATAGATGAAGATGTTAAAATGCTCACAAGCCCAGACCACTATGAGGCTTTCCTTCTCTGCCTGCGAATACTCCCTCTCAGTATCGGTCATGCTGCGGTTGTCATAGGCCACTATGTGTCTATGGTCACCTTCCTAGTCATGTTGTGCTAGTATAGCTACAAGTCCCACAGGACTAACATCCACAGTGATTTTGGTCATCCAACGAGGGTTGAAGTAAGCCAGATTGCTGGGCAACTCAGTGGAATTCTTGATTGTGTGGAAAGCTTAAGCACATCTTGCTGTCCATTTCTATGTGTGACCTTGTTTTGTCAATTCACGAAGGGGATAACTGATAGTGGCATAGTCCTTAATATAGGGTGTGCAAAGGTATGAGAGGTACCCCTAAAGAAAATCAAGGGAAGGGAGGTAAACCTACCAAGTTGTACTGTGCTCCCCTTGATCAAGAACTACTAAAACAGATAATGGCAAACAATTGCTAACAAAAAGTTGTTGTTGAATTACACTTTATTATGAAAAGAGCTAATTCTAACACATATTAAAAAATTCAAGTAAATGAGCACACAAATGTAGTTACATAAAAACATTAGCAATTCATACATCAAATGATTAATATAAAATCTAATACAAAATATGTATGACCAGCATAATAAAAGCAGACAGAAACATGTAAGACATAAAATGTGTTCAATACTTCTGTACATCTGATTTTCAATAGTGCCACTTTGTATCATACAAGATGTAATCTGTATTTCCACAACAGTGTCTTTTTCCAAGATTGTACTTGAATTGGCGTCAACGCGTTTCGATGGATAACTATTATATCACCATCTTTAACAAGACTTTCACTACCGGATATATAGTGGAAGGGTATAAGCTCATGTATCCTTGATGTAACAATCCAACAGAAGTTTAATGCAGTAATTCAATGAATATTAGAAAACAGGAGATAGGTGTTTTCATATATTGTATATACAGTGTATAATCCTTGTATATTTCGTGTAGGGATAAAGAAATTGTTGATATCTGATTGTATGACAGAAAAAGTGAAAGTCTTGATAAAGATGGTGTTATAATAGTTATCCATCGAAACGCGTCGACGCCAATTCAAGTACAATCTTGGAAAAAGACACTGTTGTGGAAATACAGATTACATCTTGTATGATACAAAGTGGCAATATTGAAAATCAGATGTACAGAAGAATTGAACAAATTTTATGTCTTACATGTTTCTGTCTGCTTTTATTATGCTGGTCATAATTATTTTGTATTAGATTTTATATTAATCATTTGGTGTATGATTTGCTAATGTTTTTATGTAACTACATTTGTGTGCTCATTTACTTGAATTTTTTAATATGTGTTAGAATTAGCTCTTTTCATAATAAAGTGTAATTCAACGACAACTTTTTGTTAGCAATTGTTTGCCGTTATCTGTTTTAGTAGTTCTTGATCAAGGGGATCACAGTACAACTTAATATAGGGCGCACAGTAGCTGGCAATTCCTAGAAACGACTGAATATCTCTGGCATCTGGAGGACGTGGGGTGTCACTCAGAGCTGTGACCTTTTCCTTCACCAGAAAAGATGTGTCCATAAAATTTCAATGTAGATCTTCGGAATTCACAAATTGTCTTTGTTGAGTGTCAGTTTTGCTGTACAGTGGTGCCAAACACAAGGATGTCGTCACTGTAATTAAGGGTGTTGCAAATATAACGAATGATCCTCCTAATAGCTTCTTGGAAAATCTCAGTGGCTGATGAAACCCCAAAGTTGAGCCATTTGTATAGAAATAGGCCTAGATGGGTCGATAAAGTGGTGACATATTATGAACTTTCATGGTGTTCATGCTGGTGATAGCCCTTGTTAAGGTCCAACTTAGAAATGATATTTGCCCCACTCACCAGCGTGATCATATCACTGATGTGGGGTCCTGGGTGCCTTTCTCTTTCAATGGCAGTATTTGGAGCTCTCACATGTACACATACATGTACATTTTACCCATGGATTTTCTTATGGGCACAACAACCACTGGGGACACAAAAGGAGTAGGTCCAGGTATTCTCTCAATGATGTCCGCGCAGAGGAGATCCCGTAACTCATCCTCCACAGCTTGTTGGGGATGAAAAGACACCATTCTGTGATGCTTAGCTACGAGCGTCTCTTGTTCATTGATGTGTAAATGAACTTGAAAAGGAGCCATTTTACAAAGTCTTGTGAATAGCTTCAGGAACTTCTGGATAATGTCAGATTCACCATCTACTCAGTACAGTATTCTACCAGTTGGAGCCATTCAGCAGTAGGCAAGCTGAGGAGCAAGTCCCTCAATAACATGAATGCAAGGTGGAATAGTTCTGTCTTTGTAAGAGTGAGAGACATCTGAAGTTGCCCAAGACATGGAAGAGGTTCTGTGGACATCCATGTGTAAACTCACACAGATGCTTTGTGCAGTTGAAGTTGCAGATTCAGTTTGTTGTATTCTGTGACAGAGATGTAATTGAGAGACACTCCTATGTCCAACACAAATTTATCATGGTGTTCTGCTATCCGGATATATAATCTTGGGTATTTCTTTAGTCTGTCACAATCTGCAACCATGCAGGTGTACTCCCAACTGTCTTGAGACATTGGCGTGAGGGATCTTGACTCCTGGGATTTGGAGCGTCGTGAACTGTAGGTGACATGCGAATAGAGGCTTGATTGCTATGAGCTGGTGGAGCATTCTTGTCAGCCGCGTACAGCTTTTGCATGATGGCGAGAGCTGGATCCTCTCAACTTTCCATGAATGTCTTTTTGTGTTGCTCTGCATACCTTATCAAAGTGATTATCTTTGCGACATCACCAACATTTCTGACCTATAGTAGGGCATGACTCGGTGTGCGGGAAGTTTTGTCCATAGTAATAATATTCCAGCTGGCGCTCTCATCTCTTTTCAGCCTCTTTGGGACTACGAAAGAGACTTGCTCATTGAGGATAATCCATGGATTTGGATGGCTCCCACCCTTCAGAGGAGTGACAGTCTTGATGACAAGATTGAAGCTGGAAAGCTGTTCACATTTCTATACCTTTCCAGCTTCCATTTTCTTTGCATGTTCTTCCGCTTGATCGTTGACTCTCTCGTCATTTCATCCAGAGAGTAGCTTTTCTTTAGAAGACCTCTGCACAGGGACTCTGATTGATGTCCTTCAATGGTTCATAAACGAAGGGCATCTCCAATCACGAAGGTGTCAAAAGCACAGTAGCGTGCTGGCCGTTCGAGTCGCTAAATGATCTCTCCTATGGATCTTTCTCCCAGGAGGCCAAATTGCAGGTGTAGAGTTCATAATCAATGTTCCTTTTGTGAAGGAATTTTCTGTTAAGTGCCTCATGAACATCTCAAAAGGAGGCTGTGACATCTGCTGGAAGTTCCTTGATGAACTCAACTTCTTTTGCAATGAGATTGAGCAAGGCAATGAGCTGTTGAACTGGGTAAGAGACCTATGACCCTTTCTTGAAGTCTTCAATATCTTCCAGCCATTCCTGCGAGCGAAGCCCCATACCATCACCAGCTATGAGAGCTAGAGGTTCCGGCGGGCACAGGAAATGAACTCCCAGCATGGCAGATCTGTGACCCACCTGCGACAAAGAGCCAGGGGACTCCAATATAGCCCCTTCTGCATTATGACCACTGCGTCTCACGGAAGGCAGTATTGTAGACATGTTCTTGGTAGATGTAGACGAGCTTATCAATGATTAATGGGCGGTAGGAGAACCGATGTCCTGGAGGAGAAAATTGGGAAGCAAGTTACCAGGTACAGTCAATGCAGTTTGAGATGGTGAAGTAAGAGCACTGAAATGCCATTGTTTAGAGGTTGTAGAACATAGAGAATATGTTTAGAGTGAGGACTCACTGTCAGTAGTTGTAGATGGTAACAAATGCACCAGGTGCACAGAAAAGAGCAGTATTCCAATGGTGCTTGACATCAAGATGGCTGCCAAGAGGAGCCATAGTCTCGCAAGGTTTCAGGGCAGAGCAAAGACTCCCACTGGCAACAACTGGCAGGAAGGGCTCCACTCACCGCCAAGAAGACGCACCGGCAGGTGACCTGCAGGTATGTATGTGACCAGGGTGGACTCCCGAATTCACCTTGTGCGACTCACCTGGTCTTCAAAGGTGCATGCACCTGGGTTGGCTCCCGAAGGCGTGTCACAGCAATACTCTCCCGCATTTCCACAGAAGATGCCCGCGACCAGGGTGGGCTCCCAAAGTCGCGTCTGGCTCCAGATGTCAGATGTGCGATCAAGGTAGGCTCCCGATTATGTGTGGCCCCCTTCACAGGCAGAGTGCTCATGCTCCGTTCCTTGCCAAACACACTACAAGGCACAGTAAAGAGGACTGGAGGGCACAAACATGTGCACAGTCAAAGGATGAAATTACCACCTTCCGCACCAGTTGTCGTGTATGAAGTGCCCACGAAATAATCACACACCTTTAAAGCAAGTATATATATTTTTATTAATCATTCTCATCTCCCTCCAAACCTATCTGTCTAACCCCTATCTTTCGGGTTCCATGGTTTTTCCTTTCCAGTCCTGCATTCTCTTTGTCTATGGGGGTATGGTGCTCCACAAGTAATGCTAGCACAACATTACAGGTGGGAGGAGACGTTAAGGTTAGAGCTGTTGAAAGAACTGGAAACCAGGTTTCAGTTTCGGTGTCTGCTCAACATCCTATAATTCAAGGCAAATCTCTTAATTTCATCTTGCCTTAAATATTTAAAAGATAGCTTGTGTAATTTAAATGGTGCTTGTGTAGCACGCTCCGAGAACTTCATGTTGAGTTAACGCCATATAAAATTGCAAGAAAACATGAAACGTCATGTACAGTAGAGATACATATTTAGTGATTGTGCCCTAAACTTTTTTCTGTGATTCCTGTCTACTTTCAGCTGAGGATAATTCGATGATTCCAATTATCTGCCCTTGGACTGAGGACACGCACTGAAGCATGCAGATATGCATTTCATAAACCAGGAGTTCGACATTGAACAAACTAAGCAGTAGATAATCTCAGGGAATCAAACAGTCTTTTGAAAAACACCTGTGATCTCTTTCAGTGAACTCGGTCAGGGCTCTGTCCAGTGTTGACAAACATGTGATGGGGAAAGCGACGGTCATCTGTGGTAAATGAAACAAAAGAGGTGTTTCTGGACTTTTCCTGTAAAAGACACTTAACAACAAAGAACCTTGGGGCATATTATCAAGTAAGGGCGTTACATTATCGCCGCTTTTATCGGCAGGAAACTGCCGATAAAGTGGCGATAATGGGCTTGATAATATCCTCTATGAATTCCAATCGAAGCCAATGTAAAATGTCTTCACATCTAACATGGGCTTCGATTGGAATTCATAGAGCATATTATCAAGCCCACATCTCGCCGCTTTATCGGCAGTTTCCTGCTGATAAAAGCGGCGATAATGTAACGCCCTTTCTTGATAATATGCCCCCTTATCTATCCGCAGCCCTCCAAAGCAGGGGGGTAGTGTTTACAGCTGTAGTGCAGTTACAATCCCCTAATAAAACCACAAGGGGAGCTGAAGGCCCTTGATAGACACCAATCTTCACTTGGGTGCTGATGAAAGAGACACAGATAAGAAGTCTCCTTGGATGTGTTGATTTTTTTTTGTGAACAGTTCTATGGAGTGCTAGTTTAAAATTATAAATGGAATGGGAGGGGTGTGGCGCCGTGCTGATGCTGGAATCTGGGGATCACGGTTCGATTCCCGGCACCGGCGGCAGAATAGCCCAGCACCATGTGACTCTGGGCAATAGCTTGCTTAATCTTCCTGACGACCCCCAGCACCTAGAGACCCTTACGGGTGATTGTTCGTGCTGGGTGATTGTTCGCGCTTTACAAATGTAGATTATTATTATTACCTCTGCAAGTGGGCGGCCAGTGGAAGGACACTGGTCCCAGGCAGTACACCGTACTCAGTCCAAGCTCAAAGGAAGACCAGACGAACTGAAAAGGAAGACTGGAAGAATGAATGAATTAATGAAGGATATCTAGAGCGCTCGGCTTCTACAAGAGTGCCACAGTGCTCTGGAAGAGCTGAAGAGAAAGGGGTAGGAGGAGGCGCTGCCCAATGAGAAGCAAGGAAAGGAGAGTGATGTCAGAGCCCACTAATGGCAAGTAAAGGTAAGTAATGGGTGGGCTCAAAGCCAGATTGTATTTATATTATGTATTTACATTTACAAAAGAATTTGAAAGTAAAACGCAAGCACTGTGAAGGGGAAACGGAACAAATTGACATGGTTCACGTTGCGGAAACACAAAGGTGATTGTTGGAATGCCTCCAAAAAGTCACCCCCACCGGCAATCCCTACAGCCGCATTCCAGTTCATTGTATTTTGCCCATTATGCCACATCAAACATCATGTTGTATAATGCGTTCGAAATTACACTTTTACCTTGTCCTTTTTATAGGCAAATCTATGGAATTACAGAACCGTGTCCAGCTTGTGTACAATGACACCGCGCGCTTGATGTTCTACAGCATTATAACTATGTAAATTCCACCATTATGTTGAAGTTTATTTTTTCAATGCAGAAATATGAGGTGGTAGAGCGTTCAGCCTTAACACACTAGGCTTTAATTACAACCTTAGTTTAAAAAAGTGGGATCCCGGCTGAACAAATCAAATCAACCTTTCCTTGCTATTTTTCTCTTATACTTTTCAAAGTGTTTGGTACCATGCTCATCGCTGTTGCTACTGGCATTCGAGTTTCCCAGTGGACAGCATGTGGTGCTATAATAGAGTAAAGAAATAAATGACCGTCACTCTGACAGCTTCTGAGAGATCATCCTGAAGAGAAGAGGCAGGGCATTGCTCATCAGACTGGAACCCATGGGGCCAAATTGTAGTAATCTTTGAAAAATATCATGAGATAAATGAGCACCTTCTTTGACTGCCTTCGAACAAAACAATTTGATAAAAAAGCACAGGCGCTGCTGTAAAGATATTACCATTGTGATATGGAGGTAGGCGCTGACTCCAAGGTGGGTGACATGGTTCTCAGTCACTCTTAGTGTGATGACACCTTCAGGTTGTACCGAGGAACAATTGGTCAACAACACTCATTTAGATAATTGCTTTTGGCATTCTATCAAACATTCAACCAAACACTGCGACAATAACGGTGAATTATAAAAGGCTGAGAGGCTTTACGCAGATTACAAAGTAGGATGAAAATGTATCATGCTCCTTGATTTTTTTTAAAAGATAAAAACACAATTTTTGCCTTGCACTGTTTTCATACAAATCAGATGTTGTCCACAGAGATATCGGAGTGCTTGAAAAGCCCATGTGAATGAATACAGGATAGGAGAAACATACACAGGGTTAGTGAGGATATGTTTGTACAGAGGCCTGTGTAGCTTTCGGTAAAGCACGTGGGGCAAAGTATGATACCTTGTTTTGTACAGAAGATGACATAGCTCAATCTGCATTATTATATGTATGTATATGGTAACTCCATACCACAAACCTACCCCAAAGGCAGTGGAGGGCTGTACATGGTCAAAGGCAAGCTTACAGATGGCGAGTCTAAGACCTGGCATCCTTGACATAGTTTCCCCCCTAACTTTTTGCTTACAGGTCTCCTGTTTCTGTTGACTTCATTTTTTGCTGGCTTGAGGATTCTGTGCACTTTACCACTGCTAAAGTGCTTGAGCTCTCTCCTTAAAACATGTTAGATTGGCTTATACCAAATTGGAATATTTAATTCACTTGTAAGTCCCTCAGAAAGTGGCAGTACCTGTGCCTGAGTCTGCAAATTAAATGCTGCAAGTGGGCTGCAGCACTGATTGTACCACCTACTTAAGTAGCACTTTAAGCACGTCTCAGGCCTGCCATTTCAGCTGGTGTGTGCAGCTAAACCTGCCATTTCAACCTGGCAGAAAAACTTTTTGCCAGGCCCAAACCTTCCTTTATAATATATATGTTACCCTCAGGGTAGGTCCTGGACAGCCAAGAGTGAAGGGTGCAGTGTACGTAATAAGTTGGAAATGTACTGTTAGGTTTTACAAGTCATGGTAATGAAAAACTCTTCAATTCATTCTTCACTTTTGTAATTTCCAAATGGTAACAGGCGACCAGTTCATGTTTGGTGTCTATGGAATGGTAATGAACAATTTTGAAAATGCCATATTTAGAAAATTGGCATTGTCCTCCCTTAGCCATTTGGTGCATGCAGCCTGTCTCTAGGTCACATGACTGGGAGTAATTGACAGTTGGGCTTTGTCTAT
Organism: Lissotriton helveticus; assembly: GCF_964261635.1. Lineage (NCBI taxonomy): Eukaryota > Metazoa > Chordata > Amphibia > Caudata > Salamandridae > Lissotriton > Lissotriton helveticus. Next base: position 2,114,818,355 of record NC_136059.1, read on the forward strand.
TCTTCCTAGACAGCCACACAAAATGGGGAGCTTAGGTGTGACTGCATGAGTCATCAATCGCAGGATGGAAGAGAAGCTGGATCTAGCCCCATTTACATTTGAATAGGCTGCATCCTGCCTTCACACAAAGGGCTGCAAAGCCTCAGTAGTTAGTCTTCAACCACGGCCAGGAAGGAAGGGCACCTGTTCACTTTAAAGATATTGAAGACTTGCAGATCCTTGGAACAAATGCATCACCCAGACTGCATAACGCATCATCGATGCTGGCCTTTCTATCTCAAGCCCTTGTCGATGGGATACTCAGCAGTAATGCACTCCTTGCACTACAGCCTTGTCGCATCTCGGAACCGGCACATCCCGTGGGCTGCACAAAGCATCTTTGATGTGGATCCTCACAAGGCTCCGTAAACCAGGATTCAAGGTACTGTGTTCAGCTGTCCTAACTGGGTCCCTGAAGCTGGCTCATGTTCAATTGCGGTTGGCCCAAATTTGTTACTTTGTCCCAGTGCAGCATGACCAGCTATCCTCAGGCAGAGCTTTCTTTTTTTTGGAGCTATTTTGCTAAAATGTTTAAAATTGCATAGCTTCAGTTCTACTGATTAGATGTTTGTCATTTTGGTTTTGTTTTATTTATGAAAGAAAGTTCTATTTTTCTAACTTAGTGTGGGATCCTTTTTGTTTGGTGCATTCCTGTAAGTTGGGTGAGACACGCACTGGTTAGAGAAGGACAAGGCCTCCTAAGTACACTTCAAAAGGTGCTCTTCAGTGAGAAGTCACAAGGGCCCTGTACACATCTCAGAAGGAGATGGTGCTGATAAGAGAATCGTGAACAGTAGGGCTTGGGGTCCCCAGCTAACCCTTTAATGCACATGTGTTTGTAGTGTTGCAAAAATACTTTACACAGTGCCTCTAAGTTAAACGTGACTGTTCTGTGCCAATCTTCCAGAGGGTTGAGCACAGGTACATTTTGGGGGTTGGCTTGTGCCTTACCCTGAAAAGGATTGGGGTTGGAGCTTGAACATGGCTCATACCCCAATCAACAACCCTATTTTTTACACTGAATAATGGGAGAGGAAGCTAAGTTAAGTGCACTGTTATGTTTGAAGCTTGTAAACTGAAGATTGAATAGCATAAACATGGTATCAAGAGATACGACCTGATAGAAGTGGGAGAGGATTGGGTGATGTAAAGAAGTAACTAATGTTCCATTAACTCTGATATAGTATATATTGCTGAATGATGTGGAGACTTGGTTTGAATACAGCTGTGTAGTTATAGGGACCTAAGACGTAGGGGTAATTATTTGTTGAGAAAGGACTTCATTGATAGGTACTTTTTTAGGTTTTCAAAAGAATCTCAGTGAGATGGGACAAAGACCCAGATGTTATATTGCATTCATAAGGATATTGGCAACTCCAGTACTGTAAAGTTTAATAATCAGGGCACAAAAGTCTGTGAAGCTCCTAAAAATCAAAGTGACTATTCAGTTCAAATTTTAAAAAATCAAACAAATCAGATATTACATATTCGTATAATCTGTAATCTTGTTCTCAGGATTCAGTCATTAATCTGAATAAATACATATCCAGGACAGTTCCAATCCAATATGGACAGAATAGTTCAAAATGGTGCATGCAACAACTCTGAAAAAACTTCAGTCAACAAATGTTTTGTAGTATTCAAATGACTTTATCAAAGCATAGCTGCTTGTTGTGTAATCAATATAGTGTTTATGATGTCAAACACGTATAGCAAATTATTTTGGCACAGGTAAAGTCATTCAGAATACTATAATTAGGTGGGTTGAACGTTCCCTGTGAAACTTTTCCTTGAGATTCGAACTTGTGAGGAAAATATGCATCCACAATTATCGTAGAAAAGTTTATAATTCTAGAACTGTGTTCACTTCAAATCTATGGACCCTAGTGTATATATTCAGTAAGATTTACATTTCCACCACTACTGCTCTTCATTGCCTCCCCTTCTTTTTAGTTTAACAGCTACAAATCACTGAAGTTTAATATTTCTGATTTCTTTCTGTTCATGATTAAAATAAAATGTGTTGCCATAGGAGATTTCACATCTATGTTCTTTATAACTCAGATGAGATATTTCCATCTTTCTTTTAGTGGTTTGATGGTACAGCCTACATCCTGTTAATTGGAATAATAAATTATTGCATAAAAAGTATATTTTGTGACAGTTTGTTAGTTTTAGTTTTCATACATTTTTGTCAGTTTACAGTCTGTAAAGGGAATTGTTTTATCTGACACATTATTAACAAAAATAAACTATGGCAGATATAATATCCATGAGTTTTGTGAATTCAAACCTCTTTTCGATAGATGGGTTTCTATTAGTTTGTGTTGCTGGATCCTAAAATACTTGGAAGCATGTGAGATCTCTTAAATGTAACTAGAGGGTTTTTGTTTTTTGCCAGTTTTTAAAAGCTTATAGCGCATGAACCTTCCTTCTTATATTCTCAAGGTTTCTCTTGTTCAAGGGTAGGGTTAAATTCTGTTGGTTATAAAAGTCCTCTACATGGTGCACCCCTGCCTTGAGTGTCCTACTTCACTAATGTCTGGTTCCCTAATACTGATTTGTGTTGTCATAGGCAAACAAGGATCATGTGTGTTCCATGAACTAGCTCTGTTTCACGGATTGTGGTCTTGTTGGACCGGGATAGGGGACTCAAAAAGATTCCCTCATAGTGTTAGAAGGCTACTCCCTTCACCAGGAGTTAAACAGCACAATTGCAGTGGTTGCAAGGTACAGTGTAGTAATCAGTAGGATTGAACGGGTCCCTTTTAACCTGTGCCTACACGCTCAAACACATTTAAAGTTCTGCTGCTGTGTGCTTTACTCACCCTTCACCTACATCAGATTAGTATGAATTTCTGCACAGTGCAGAGGTCGTGTATGTGGTGCGAGTATGTTGGGTGTATGTTGACCTCGGAGTGGTACAATACGTGAAGGGTGAAGTACGTGCATGTTAAATACATTGGCTGGATGTATGTGTGCCTCTGAGTTGTACAGTACATGGAGAATACAGTATCATGCAGTGCATGTATGCCGTGTATATGCCCTGGGTTTATTTGTGCCTGTAAATGGTACAATACATGGAAGGGCCTGGGTTTCATTTTGGGAGATCCAGACCTGCATGGCGAAACATGGAGAGGAGGTAGAGAGAACCCCCAGACAGATTTGTGTATTTCTCTATTCCTGTAAGTTGGATTTATTATTTATTATTTATTTAGCATACTTATAGAGCGCAGTCCTGTCACCCAAAGGGCATCCTGGCGCTTTCAACTTCAACAGTTGCACTATTAGCTTACTCAACAGTTTTAGGAAACAGGTGCGTCTTTAACGCTTTCCTGAACAGGAGGTAGTCCCTGTGGCTTCTCAGAGAGAGAGGCAGGGAGTTCCAGAGTTTGGCCGCTGCAACACTGAATGAGCGACCACCCATCCTGACTCTCTGAAACCTCGGGACTACCAGCAGATGCGCCGAAGAGGAGCGAAGAAGTCGCGGGGCGGAGTACCAAGTGAACATATTCTGCAGAGGTATCGGGCCCAGTTGATGTACTGCCTTAAACACCAAGCACGCGGCTTTGTACAACACTCTCAGATGTACCGGGAGCCAGTGTAGCTCTCTCAAAGCTAGAGTAGAAGAGCTAGATCTAGAGCGTGAGAGAGCCAACTTGGCGGCCATATTCTGCACCCGTTGTAGCTTCCCCAACAGATTTTTTGGGGCCTCTAGAAGTAACGCATTACCATAGTCTAAACGACTTAATATGGTACCGCGAACTACTTCCGGCCTAGCTTGGGCGGGGAGAAGGGGCAGAACTTTGCGCAGCATGCGCAACAGCATCATGCACGTAGAAGAGGTTTTATTGACGTGCATATCCAGCTGTAAATTTGGGCCGAAGATCACCCCCAAGTTGCGAGCAGACTCTGCTGCCGACACTGGCTCGGGAAAGGAGGCAGGCCAGAAATTCCCAGGAAGTACCCGCGGAATCCGATCTGTGGAACAGTAGAGCACCTCCGTCTTTGCACTGTTGAATTGTAAGGAGTTGGCCCGTAGCCAGTCTGCTGTGGCTGCCATGCAGCGATGAAATGTCTCCAGCGAGACCGCATTATTGCCCTCCAAGGAAAAAACCAGCTGGGTGTCATCGGCGTAATTAAAAGCCGAGACACCAAAAGATTTTATAAGCTGGACCAAGGGGCGGAGGTACAAATTAAAAAGTATTGGGCTGATGGCCGAGCCCTGTGGGACCCCCTGCCCTACTTTCCTTGGCTCAGAGCGAAATGGAGGAAGCGAGACCAACTGTTGCCGACTGCCCAGATAAGATGTAAGCCAGTCTCTTGCATCCTCTGTGACCCCACACTCCTCCAGTCTCCTGATGAGGGTCCGATGGCACACCGTATCGAACGCGGCCGACATGTCGAGCAGCACTAAAAAGGCTGCCCGACCACTGTCGACACGCGAACGAAGGTTGTCCAACACGGTTACCAGCACGGACTCCGTCCCGTGCCCGGGGCGGAAACCGAGACACACATTGGGAAGAGGAGGACAAGGTCTCCCCTTTATACGTCAAAGGGTGCTCTTCGAGAAGTCACAAGGGCCCTAGGTACATCTTAGAAGTAGATGGAGCTAATAAGAGAATCCCAATGATTAGGGCAGGGGGCCCTTGGTTAACGTTTTAATGCACATTTCACTTGGGCTGATATACAGGTGTGAACTCTAGCCACTCCCGTGGCCTATGTAGTGGGACTTTTTGCTTGGAGACACTCCTGCTGGGACAGACTGCTTTTGAAGAGGAAGAGAGAGCAGAGGAGGTGACACTTCAAAGAAAGCAGAAGACCAACGGAAAACACAAAGACTCATATCCTAAAACAGATTTGGTGTCTGGAAGTGGACTATAAAAAGTTGACCAGTCAGACAGGCAATGTGAGGAAGGGAAGCTCTGCAAGATTTCTGCCTGTGATAATAACTGGGGGTCAAGGCATGCTAGTCTGCCAGCTTGGTGAGAGGGCATAATTAAGGGAATCCAAGACCACCTGCCTTGGAGCACCGAGCACCAGCATGTGCCTGCTTTCCATGACCAGTGTGCTCTGAGAGGAATAGGAAAGCGTTGAAGGGAAAGAGGTGCAGTAGGGAGCCTTGTCAAGTGAACTCCTTGTGCAAGGTGTCAGGAAAAGGCTGCTGCGCATGGGTCCTTGCCCTTGTAGAGGACCGAGTCAGTGACCTCCTCATGCAAGGAAAGTGCCGCCGTTAAATTAAGTTTGTGTTGTGGTGTAACAATTAGGCCGGAGCCACTGCATAGTAGCGAGGCGACACCTCTATGTGCCAGGAGGGGCTGCCATGAAAGAGACTGCCATGCAGTAAGGGCCCAAAGCTTTATGCAGTAGAGTATCGGTGACCCCTTGTGCTAGGAGAGAATGCCATAGAGACGACTGCCATGCGGTCAAAAGAGACACCAGCAAGGAAAAGACAATTCAGTAGGGCCATAGCCCTAAGTGGTAGCAAGGTTGCAACCCTGTATCCCAAGAGGGGCCACCATGGAGAATTTCAATGTGTTCATTGGGCTGGAACCCATGAACAGTGAGTTGTGGTGGCCTGCTTAGTTTGATGGGATCACCAGGAGCAACCAAGGACTACAAATGTTTCTCCACCCCCTTCCAGAATGGTGAAGATGCCATAGGAGCACATTTGTACCCTCAACCAGGTGAGGGACCCAAGACAGGATTGTTGTAGCCAGCCCCCATCTGGAGCTGAATGAACACTTACCCTGTTGGAGGAGCTGCAGAATGTCTCTTGTCACTTCGGGACTGCATCTGCGAGTGGAAGTGTGCACCCACTGAGTTCACCATTACAGCCATTGTGAGTGAACACGGATGGGGTGTACTTAGGAACTTCTAATACTTCACACTGCCAGTGTGGGTATGATTGGTTTCAGGCCTGTCAGTCCTGGGAGGAACTTTCTGCAAATTTAGCACAATAACTTGGGAATACTATTGACTTAAAGTTAGAGTCATAGTGGACTATTGAGACTTGGACTACTGGGGGCATACCATGAATGTTACCAATAGAGGAATAACCATGATTGCTAATGCGAGGAATGAAGGGGGACAGGAAACCACCAAAGAACTACTGGAGTCCTGACTTCAGGGGAGGGCTGTGTAATTGTTTGTGGATGCTGTGGTTATTCTTTGTGTGGATAGCAGCAGACATAAAATAAGTTCCTTTTGTCATAAACGTAAGTATTGGGATAGATCATGATTTACTGATGCTGCTGCATGCTTGTTGAGTTGTGAGCCTGTGTTCCCTATACTTTATCAACACCTTCCCCCTTCCCCCTAAAGACCCTTGGACTTCTCCCTCCAAACAACTTTGAGAGTCAAGTGTAGAAGGGGTACTTGGACCAGTTACTTAGTAGGCATAGCATGTCAGGCCCCAGGACATCAGGAGTAAAAGGCCTTAAACCCTATGGTAAGTCCCAGTAGCCCCTGTGTACCCCATGGCCCTTTGAAAGTGGTACTGACACATTTCTTCTGCCTCGTACATTTAAAAGAAACAACTAGTCTGCAAATAAAGCAATAAAGTTGGGATGAAATGGTTTCCTTAGGTGAAAGTAATTTTGCTATTGATTTTTTCCTTCCTAATGTTTAGGTATGCAAGGATGCAGGATGGGTCCTGCTTCTAGAGTCTCCTGTTCATGCCAGCTGTACTTTCCTATAGCACTGAGCGTCTTGCATTACAGGAGAGAGCTTCAATTGATTGTGTGTCCTGTAATATTTATGGAAATCTTATTTAACAGTAGGAAATTGCCTAACATAGACCTTCAACTTGAATTAGGAAAGGCAGATAGCGTTTATAGAGGCTAAGTACAGATTATCAAGTCATGGACTAGTATCAAGTTGGATGAGCAATGGTGTTTGTAAGCCGTTATTTTTTACAGAATTTAATGTTAAAAATAAATGTTATAGATTTTTTTAGAATGGCCACATATGTAATAGACACATTGGGCTTTCACAGAAATACATTTAAATGTCACTCATTTAATGCCCTCTTTAAAAGCCTTACAATTAGTTTGTTGATTTAAAAAAGCTTTGAGGCAGATAATTCATGCTGCTTACAGGTTAATTGACATTATCTAATGTGTAGGGGCTAAAAAAGAAACTAGTATTTTTATGTGTGTGTCAATTTGGATCCTATAGTTTCACCTTTATATATCAGTATTAAATCCTGGAGAGGCCATTAGTAGGTAACAACCTTTGGTATTTTATGGGTGTACCTACACCCAAAGACTATTCTTTTAGTTATTGTGAATAGCAAAATGAAATGCATGTTATGTTTTTTCTGTCAATTTTATTGAATATATCATTATAACTGTTGCGGTTGCTCTTGATTTCCAGTACTAACCTTCTATAATTAATGTATGATGCTGATTTTTTAATCTGTGTGTGCTATTTTATCTTTATGATCGGCTGTTTTCTGTAGAATAAATACTACATCAAAGAGCTATCTGTTTTTTACTGTATATCACACAGTATCTACATATGAAGGACTGTGCTATAAAGTTAACGTAATATTGACTGGCTTAATAGCGATTTGGGGGACAGTCGAGGGAATGGAGGTCTATCCCCCAAGGGTATTAGGGGAATAGTTGCACAGCCTAGGGGACTGTGCGTTTTTTGGCTACATCCTTTAAAAGATATAGCCCTGGGTGTATAGATACTGCCATTTTAGGGCTTCCACCCACCATTTTATGGGAGGTATACATGGTGGTAGTCCTCTCCTAGCTATACATTTTTCTGCTATTAGCTAGATCAGATTCTAGCATTAGCAGAGGATTGGTAGGGAAGGTTGACAGCAGTTGTGCATTTCATTTAGCTGGTTGTACATTTGCGTACTTGAAAGCCATGGACAACGATTGCATCCAGCAGGCGCTCCAGCTGTTTGCGGACATATATGACTTTACAATGCAAACAGTTACAACGCATGCCTTTTACAACGCAGTTTTTGCATCGCAACTACCATTACATAGCATGATTTTACAATGCATGCCATTACAACACATTTTTAGAAACTACCATTAAAACGCATACCATTACAATGCATACCCATACACCGCATAATACTTTTGGGGTAAGTGTTGGATAGTGTAGGGGAAAAATTACCATTCCCACTCCAGTGAGTGCAACAGTAGGGTAATTGTTGGATAGTGTAGGGGTAAAAATACGGATGTATGATGGTACAATGCGTGCTTTTACAACGCGTACCTTTACCAGGCAGGTTTTACACCGCAAGTCGTTACAACGACTTGTGTTGGGGGGCGCTGGATAGGGGAATAGTTTAATTTACTATTCCAACTCCAGTCCCCGTGGATAGTAGGGAAGGTGTTGGATAGTAAATTAAACTATTCCCTATCCTACAGCGCCCTCCAGCGCAAGTCGTTGTAACGACTTGCGTTGTAAAACTTGCGTGGTAACGGTACCACGTTGTAAAAGTTTGGTCGTAAAGGATGTTTCCCAAAAATACTATCCTACTCACCATAAAACTAAACAATCCCCATTACTTACCTTATAATGCGTTGTAATGGCATGAGTGTTAATGGCATGCATTGTAATGGTATGCGTTGTAGTGACATGCGTTGTAATGGCATGCATTGTAATGGCATGCGATGTAAAGGCAGTTGCGTTGTAACAGCTGTGTTGTAAAAGTAGTGCTTTGTAATGAATGCATTGTAACAGTTGTTTCCCGTTGTCAGAGGCCAGGAGCCTCTAGCATCTTGCCGAAGGTTGAATGCGCGCTCTGGTAAGGCATCCAGCGAGGTGGGTGGCTTGGGAAGTGGCAGATGCTATATTGAGCTGCTCTCCTGCGAGGGCCTGAGAACAAGGTGTGAGTGAGGCAGAGGTGAGTCAAAGAGGCTACTTGAAGACATGCAGAGCATGTCATCATCTAAGGGCAGGTCGGGGCAGGACACCGGGCCGTGGGCTTGGTAAAGAAGGGAGCGAGGAGGGATGAACAGGAGTCAAAGGCAGCCGGCCGGTGTCTGGCAAAACCTATGTGCAGGACAGGCAGGGAGAAGAAGGGCTTGTGGAAGTGCCACAAGCCTGAGCAGGGAGGGGACGATGCTTTTAAGGAATAAAGAAAAGAAGCAGGTGAGGGAGTCCAGATTGGAGTGAGCAATGGGGCTAGGTCAAAAGACGGATAGGTTAGGGAACCTGGGGACATAGTTTGAGGCTGTCTTGCCCCTGACTGTACCCCCAAAGATGGGACTAGGGCCCAGGGCCTCAGGGTGTCAGTTGAATGAGTGATGAGAGTCCTGGGCTTATCAGGTATGAGGCCAAGGGCAGTGATGAGGACAGCTGGGCTTGTTCCCCTGTAAGAGAGCAGGGGCTGAAGGGGGTTGGTTAGGGGAGGCCCCGGATGTGGGGGATGGTAAGTGGCAGGTTCAATCAATTGATGGGTCAGGGGACATGTCCACAGAGGGGTTCAGGAAACCCCATGTTATTATGGCAGAGATGCTTGCACCTCAGGGTGGCAGGGCATTGGTGACTGTTGCTGCCATGCTTGAGTGAGGAGGATGAGGCAGGGAGGAAGGAGAGGGCTCTCCACGAAAACCACAAAAAGTATGTGCTAGGTGGGTTAGAGAGTGTCTAGGAGGATCCAGAAATCCGGTGGGCAGGTTTAGTTCAATGAAGGGCATTTGGGCCCTGCAAGGGGGATGTCATGGCAGTGTGCCTGGGCCTACATTCTTCATTGCAGGTAGCAAGCTTTCAATAGGTTTTGGACTCGGGAGAGCACAGTGTGTCTTGTACACCCCGAAGGAAGAGAAGGCATGGACCAGAATGGTCAGCTGGACCTCATCATGAGACAAGGTGGCACAAGGCACAAGAAGGTCCAGGGAGGCCTCAACATGGAGTTCACAGGGCCGGTGTGGAGCAGCTATAGTTCAGAGTAACCCAGGTCTTGATAGCCTGCATCAGCCGAAAGGTTGAGGGGTTTGGAATGGCCCCTCAAGGTGGGGTAGAAGGTAGCCCTATATTAGGACAACCGATGCCACAGGGTGTGGCTGATTTGATGCATAGTCCTGAGGGGACAAATTGTCCAGAGGTGGTGGAATTGGACAATGAAGTCTTGAGGAAGGAGAAATCATTGAGGATGAGAGGCTGAGCATCTTAGCTTAGCAGAGGGGCACAGGCACAGCGCATGGGAGGGAGCGACCTAAACCCACTCCTACTGCTGGTTTGCAGGCTACACAGATTACACCAGGCTGATCAGAAGATATACACAGGGCATGGAGGCAACTGTGACTGGCAAATCGGCAGACTTCAGAGCAAGCCCCAACCTTAAGGCCAGGTAAGAGTACAAAGACAAATGATGTGGACGGTCCGGTGATGGGGTCGCCTGGAGTGGATGCTGAGTGGGAGCAAGAAGGGGCATGATTGCAGCAGGGTAGGTACGTCAGGGACACTGGGGAGGTGATAGACGAGCTGAAGGTAGAGACATCAGAGGCATTACAGAAGTTGGTGGTTGACCATGGACAAGAACATAAGTACAAAGGGACACACCTCGGGTTAGCAACTGCCAAGTTTACGGCACAAGGTGTAGTGGAAAGGGAGAAACAGGGGGATAAGAGAAAGGCAGAAGAAGTGGAAGGGAAGGAGAATAAGCAATTTAAGATACAAGCACTCCCAATAATGGGGGTTACGAAGTCCAATGGGGGCACATTTGATGTTGTCTACCATGAAGAAAATTCGGACAGTGGTGTATGTTGAAATGTTTAAACTCTTGTACAGGGAACTGAGGGCTAAGCAAGGCTCAAAGGATGAGTAGTATAAGCTGGTACAATGGCCATGAGTCCCTATGACCATTGACAATATGGCAGCGTATATTGTGAAAAATCCCAGAGAGGAGTGTAGCTCTATTTAAATACATGAATGTCATGTGCAAGGCCCAGATATCTTTTGGCTGTAACAACTGGGTGCAGTAGAATGAGGAGTTCAGGGGACGCATGCCTTAGGATCCAGATGCCATGTGGGGAGAGCTGGACATTTACCTTTGGCAACAAACAATGGGTCCCACAACATTTGGGAAGTTCATAGATACAACGATTGGTCATCAAAATATTATATTGGCCCTTTCAGGGCTGTCCCACCAATGGAGGCGTGGGGACTGCAGGTAAAATTCAGGGTAAGACTGAAGGGGCCTGTTGGGATTTAAACAGAGCGCTGTGTATGAGGGAGTATTGTAGATTCAAACATGAATGGTCCTGGTGCTCAGGAGCCATCCTCTCAGTAACTGCTATGAGAATGCGGGGTCAACGTCACAAACTCAGTCTGATGGCCATATTTCCCAATAGCAACAGAATTCAGGAGGGCCTGGAGCATACAACGCAATGGGTCATTGAAGGAAGAGGAGCACAGGGTTCTAAAGGGAAAAGCTCATACTCTGGTTAAGTTGTACAGGCTCCCATTTTGGTTGGGATCTTACCTGAACAGGGACGAAGGCCATTATTCTTCAGCAAGGCTACACGGGGGAATCAGGTTGGAGTATAAGAGTCCGAGGGTAAGACGTTTGGCAGAGAACTTGAGGTCAGACAAGGTACACCCACAGGTGGTAAGGGGAAAATTATGGAGAGAAGAGCAGGAAGAGAGACTGGCCAGTCCTTTTGATCATGGCCATTAGAGTGTTTGATCATTTCCCCAATGGGTTTGTCCCCAAGAAAGAGAAAGGGTAATTCAGACTCATTCAACATCTCTCGTGGCCATGAGGGCAATCTGTGAATGATTTCATAAGGGAGGAATGGGCATCAGTGTCCCATTCATCGGTGAATGTGGCAATGGCAGAGCAGGCAGGATCAGGATCTTGTATGGCAAAATGTGACATCAATCTGTTTATTACTTGTACACCCAGATGATTTTCAAATACTTGGTATTTAGTTTGAACAGTGCTGGTATGTGGACAAAGCCCTCCCAATGTTATGCTCCATTTCTTGCACTCTATTCATGTTTTTCATCACTTCCCTGCAGTGACTGTTCACACAGGGTACAGGCCATGTAAAGGTCACAAACTATCTGGATGATTTTTTTATAGTCACAGACTCCGATACCACCAACTGCCAGCAATTGCTGGTACATTTTCAGGAGCCCTTGGAGGACGTATGTGCTCCACTGGTGATGAAAAAGACTGTAGGACTGGTGACCAGCATTTAATTTTTGGGAATTGAGCTGGATGTGGAGGTGATGGTGGCTCACATTTCAGTTGAAAAAAGGTTGGTGATACAAATACACGATGCTGGCCAAAACCAAAGTCATGGTGCAGGAAGTGCAGGTGCTCTTCGGCCACTTAACTTTGCTTCAATGGTGGTACAGGCCTCAGGTGGCATAGGCTTTGGCTTGTATTGGCAGGGATGCTGGTGTGCAGAAGAATGTCCCGAATATTGGATAAATGGAGGACGAAGTATAGCATTTCTTGAATTGTACCCATTAGTAGTAGTTCACTTTGTGGGGGTGGGGGGGCAGGTTATTGCAACATAGAAAAGTAATTTTTAGAGTAGAGAAGTGGTCAACAGGCAGTCAGCAAGAAACATGGAGGTCCTGAGGTTACTGAGAGTGTTTGTGCTTGAATGCTTAAGACAGAATATTCTGCTTAAATCCAGGTGCCAGGTGTGGACAATGACATGCAGACACTTTGTCTCATTCACAGTGGGAGAGGTTCCATGGACTAGCCATGGAGACGGACATGGGACACGACTCGAATGCCACAAGACTTTTGGACAATGGGAGACAGAGGATGTTTCAGCTGCCAGAGGCCTTACAGGTAGAGGCAGCCAATTACCTAGTTTGGGATGCGTTCCTGGGCTCAGGAGCTTGTCACTGTTCAGGGTAATGGGAGAGAGTAGAGGCTGTAGTGCAGTTCATCCTAAGGCTGGCAAAAAAAAGTTTATTTAGGATCCCAATCATAGGTAAACTGGTGAGTATAGCATTCATGGGGAAGCTGTTGTGCGGATATGCACCTTTGCCAGAGGAGTTAGGTAAGTGGATTTTGGAGGGATGGGTTAGGGAACAAGGTCAGGTTGGACAGAAGAGGCCCATTTTGTTTCCGTTTTCTTGATAACCAGATGTTTGATCTTCTCCGAGCGAAACTGTTCTTTTCTCCACATTGATGAAATGGATGCTTTTGAAGCCTTTTTGGTTCAGAATTACTGGGGGGTCGGGTTACATGGGTATACTATGGAAGGATGTTAGCTTTAGGTCTGATGGTTTGGTAGTTTGACTGCATAGATCCAAACTGATCAGTGGTCAAATGGGACAACTGTAATAATGCAGTCTCACGCCGGGGACAGTCTAACCTATGGCCAAAAGACTAAGGGGGTCATTAGGATCGCGGTTTTTCCGCATCCTCGGGGCCGGCGGAAGGCACCGCCGGCCCAGAGGATGCGGAAAAACCGCAGCGGACTGACCAAAGACCCACCGCCACATTAGGATGGCTGGTGGGTCCTGGTTTCCGTCCGCAGCTTTTCCGCCGCGGCTGGCTTACAACCGCGGCGGAAAAGCTCTAATATGGTGATGGTGTCTGTCAGACACCGTCCACCATATTAGGATGGCCTGTAAAGTATGCTTTTCCGCGGTGGGTTTTCCGCCGTGGAAAAGCATACGGAACTTCACTGCGGGGGCCCGTTGCGGGCCCTCTAGGTGAAGGGGGGGTGGGGGGTGCACATGGGGGGTACCTATGGTACCCCCCTGCATTTGCGTGCACAAAGCAGCAGGCACCGTGCGGTGCCTGCCGCTTTGTGCATGTAAATGTAACACATGCTTTTTTAACATTGCGGCGGGTGCAGCTTGTAGCTGCACCCGCCGCAATGTTAAATATAGAGGATGTGACCGCCACCCTGGCGGTCACATCCTAATCAGCACGGAGGGAACGCCGCAGCCCCTGCGGACGTTCCCTCCTCCTCAAGGGTGGCGGACGGACGCAAGTCCGTCCGCCATCCTAATCGGCCCCTATGAACACAAGTAAAGGGTCATAAGCTATCGTTTTTTTCACACCAACAAGGGAATAGGGCCAGAGCCTCCAATTTCTGGCAGTCCTGAGAAAAGCAGTAACGATGTTGAGTCTAATGGCTATGGATTTTGGTACTAATTCCTTTTGCATTGGAACATCGACTGAGGCAGGCAGGAGAGGGTGGTCAATGGAGAAAATAATGCGCCTGGGTAGGTGGTCAGCCAACTATTTTAAGAGGTATGTTTAGACCGAGGAAGGGGAGGGGTTTGATTCTTAGCTGTACTATTTTGTTTACACTAATTTATCTTTTCAGGTTCAGTTCCAGGTCCATTGGCTGCTGGATTGTTGGCCATTCCTTCATAAAATGGGCAGACCAGTCAGCAGGGAAGAGTTAATGTGGAAGGAATCTTGGTTTCCACAGCAGCACATTGTCAGTGGAGTTATACGGTAAAGGAGGAATGAGATGGTGAGAGCTTTTGTCCAAACTGAACAGAATCATGTTCAGGGATACTTGTCTCGATATTTTGATTATACATCTAGGGGATAATAACACGGTCATTAAGAAGGTTCTGGCGTTATTGCGCAATATGAAAAGAAACGGAGGGACGTGATATCCAAATGGTGAGGATGTTTTGTTGCCTGTACTCTGTTTTTTTCCAGGAGATGTTGGAGAGGTGCAGCCAAGCCATACACCATAGGCAAGTCTAAGATGAAGGTCCAAAGGCAGACAAGCTGTTTCTGTTGGGATGAAGGATTTGGCAAAATTGAACATGTTGTCCTGTGCTATGAAGATGCAGAATTTTCCAGGGATGACAGAGTCCATTTATTTAAATATGAAATGGAACTCTACCTGATGGAGTTGAGGGAGTTCTTGGTCAAGTCTTTGAAAAGACAGGAGAAAGTTAAAGGAACTGGAGGAGGTGAGAAGAAAAAGTCAAGTAGTGCCTTTTTCCGATGACTATTGGGCCACGAGGTTACAGCCCTTTACTTAAGGTTATTGTGTTTAACATAGACTAATCAGGCTGAAAGGGAGACAATCAACAAGCACACCACAGAAGTCATGGAGTTAAAGGTTATGTCATAGGAATATCAAGTTGACCACATGTTAATTGGATCACTGTTAAAAGCATGGGAAATTTAAAGTAAGACACGCATAGAAATTCAGGAGCAGATTTACAAGCCCCTTGCACCACTTTTGCGTCACTTTTCCCATGTTAAAAGTAATGCAAAAGTGCTGCAAGAGACTTGTAAATCTGCCCCTTAGGATTTAGGAGTGGGGGTAAGGAGCGTAGGTTATGAAATGTATAGTGAGGTTTGGTTCTGTAAGGCGTTAGGCCGAGGTTGTTCTATGTGATAGGCACCTGTTTCAATAAAGCAGGCTTTTCCACACAGACAAGGAGTCAGTGATCTTTGGTGCACTCCATTTCATCCAAATCCAGTATTTCAGTTCCACTTAAAAAATATATATATTTGAGAAGGGGAATCCAGTGTTTTGCTAAACACATCACGTTGTGGAGCATGAATAAAACTGCAGAGACTGCAGTAACAGCTGCAAATGCAGCAACATGTTCTTCCAACAGAAAGATGGTTTAATTATTCCATCAAAAGTGTTCGAATTTCCATAGAAGCATTCTTTGTCCTATTTTCTCTTTTTCATTCAGCCTGGACACACTCTGTGGTGTATTCCACAGGGCTACTCAAAACGGAATCTGGAATGCGGGAAGGTAGACTTCATGTTTGCAATAGGAAATTTCGCAGGGCATTCATTTGATACTTTCATCCATATGTCAATTTTCATAATTGTTTTTTTAATGTGCTGTACTGCTTAACAATGTAATGTTTTTCTGTCTATATTTGCCTTAGAAAGCTATGTGCTATATATATATATATATATCTTTTTTTAAAATTAATATTCATTTGATGACAGGCAGCACATTGCTTCCATATTGGCGGCATTTCTCCTATCCATTTGCAAACAATTCAGTGGTTTACAACTTGAAATGCCTTTATCTTTTTGTGAATCCTCTTAAATATATTTTCTACAGATTGGTTGGTTAACCTCAGAGTGAGATGTTTAAAGCACATGGGGCCTGATTACAAGTCAGGAGGAAGTATATCGCTGGGTGGGATACTGCACTGACTGATCAAGACTGACCCCGTGTTTTCAGGGGTAAGAGCACAAGACCCAAGTTTAATGGTCCAAAAATCCAACCAGATAAATTGCTTGAGGCTTTGGCTGAAACAGAAGCCAGGAAACGTCCACTAGTCCTTGTCATCCTTTTTCTCTGGCAATGGGGGAGCATGCAATGCTCGCCTCTACATGACAGAATTGACCCTTTTCTCCCCTACTGTTGATTCCCTCCTCCATTTCCTTGCCTTAATTCAGCCCCCCTGCACACAATTTAGATTAGATGTTCAATATGTGCCAATCCACATGGAACTAGGAATACTGTGCTAAATTCTGTAAGGTAAATCCGGGTCCACAGAGTAATTCTTCATCCACTGGGGATGAACTCATACTACTTGAAATTCTATGAGGACATTCTGGCTGGTAACGATAATAGTAAACACCTGTAAATTCTGCATTAAATTCTTCTGTACTTATAATTAGCCCCTACTCATATTTCAAATATACTAAAGGTCATACAAAAGGCTGGTGCCACAAGCCGATTACTGCCCTAGCCTGCCTCCTTCTGTGTACTAGAACAGTTCTTATGAATATAGACATACAGAAACACAGAGGAGAATATAGCCACATTATCACACTGTTTGAACATGAATCTCATGTAGTCTGTGGTGTTGTTTACATACTATTTACTTAGTGGATGTACACCAATGCTCTGGATTCCTGGTACCTAAAAAATACAGTTTAACAGATGTTACGAAAAAACATTAGAGGACGAACACTGGGTAAATAGTTATTTGTATTGTTTGCTTTGTGAATGTAGAAGATGCCTGATGCTTGAAGTTAAAAGGTACAGTGTTGGATGTGGACAATGGTTTTGGATGTGCATGTCTGCAATGACTAGAAGGAAGTATATTTGGATCTACTTTAGTGTGCCCAGTGATAGCCATTGGGTTTCACTCCTATGTGCGCTCTGCAAAGCAAACACAGTGGTTGTACAGACATTGTATAAAGGCTCTTCTCCCTGGGGACATGGTTGATTGATCCTGTGTCCATAGACACCTCTAATTCCTCAAGATACACCTACTTAGAAAACAGTTGACAGGTACACAGAGAGATAGCAGCTTATTTTGAAAGATGGCATACTAGACTGGACAAATCAAATGTTACTGAGTTCACGGCCCCAACGTTCCATCATGTCACAAAAAACTGCTTTATAATATGTAAGCAGGAAAGCAAATAAAGTTATTATAAAGTAAAGTGATGTACAGCTTCCAACAAGGAATATGCCCATCTTGCTTGAGAGAAAATTAGATCTCGTGTCATAGAGATACAGGGCATGAAAGACTGAAAGTTATCCTGGAAAGGGAATTGTTGTAGTGATTTTGTTGTTGCAGATTTATATAGTGTAAACTCGACCCGAAGTTATTGGAGCACTTTACATGAGCACCAGTTACGTTACGCAAGGATTCATTCATTTTTTTGGTAGGGTTCGGGAGATTAAGTGATTTGCCCAGAATCACAGGATGTGGAGTCGACCCCGAGGCTCGAACCTTGGTTTCCCAGCTCCAAGATCGTCAGTCTAGCCGTGAGAACACATCCTCCCCACTAGTGACTCAATTTTCAGTGTACACTGTTGCCTCGTGGTCTACCAATACAGTGCCTGATTCACACGCCTTTTGCACGCCCAAGTTGGATTTAAGTGCACAGGATGTCCTCTTTATACTTATAAATTCTTATTCCTAATTTAAAGAACGAGAAATGGCAGAACTGTATGTGAGGAAAGCATCATTGCAAATGCAAACATTCCACCAGTAGTCTAGGATTTCTGCATTTGTAATTTTAGAGAAATCAATGGGTTTTGGTTATGTTTGTGGGTGACCTGGTGATGTAGGAGAAAAATCACAATACTGTGCAATTGTGAGTATCTATGTATCTTTTACATGCAATTTTCTACTATGGTAATACATTCAAATTGAATTCAGTGTAAGTCAGGAGTAATTGCATTTCCAGCTTGGGAACGAGCAGGGACTTCCACGCTCAATATATGGGTCTTGGGGAAGTTGTTTTACCTTTGGAAACCTATTGTCTCTTGTGACACAAATTAAACACTAAACATGCAAATCCACTCATGTATGCCTGCTCAAGATTAGACTAGGTGGACATTTTGTATGTATAGATCTAATTCAGTGAATTCACAAACCAATCCGTTTATTGGTCAAATGATGGGAGAAAATCCAACTTTTTGCCACGTCCCCCCATACTTCTTTCTCATGACATATTCTTTTTTGACCTCTGCAGTGGTAATATCCGCCTAAACGTGCCCTGTGCAACCATTATTATTCAACACTGAGATAACACTCTCTGGTAAGACAACTGTCTATATGTCTGGCCTATGTGTATGGTCTATGTGCAAGGCTCCTGTTCAAATACTCAGAGGAAAATGAATTGGTACCGGAACAAAGGAAATCATTTTGCCACCTACTCCTAAAGCATGCGCTTTGGTATTGTATGCTTATTTAATGTGTTAGATCGATAGGTTTAGACACAAAAGGTTTATTAAAAATACGTTTTCCTTCTAATAGGTAATATGAAGTGAAAAGAACATTAGCTGTGTGTATTAGGGCGATATGTATCAAGCATTTTCACATTCGCAAAGGCCGAAAATCGCTGAATTTCCGGGTTTGTGAATGCGAAAATGCTCATCGGCATGTATGAATGCAAAACGCATTGAAAATAAGGAATCGCAAAAAATGCGATTCCACCGTGTGCGAGAAGTGCCAATCTGCGAATAAATAGCGATAGTGCACATTTGCGAATTCCAAATGTGCGAAAATCGCTAACGCATAATCGCAAAGTTTGGAACTCGCAGAATATTCGCAGAACAGCAATTTTCGCAAAAAATAATTCGCAATGAGATGTATGAAAAATTCGCTAATAGCGATTTTCTGAAATTCGCAAAATACAGAATCGCAATTACCACCAAGTAGGAGCAGGTGGTAACCAGGTGCAAACTATTTAAGCAGCCACTGAATTCAAAAAACTGTTTCCCACAATGGCGGGCCTTTACATCACTGCAAGGAGGATGCGTTTGAGAGCTGCTGCACAGAGGAGGCTACGGCAGGAGAGGATATTCCGTTTGCGCGTGACCATCTACCAGCGCCTTGAGGAGGAGCTCTACACACATTACAGGCTTGAGGAAGACAGCATAAATGATTTAATAGCAGAACTCAGACCCTACCTTGAACACCCCACACGCAGGACAAATGCAATCTCCACAGAAATACAGGTCCTGTGTTCATTACACTTGTTGGCATCTGGAAGTTTTCAGGGGGTGATTGCCTCTGCAGGAGGGGTGTCACAAAGTGCCCTATCGTGATTCTTCCATGCCTTCCTAGATGCCATGGTTCAGAGGATGCCACATCACAGGTAAACATCACTTACAACGAAACTTTTACAACGCACTACCATTACAACACGGTCATTACAACGCAAACTATTACAACGCATTGCGCTGGGGGGCGCTCTAGGATAGGGAATAAGTTTAATTTACTATCCAACACCTTCCCTAGTGTCCACGGGGACTGGAGTTGGAATAGTATGCGATGTAAAAACCGCGTTGTAAAGGCAGGCGTTGTAATAGCCTGCGTTGTAACATCATACATCCCACATCACATTTACTTCCCCAGCACACCACAGGCAATAGCACAGACAAAGCAGGACTTCTATCAAATCTCACATTTCCCACACGTGATAGGATGCATAGATGGGACACATGTTGCTATATCCCCCCCTCAGGCAATGAACACATCTTCAGAAACCGTAAATGCTACCACTCACTGAACATTCAGGTGGTGTGTGATGCACAACACATCATCACAGACATCGTAGCAAAGTACCCTGGCAGCACACATGATGCATTCATCTTCCGACACATTGGGATATATCGTAGACTCTCAAGAGGGAAGTTTGGCGAGGGATACCTACTCGGTAAATACCTTCAGACATAGGGGCCATTAATAACAACTACCATGTGCATGTCACAGGCTAACATATTTTTATCTAATCCACAGGTGACAGTGCTTATGCAGTACGGGATTTCATCTTGACTCCCTACCTCAATCCCAACAATGCAAGTGAACGTAGGTATAACAGGGCACACATTGCTACCAGAGGCACCATCGAACGGACATTTGGGATCCTGAAAAGCAGATTCTGGTGCCTCCACAAAAGTGGAGGTGCTCTCCAATACAGCCCCAACACGTGCTGTAAAATAGTGGTGGCTTGTGCCATGCTCCATAATATTGCCACGAGAAAAGGGACACCAGTGGAGCTGAGTGACTCAGGATCCTCTGATGTTGAGGGGCCTGGACCTGGACGGATGGTAGCTGGTAGAACTGTTGCAGTGGCAGGGCGCCAGAGGCGTGTTGAGATTACGCGCAATTATTTCTAGGTAAGACCAACTACACAATGCCAAGTCATGTAAGTGTGAATGTTGATTTTAATCCTTAATAGCAGGATATGTATCAACTCAAAAGGTACAGTATTCAAACAAGATATATTTAGCACATGTTACATTCACAGTGCTCAAAACAGTAAAGGTGTGCCTCACAAGTTGGATGATGCACAGGCTAATGTTCGGTGGAAGGTGTAGCCCTATTGGTTCTCCCACTATGGCGTCTCTCTAAGGTTGGTGGTGGGGTGGTGCTGCTCCTAACTGACTGATTGTCCTCTCCGCTTGGAGTCAGTACTCCCGACCCAGTTGTGCGCAATTGACGCAACTCGTCCACAGCAGTGGTCACTTGTGTGAGCGCATTAGCTATGTCCTGTGCAGCATGGCTGAATTGCCGCTGCATCTCAATGCTGCGCCTGGCCTGGATGCTACATGTGGCCGCCAGGCGGTTGATGGCCCGGGTGTACCTGTCTTGGCGTTGCCAACCTCTGCGCCATCCTTCATGTCATTCCTTAGTGCACGGAAGCCTTCCCTCACCTCCCTTTGTAAGAGTTTTATGTTTTTTGCCTGCAGGCACTGCACCTGCAACATGTTGAGTTCCAGTCCTGCATACACTGATCCATCGCCTTGCTCATCAAAGAGGTTGGCCGTGCGTCGTCGGCGCCTGGCTGCACTCCGTGGGACATGCTGTTATGTTGATGGTCCCTGTCGCTCTGGCTGTGTGTCCACATTTGGTACAATTTCCACACTTTCTTCTGCGTCATCCGGAATT
Source organism: Lissotriton helveticus (assembly GCF_964261635.1). Taxonomy (NCBI): domain Eukaryota; kingdom Metazoa; phylum Chordata; class Amphibia; order Caudata; family Salamandridae; genus Lissotriton; species Lissotriton helveticus. Next base: position 2,114,839,719 of record NC_136059.1, read on the forward strand.
GGCGCTAGAGGTCTGACTATGTGTCGCCTTCTACGTCTGTGACTGGTCACAGGGCTGTCCTCCCCTTCTGTGTCAACATCTTGGCCTGCTTCTCCTGACTCAGTAACTGTCACACTCGCTGAGGGCTGTGTTGAAGATGGTGCTGTGGACAGAACAGCACACATTAATTAACTTCACTGACTTGCACTGTCTAAATAAAATGTTCACACCTCTAACAAGTACATTGGTGTCTTCTTTCACTCTCAAGCCTGGCAGAATACATGTTTGACAATTTTACCTGCAAATTTTAAACTTTGATTTACATGTGACTACATCTCCCATGATGCATTGCTGGGTCTGCCTGTGTGCCTGCTCTGGACTAACTATCTTGTATCTTGACCCTGGCTCACTGCTGGGGGGTGTTGGGGGGTGTTAAGGGTGTGAGGGCATGGTTCTTACCTTTTGCAGATGCTGGCTGGTCAGAGCTGTCCAAATCAGCCACTCCTCCCACACTCTCTGGTAGCAGGGTCCCCTCCACCAGTTCTTCCAGGGGTGTTGAATCTGAAACAGATGATGTCGCACCACCTGTTAGCCTGGACTGCTCCAGCCTGGCAGCTAGTTTCTCCTTGGAGCTCAGCCGCAGGTCGTACCATTGCTTTCGGAGGTCCTCAACACTCCGTGGTGTCACACCCACAGCATTCACCTTGTACTGTATGTCTTCCCAGATCCTCCTTTTGGGACTCTCTGGCACCTCCCTGGATTTCTTTCCAAACAGTAATTCGTTGTTTGTCACCATTTCATGGATCAGTGCCTCCAATTCAGCCTCAGAAAACTTTTGTTTTCTTTTCCTGCTTTCACTCTCCTGCTGCTGGGATTCCTGCATGGGCATGGCTCCACTCTCAGCCATGGTTCTCCAGGTGACTGCACTGTTCCAAACACACCTTCACTCTGCTTCTGAATCAGGAAGTCAGGTGCAGCATGGGTAGTCAATCACTTCCTGGTTGTGATGTCATCATGCTGCACCAGAGTTCCTAATTGGAACATTCTAGAAAATCGCAAAATTGCGATTTTTCGTCCGTTTTTGCGAGTTTTCGCTAAAATTGCGATTTTCAATTGCGAATTCGCATATTATGCGATTCCTACATGTTAAGGAATCGCATATTGGGTAATCGCTAATAAATAGCGATTTTTAAGGAATCGCTATTTATTAGCGATTTCTTTCATACATATCGATTTGCGATTCTGAATGTGCGATTCGGTAAACTTCGCAGATTCTGAATCGCAATTCTGTTCTTTCATACATATCGCCCTTAATGTTTCCAATTACTCATCTGTTAAGTGGGAATATTACATATATTCTATATGAGGTAAATGTAATGCTTTCAAAAGACGCCGAGATAGAGGACGATGGTGTCTGTCTGTAGGAATTTTAGTGGGCCAACTGGAAATCCACATTTCTCCAACTTGCAAGAATGTTTGCGAATTGTCTCTTGTTGCCAGAACCTGTGAATTAGTCTGGCGAGTCTGCCCTGGCGATTGTAGTAATTCATTTTAACTCAGCGTTGATGCAGTTGGGCTAAATATATGCCAAAAATCATGCTTGAAAATCAGATATTTGAGGTGGACAGATTTAGAGGATTGGTGGTGTTGTTCCATGTTTATTTGTTCGACATTCTGCATGTAGTATATTTAGCATGCCTAATGCCTCTCTTAAAAAACCCACAGGGGCAGATTTATAAGCCCCTTGCGCCGCTTTTACGCCGACGTTGCGTCACTTTTTGACGCAGCGGCGGCGCAAAAGATGCACCATGGTGTGGGGTATTTACAACATGACGCATCTCCCAGATGCGTCACGTTGTAAAGCCCTGCGTCAGAAGAAGCGTACCATCGCAGGGGGAGGTGTTTCTGCGTAGGAACGCCTCCCAAAAGTGGCTGAGTGAAATCTACAAGATTTCACTCAGTCACTTTTGGGCCCATGCTGCGTCAAAACCCTGCGCCTGCTTGAAGCAGGCGTAAGGATTGACGCAGCATTGTACACATAGGGCCCCCCTGATCATTGCTGGAGCTGCATCGCGCTTGCGACGCAACTCCAGCAATGCGCCGCTTTTACGGCACAGATGCGTGACACATCTGTGCCGTTTTTTCCCCATGGTGTGCCACATTGTAAATGCGGCGCATTATGGGTGGCGGAGCTGCGGCGCACAATTACTGGCGCATCCTTGCCGATATGCAGGGATGCGCCAGTAATTGTAAATCTGCCCCACAATCTTTTACATCGTTTTTTCATAGGCAATACAAAAAGTCCCAGTTTGACAATATTTTCCCATTGCAACACATAAACTGTAAGATCTTGTACCTCATGCGACCGAACATTTCTAAGAGCTGTGAGTGACAATACTCCACTATGGTCTTCATTGCTTCACCAAACAGGAACACATGACTCAAAGATATGTCAACGGACTGACATTATCAGCATTTACAGCAGATTCCGGACTGTTCATCCATTCCCTCCATCTTCCCTGGGGGTGTAATGGACCCATTCTTAGTTTCACCATCCATCTCAAGATTACTCTAAATTTAATGAGCGTGGCCGGTTCTTTCTTTGTGAAATATATGATCAGAAGAAAAGAAACTCAAGCATAGGTTGTGGCTCGATTTAATGGATCATTATTTCACGAGATTATATGTTCCCAAGATGTAGTACATTAAATACCATACTCGTTTTTCAAAGTTAAAGACAGACTTTACTAAATTCGTTGATATTGATAAACCATGTCTGATAATCGATATATGTTTTACTTCATAGGGAAGAGTGCTCTGTCTTGCTTTTGTAGCACAGTTCCAGTCGTTCTGTACACTCTTATATTACCTAAATACTGTACTGTTCAAACCCAGCTCTAGCCTCAAGGCAAACGCTGGTGTACCATGTGCTAATCCCATCCAAAATTTCCAGATGGTCATTTCAAGCGAATGAATTGAGGTTCATTTTTCTTTCACAGAAAACCTCACTGCCATACACTAGCAGACATTACTTTTAGCTCATATGTTTCCTTTAGTATTTCAATCGATTTCTGCACCATTTTAGCATCACGATCTTTTGTAGTTACTGTGTTAATCTTATTTATTTAATTGTAAGGTTTGGTGAAGGACTTGGTAAATACAACGGGAATACAGTTAAGTAAAGCGCAGTACAAAGAGTACATGTAGGAAATAGCTGCTGATGAACTGAATGCTAACTGTGACATGTAAGTCAGTAAATGCTTTATTGATTAATTAATTAAAGGATTTAACTTTTACAAACATCAGAAGTGCATTACTTAATCAAAAAGCATACAGCTATTCAATTGTATAAAAGCCAAAGTGCATGTTGATTGAGCATATAAAATGATGGGTCCATCATTACATTTAAAATTGCCCCAACATTTGTCTAATATCTTATAAACATTGCGACCTGCGTAACTGAGGGGCATATTTACAATATCTTGGTGTAGGGCAGCGCTGTAAGCCTTCTAGCTGCACTGCCCTGGGTCAACAGACAGGAATTCACTGTACCTTCAAGAAATGGCACATTACTGATCTTTCTGCCAGCCCCGGCGCGCAAACTGCAGCCGAGCGCCAACACAGGCACCCTTGCACCACAGTGCAAGGGTGTTGTGTTGTTGGCAGGATTGTTTTTGCACAGGAAGGGTCATCTTCCTGGATAAAAACAATCACAGGAAGCATTTTCTGTGTTCTATGTGTGCTGCAGAAAGCAGCACATGTGGAAAGAGGAAACAACTCGTTACGCCTGCTTTGTGAGCACTGTAGTTTTAGTACTGCCCTAGATTTACGCTATGTTGTAAATCTGGGTCAGTGTCAAACATCCTGGGTGTTTTGATTGGGAACACCAATGTGAGAGAATATATTTCCTAGGCAATTATTAAATAAAAATAACAGTACTACATGGAGGACTCAACAAAAACCAAGGAAACCAAAATCTAAAAATACAATATATTTAATTATGAATCATAAAGATAATACAGTGTTATACAAAATAAAAGAATCAAAACATAACATCAAATCCATTTATCTGAAACAATACATAAAGATCTTCAATTAAAAAACCTTAGTTTAAAAAAAACAAAATACAGTAGTATTATTGATTGGGAACACCCACAGCTACACCCATGGAAGCCCCTTCCACTGAGAGTAAGGCATTGCCTTACTCCATATTTTCAAGGCTAAAAAAAGCCACACAGCGTGGCTTTGCGTGCCCTTGTAAATAAGGCCAGGCACACTGCGCCTCCAGAGTGTCACTAAGGTGACGCTCTGGGGGCGTAAAAAGGGTGCCACAGGGGCATTGTAAATATGCCCTTGAGTTTGTGTTAATATTAGTTCAAGGGCAGACGTGCTCAGCCCATCTCTAACAGCCTGCAGAATTTTGAGGAGATGTTTCCTTGTGGCACAGATTGCAGCGGGTCGCTGAGCAATTTTTGCACCTGGCCCAGGTATTTAGCACCTTGACATACCAGGGTGATGAAATCCTCACTGAGCCATTTTCTTGGGTAGGGCCCAGGCATCCTTTAGAACTAATATTGCAACATGAAAATCAAAGCCAACAAATAGTACTGAGAAAAGAAAAAAGAAGGAGGAAAGGGTTTAAAACATTCAGTTTGCACTGCAATTTTGCTTTCGGTATATAATAACTACGGCATGACTTTAACTTTGAATTTCATGTTAGCTAAGCACCAAGATATTCCTTTGAGAATGATTTGCTGCACTATGCCAAGTGATGCTATTATAACATAATGTGCAGTTTTAGATATGACATCCTTCTTAGGTATGCAGAATGCACAGAGTGACAACTGACAGGGGTAGAACATGGGCCCAGAAGAGATACACCTACAGATTAATGAATGTGTTAACACAGGACAGAGATAACGGGAAAAGGAGAAAGTGCAGACTTGCTGGCTGTTCAGTCAGGACCTGGACACCTAGTCAGCCACTTGCCTGTGGCCTGGAGTTCTTCAAGCCTGATCAACTGACACTGCTGCTGCACGGGTTATCCAACCTTGATTTTCCTGGTTACTGTTCCTCCCGCCAACAGAAGCCCTGCCCACCCTAGGACCTACCTAATGCAGGTAGCAGCGTGACCACGCAGTGGATATGCATATGGGGTACACCAAAAGCACGCCTGTCTGCCCTCATCTTTGCCAAGAAACCATCCAGCAGCACAACCATAGAACACCTCAAATTCCAACTCCAAGCAGACAGCAAAACCACCACCGGGGGCACCTTTGCCTACCATCTTCCAGGACCACATCCACCCGTCTCTGATTTCATTGACCTCCTCACCATAGCCTCCAACAACAATATTTTCCTCTGTAACCTCAGCTTCCATCTCAACAACACCAATTACATCAACTCCACTAACCTCTTTGACAGCATGAATAACATCGGACTCACCCAAATGGTCCATGACCCCAGAACATTACAGGTCAATCCAGACACAGGCTAGCTGGTACACTGTGGACCTCGGAACTATTTAACAACACAGTAAACAACTGGAAATGAGATGGTGGACAAGCCAGGACACGACTGGCAAGACTGCCTTCAAGACAGCCCTCAACCTTTACCACAGAAATTTAAGAGAATCAGAGAAAAAAGCTTAGCCTGATGCATTAAACTAAGCTCCAAGAACAGCAAAAATCTCTTCAAAATCCTCAAAGAATTTTCCAGCTCCTCAACATTACCTTTTCACAGGAACTCTGCGACAGCCTTGAAAACTTTTTCCATAACAAGATTGCTAACATCTACAGAAACTTAAACTCCTAGTCCAAGGCCACCAGCTTCTTCGAGCAGCACAATAATGTTGTTACCACCACAGACATCTGACTAACCGAATAGAGTCAGCTCGTCCCACAGTATGCCTCCTCCATCATGAACTCGGTCCACTCAGGGGCCCCATCCAACCCATGCCCTCACTACATCTTTAACCTAGGCGAAACCAAAATCAGCCAAGCTCTGACCACCCAGTTCAACACCTCAATTGCGATGGCCACCTTGCCTGATGACTGATAACACCGTGCCTAAAAAAATGAAAGTGTGTCCTCATGTAACGTAACTGGTGCTATGTAAAGCGCTCTGATAACTGATTCGGTTCGGTTCTAGTTCGCGCTATATAAAACTCCGAAAAAAAAAAAACAACCCACTCAGAAGTCAACACCCTACTAAAGAAACCATCGGCAGATACGGCAAACAAAGCAAGTACCGACCGATCTCCATGCTCACGTCCAAAGTATTAAAAAAGCCATCAACTAACAATCCTCCTCACATCTGCAATGGAACTCCCTACAAGATTCCTCCCAATCTGTATTCTGCAACAACCATACCAAGAGACAACCCTCATTCCAGCTACCAACGACATTCAAGCCTGACTCAACCGGTGAGAGACTGCAGCTCTGATCCTTCTACCTCTCACCACTCTTCAATAGGGTCTCCCACAACACACTTATCACAAGGTTGCACGATGCGTTGGCTCACCTCTTTCCTCACTGCAGAATGCAAAAACTCCACCTTCCCCCATCACCTCCGAACCCAAGTAAATCATCTGTGGAGTACCCCAAGGATCCGCTCCATACACCAATGACACACAACTCATCCTCTCCCTTTTCAAAGACACCACCAAGACCAACTTCCACAACTGCATGACAAATGTCACAAACTGGCACAACTGCCTGAGGTGTGGGCAAGGCAGATGTACACCCCATGGAGTGCATCCTGGTGGCCTTCAGAACTTGGGCCCACTCCAAACTTCACTGACCATACTAGGAACCTAGGCATAATTCTGGACAACAAGTTAACCAGGAGAATTCAGGTCAACTTTGTCTCCTCTTCCTGCTTTTTCATCCTCTACATACTTGCTAAGATATTCAAATGACTACCCCAAAGCTTAAGACGAATCATCACCCAGGACCACATCTCCAGCTGACTACGGCAATGCTCTCTACACAGGGATTGCAGCTCACCTCCTCCTCTGACTACAGACCTTACAGAATGTCACAGCCAGACTCGTCTTGACCACCCTAAGGAAACCCACATCACTCCCAACCTCAGGGAACTCCACTGGCTCCCTGTACAAAAAAGATGCGAGTTCGAGCTCCTGACCCATGCATACATCACCTACTCTCTTCAACCTCTTCATGAAGCCCCTAACAGATATTTTGAAATTCTCCAATGTCAAATACCGCATGGATGCAAATGACACCCAACTGTACCTAAAAATCTCCTCCCCAGAAGATAGCTGTCTACACAACACAACTCTTCAAAAAACCCAAATCTGGATGATAAGAAACCACCTCAAACTCAACTCGCTCAAAACTGAATTTCTCTTACTCACACCACCAAAAGAATCCCTCGGCATGAAAGATTGGATGAAACATCTATCAGCCTTCAATTGCCTTCCACAAGTTATAGATTCCAAGAGATCACTGGGAATATCACTCAACAAGAATCTCAACATGCAAGAACACATCCACACAGTCATCAAAGGAGTCAACATACTAAGAAAAATAAAACCCTACCTCCTCTTCGATGACCTCAAAACTGCTGTACAAGCACCAGTAAACCCCAGGTTAGAATATGGATGTACTACCTTATGTGGCCTGCCTAGATCCAATTGGCTCCACTAAAGGCGTCTCTTAGTTCTGCTGCAAGGCTCATCACTGGATCCAAGAAAAACAACCACATTACTCTTGATCTGAAGAAACAAAACTGTTTCCCTTATGAGTCAAGGATACATCTAAAAATTGCTTGCTTGACACATAAAGCACTGTTCCTAGCAGAAAAAAACAGGAACTGTCTGACAGCTGCAGATCCTCTAGAAGTTCCAGCACCTTACTGTTAAAACTACAGTAATTTCTGGGAAAAAGAACTACAATCAAGCTTTCTCCAGAATCTGGAACTCCCTTTCCAAATACTGAATCCGTCAATCACCTCACTCAAAAAAGAAGTCAAACTGTTTCTGATAAACAAATATCTACACCCAAACTTTCTGACCCTGCATACGGAATGTAACTGAGACAATGTCCCAACCTGGGCTCACACTCACTGTTCGTCAACTAGGTGGTTAACTGCTTGACCTCCTTCTGCACCTTAGTGTGTGCATACCCTCCGGGTTACACTATAGGTCCTGAAGAAAGCATGGCAGTGACACCAATAGGCTGAAACATGTAGACCATGTATTTTTTTTATCACCTTTACACTCAGATGCCATAGGCCAATTTAACCTTTACAGGCACCCCACACTGTTGTTAAACCTTGACTTATTGTTCCATATTAAAGTCTAGGGAACAATAAAGATAATTTTAACTTTCACTAACTCACTCACTTGCACCACGTTCACAACAACATCTCGCTCCTCTGTAATTCAGGTGTCGTAGCACACCTGAGTGGCATTCGGCCATTCAGGTGGGACCCCTATGATGAAGCTTGTCACCAACTAGTGGTGAGTGAGGGGTCTTTTTAAAAAAAAGAAAAAAGTGTTTTCCTTTTTTTCTTTTTTTCCTTGTGTGTCCCCTTAAATCATTTATTGTATTGTGGGGCATACTCCCTCTGTTGAATTTTGAGGTTACTGCTTCTCCTACCTAGCAGTGAAGACATGAAACAAGCTACATTTTATTCTACGGACCTAGCCATCTCTTCCAGAGTCCCAAAAGTCCCCGAAGATCTGACTATTTGCTGATCAACTGAACAATGTCAGTGCCTGGATACCCTCATAGGTGACAAACAGTGCTCTACAAATCTACTGATTGCTTGATTTAGTTAACCACACTCTCATTGCTCTCCCGTCTGTCTGTGCTCAGGGACCTCCAAGTTGGAGCACCCTGACTGTTGAAGGGTACGGTTCCATTGTTATGTGTAATTTCCTACTCCTATATTTTTCTTGTAGAATGATCAACAGCAGCCTTCCACTTCTGAGCCAGGAAAATGTTGCCAAGTACCAGAGACTAGTCAATAAACCTAGGACCTTCTTGGATCTGCCAATGTCAAGCAAATTATCAAGCCCCTCATGGTTCAGAGACGTTCAGTGCACTAAGGACAAATGAATGCAACAATGCTAGTTACTGTGTTAAACTGCAGGAATTTCCCGGTGGGAATGGGATATTCCTGCTGGAATTTCTGGAAGGAGCGGGATGTTGTGTTGTTGTATTGACCACCTAATCTAATAATGCTAGGCTCTGCCCAGATTTATTTGTTGGTAGTTGAAGTTACCCTACTGTGCTCAGGAATTCACCGTGGGTGTCCGCACCATGGGTGTGTGCAACTCATGTTCGCTTTCCTCAAAATGCCCACCGGTTCATAAGCTAAGGCTGAGATCGCAGCAATGACAAGAGGTTGGATTTGCAGGGCCTCTCAAATTTTTACATCCTCCACGGGGGCATGATCAGGAAACCAGTGTTCTACCCCAGTGGTGGCTGCTATTTAATGGTGGTGGGGTTTGCGCCACGGGCGGGAGAGCAGGGAGGGAATAAAACAAATTTAAACAATCACTTACCTGTGTGCCGCGGCTGCCTCTTGGTCCTCTTTTCCTGCTTCCAGGACTCCAGGGCAGGAAGCAGGAACAGGAAGCACCCAGGCTTCCAGGCTCCCCTGAGCCAATCACAATGCTGCAATGCAGCATTGTGATTGGTCTTAGAGACGCGGTTTTGGCACTCAGACGGGGACAGGGAGCCTAGGCATGTTCTCCACCAAGGCTGTACTGCAGCCTAGGTGGAGAACATGCAAAGTGCGCCTGACAGTTTGGCCGGCCTGAGAAGGCCGGCCAAACCATCATGTGCACTTAAGAGAGTGCGAACCACTTCTCCTCCAGCTCCTGTCTGAGATCCTAGCCTGCCCCTACCCATCTGAGCAATTGCAAAAAAATAACATGATAATAAGAATTAATGAGTTCATTTTATTATTTCCTTTTTGACATGCTCAGTGGAGTGATGCTCCTCCACCTTAGCGGAGGAGTTGCCTTGTGCTACCCACTGCTACTGAGCTGCTAGATAGTAGTTTTTAAGTTTGGGATGGCGAGGCCACCCTCCTGAATGGAGCACTGACCTCAGGGCTCATTTATGTCTCCTGCTCCTCCAAATTAGATCTTTCAAGAGTATATTGAGTTCTGAAAGAAAGGTGGCTGGAAGACAAACATGACCAGATAAACGTAACACAGCATAAAGACCATTTTAGCAATGGTGATCCTTCCCACGACAAACAATGACTGATTCCACCAAAACATTACAGATGCCCTGGGGCCTGAAAGGGACCTGGCAAAATGTCCATCTAATAAATCAGAGTCCTGGTTGTAAACACAATTTACGCCTCATTATTTGTTATGATGATTATGGGAACTCCTTCATGGGAAAATTCCTTCTTCAAACAGTCCAACACAATTTTTGCATTGCCAGAACTCACACACCTCATGCTAATTCCCTCTCAGCAGTACATATATTTCACTGGGTTCAAATCTTTTAAATGGGCTTACAAAGCCGAATCCTACGTGAAGGGGGGAACATACCTAAAGATTATATTAATTTTAACGAACATTTCTATTCTTTCCGTTTGAGCCAACAAAGCATCAACGTTATAGTGGAGAGCATCTATAAGCTGAATTTAAAGACTGAATAAAAACAAACACATACATCTCTTTTATTTCTTTTGTTGTAGTGCCAGTATCTTAATGAAGATACTCTCAATCGGTGACTATACCGGCTGTAATTTATATATTCTAAGTGTTCCTCACGTCTAGCCAACTATTGTTCTCAAAAGTGATGACTACATCAAAGAACACATATTTCACCCCCTTGTAGCACAATATGATGTGGCTTTTTTAAGGCTGTAAATATACAAAGGTATCAGCCAACCTCATTTATTTATGTTACAAAATAGTAATTATACACCTTCACACGTTGTACATCCGACTAATAACACAACAACAGAGTATATGTAATCTCATAAGTGAGGGGAAAGTGAGAAAAAAAAGTATCATAGTAAAGGTGGGCGATAGTGCTATTAACTAGGATAGTAAAAAGGATTATAAGGCAAATTCTAAAAACTACATATTTTAGTGTGTTTAGTGGAACTGCAATAGTAATACTAACGGACTACAAAAAGCTATTCACAAACCTATTTGTGAAGTTTCCATCTCAGCCTAGTTTTTTTTCTCCACTCTGGCTGCCTAATCATCACATGTAAGTATATGTTTTTGTACTGTATATGGGGGGGGGGTAGAAAGGAGTGGCTGGATAATGCTTCTGACTGAGGAGGGTTTTAGAGAAGGACATGCAGCCACAAAAGAGTAAGCCCATTGATATTCACAAACAATGCTTCTAAAGTTACTACAGCCAAAAAAGACCAAGATCAGTAGTAAATGTACTGCATTTCAGATCTAGAGTAAGTCCAGCACAACACAAGGCCAAGTACTGGTACTGTAACATCCTCTGACTGGGGTGGTGAACTCCCTTTGGAAAAGTATGAGGGAGAAGTAAAAAATGATTCAATATATTTTTATGCTAAATTTTATTGCAAATTGTTTGTCTATATTTTTTTTAAATGCAGAACAATTGTTTGAAAACATATTACAGCCGTAGTAACTTCATTTTTAATTACATGTGTTATTTAAATATGCTAAATGAAATTAACATTATTTTTAAAGACTTATAACAAAAATAAATCTGACAGAAAGTAAAATTACATTCTATAATTTTTAATACAGATTGACAACTATTAAAAGTGATGTACAGAACTAATTCAAAATAATATAATTATGAATAAATGTTGTATTAATAGAAATGAATGACACATTGATTTATTTTAAAGAAAGCTTATTAAAACATGTGAAATCAAATTTTAGAAAATGTTTACAGTTCTGGATTTTTTTACCATTAACTTTTATTTGCTTATATTTTTTACTATTTTAAATATTTTAATTTAATTTAACATTATTTTCTATGGGGTGGTATCTTAAGTTCCTACCTCCGGTACTTTCCAGTGGAGGATGTTTGTATTAAATATTGGCCATGTGTGGTGCCAAATGTACTATTGCTCCTGTTTGGCTGTAGAAACTTTAGATTCATAAATTTGGCTTCACCCTCTGTTTTAGGAGGTGGAGACAGTTACGTCTACACTCTTGAGTAACTCCACACATGTAAACGGTGAATAGGCCTATGTAGTAAAGTCACTCAAAACTGTAAAAGTAAATTAAAATGTCTGGATTTACTCATTGCGTGTAAGTTTACGTTTCTGAATAACCCCCTTCGTCTTATAGCCAAAGCACTGCAAATCCGCAAAATCATGTGTACCTCAAATTTAGAATTTTGCAGATTGAGGCAGTCGGGGAGGAAGTCCATGGACAATTACGAGTTAGAGTGCAGTTTATATAATAGGGCAAACTTGCAGGGCTCTAGGTATGACAGTTCATGGTTGGTCTTACCTTGTTTATTAGTGAATTGTAGCCTGACTCGCATCCAGTGCATGTCGGTTAGCGGAGTCGTAGAGGTCTCAATGCAGTCGGTAATTTTGTCTCTAATTCTGTCTGTGGTAGTCTAACTTTAGAGTCTTAATAAACGGTGAAAATTAAATTGATGAGTATAGTAGTTGTCCAGAAATCCAACATATAATGGGCATTATAATGGGTGTGAAAAAGTAAAAAGGAAAGTGATCAGGAAAAAATTTGAAAAAGGAAAGTAAATTAGAAAGAACTACCTGTCATTCAGAGAAGTAAGGTTAGAAGACGGAGCACTTCTCTTGATAACTTTTTGATAATATGGTCAAGGGTTGTCATTCATTCATGGGTTTGTATACATGTTAAATGCAAGAGGATGCACACCACTCCAAGGTGTGGCTGCTTTAGTATTCATCACAATTCAGATTATTAGAAATATATATAAATATGAATGAGTGCACTTGATAGAAACAGGTGTTATAGAGCTTTAATAGTCACATTTATATGTAATACGATTTGTGTTGATACCATTACAAAAAGGCAATTTCAAAGTCGTGTATAAGTGTAATCGCAAAAAAACCATAGATATTTGAAAATGTACAAAAATCCAATAAGGGGAACCAGATTTATAATTTTAAACGTTTAAATATAAATAGCACCAATTCAGGTTAATAGTTGAGGTAGACCAGGACCTAGGCAGGATTTGAGGGTGCCCTTGATGATGCGCGGGTTGGAAGCACCAACAAGGATCAACCTTGTTGGAGATTTTACTTTTGGACTGAGGGCCAGATTTACCATAGTGTTTCATTGCCTTTGCATCATACAAGGTAACACAAGGGCAATTCAACACTAAAGTCAGACTTACAAAGCAATGCAAGGCCACCTTGTGTGGCCTTCAGTTCTTAGTAAAGCTGGAGTAAGGGAAGGCAGCACAAGTCACTGCCTAGCGTTTTTCTGCCCTTGGAAGGTGTTCCATGGAAAAAGCTTGGGTGTTCCCATTATCCATCCATGGAATTTGATGCATTCCAAGATTTACCATGACAGGTAGACCAGGGAATCTGTCAAAATGCTACGTCTTTCCAGGGGATGCATACCAATGAGAAATATATTTATTTTTCAATGTGCCTCTTCCTGCACAAAAACAGTCCTGCCTGTAACACAGGGAACCTTGCATCATGGAACAAGGGTGCCTGCATTGGTGCAAGGCAGAACATTGTTCGGCAGTGCAAGGAAAGAACAGGAATATGCCATATAATATTAAATATCTAGACCTCAGTTGTGAAAATGGAAGTCAAAGACATAGAGTGGGGCAAGTCAGCAGGCTGTATCTAAGAAGGACTCCATGACAGTGGATAGGTAGTGGATGTGATGCTGGTGAAACTGTTGGTTTACGTAGAAAAAGCTCTGAGCAGAAAAGATCTAAATTGGCACCCAGGGAAGTAATCTCACTGACCGGAAATTTTTGGCACCTTGGCCCGGTCAACTTTTCTATGTTTGGGCTTGTCACTTTTTTGGAGCTCGAATTCCCCTAGTGAACAAGGCTGCCGGATGTAGCTGAAAGGGCACCATATGTCTGGATTCCTTCTCAGCAAGGTCCCACTGAAATGGATTTGCTATTGTGGAAAATCTCAGAGCTGGAGAAACCTGAATTATCAACATTTTAGTTAGATTGAATTTGCAGGTTTGTCCCACTCCTCCGGAGGTCTTGGAGCCAAAAAGGTTTCTAAGTCCCCGGTTTTTCGGGATGTCCTGAGCAGCACACTTTGGCACAGTCATGGGTCCCAGGATCTCAGGAACAGCACATGGGGGTTAACAGTCACTACGGCAGAAGTCACCAGCAGCGTCCAGGACATGGTCAGTTGGAACTAGTTAGCTAAGCCCTTCAGGAAAAGGCTTCTTGCAGCTTGTTGTCATCATGCAGCCTAGCAGGAGTTCTGCTAATTGTCCCATGGAGTCCACTTTTTGGTCATAAGATGAAGTGGGAGTATGTCTGGCACTAGCTTCTGGGTAAGGTTGACCCCCTGGCCCTTCCATAACAATAGGGAAAAAGGTCCCAGGGGTATTCCTACTCACTTTTGTGTTAGTTCCTGTGTGCCCTACTGCAAACAATGCCAGAGTCCCCCTATCTCCTGAAATCCAAAATGGTGAAAACCTTCTGATGAGCAGAGGCTGTTTGCCCACAACAGAGGTGAGGCCAGGGAAAGGATCAAGCCCTTCTCTGAACCCGTAATGGGAAGCTTTCTTACCATTGAGATTATTTGTTTGGACTGTGTAGTTCTATATGCACTCATATATATGGGACCATGTGATGACCTTTGACTACCATGATTTTACTTGACTTTATGAGTTTTAACTTACTCCATTTCAAATGTACAACATAATTTTTTGTGCATTTGCAGTTTGATTCATTTTGTGTCTCCTTATAGCTTCACAGTAGCAGTGTTTCAAAGGAGACATGCCTGAAACAGAATGTGCAGGATGTGTTTTTGAAACTATGAGAGAGATAAATGTGTGGAATGTACTTATTTGTCTTGGAGTGACTGCAGGTAGATGTGCACAAATGAGCATTGGTTTGTACATTGTGAAATGAAGTTTTACCTATTAGCTTTAACGTGCCCTGACTTCATCTTACATTCTGTTGCATGCGAAAATGTTGCATGCGATATTTTGTTTGTCCTCGAGTCCATGAGGGGTGGGAGGTAGCTGGTAGGTGCCAGGTGGAATGACAGAGTGCATTGCGAGCTATTTAGCTGGATGAGGCTGGTAGAAAAGCCTTAAATTGTAGGTTTGGATGTACACAGTATCAAGTTAATTGCCAGGCAGTGGGAAAGTGGGGGGAGCAGTCTTAGTTATCTGAGCAGGACTACCGGCTTATTGCTTCAAACCAAGCTATTACAAGATGATATTTTTATTCAGTTGATTCTTGGTCTTCTCGTGTGACTCTTCGTGTAATGTCTGGTCCCCCCTTTTATAAAAACTACACAGGGACTGATTCACAAAGCCTATTCAACTACAAACATACATTTGTGACAGAAATGACAACGTTATAATAATCCACATTTGTAAAGCGCAAACAATCACCCGTCAGGGTGTCTAGGCGCTGGGGGCCGTTGGGAAGATTAAGCAAGCTATTGCCCAGAGTCACATGGTGCTTGGCTAATCTGCCGCCGGCGATCGAACCGTGATCCCCAGATCCCAGCGTCAGTCGCCCTAGCCGCGGCGCCACACCTCTCCCACGTTAATACCTGTTAGGAACTCACAGACAGGTGCAAATGGTCTTGCAATTGCAAACTTTTCCATCAACAATGGGGAAAAACCTGCAGTAGTAAATCTCATGTAAGGGCCGGGTAGAGGACGGAAGAAGAAATGGATAAACATGTACATTTGTGAACCCCCACAAACGTGTACATTTATGGACATTAACAACTCTGTAACCTGCCCGCCTTCTCACTCTGCAAATAGTCCGAGATTTACTCTACAAATTCTTTCTTATCCATCTTATGGATGCAAAAGGGAACAGATCACCCCCAGGTTTGGTGGGAGTGAAGAAGAAGGGCTTTCTGAATGAGGAAAAATGTTTTCCCTAAGGAAAACAAAAAAATGTTTTGCATAACCGATTGTCCTTCCAAGTGCACAGAATTAAATGGTATCAACACAATTTTCATGGGGGTAAGCAGCCTAAAAACGTCCTATGGCAGGTTCAAAAATATTTCTGGATAAATGTGTCAGGGGCAGTTTACCAGGTGCACTTTTATACCTATTTTGTGGATTTGAGCAATGTGTGAACTGGGTTCAGATTGTGGTTCCGTGAATTCTGAACCCGTTTTATAAATGGCATGGTTTTGTTACGAATTTGATATTAGCGAACCGTAACTAGTTAGTGCGGCAAGTATGAGTGTTTTCGTCATGTTAGACCGATGAAGTCACTACGTATTTAGGGATTTCGTTCTGAACCCTTGGGATCCATTTTGTGTATGGCAGCCATTTTGTGGTTGCCCTCACATAGGCCGATGACTGTGGCCGAACTAGTCTTTTTAGGTACACGTACACCTTAGCTTGAGTCCGTGCTGACTTTTGTTTGACCTGAGTGAACTGACCCTGTTGCCTGAAGCTGACCTTTGTTAAACCAGTTCCTGCCCTTTAGCTGATCAAGATTAAGGATCAGAGCACAGGACATCGTAAAAGCTTTACTACACACAAATATGCCTTATCCTACTCTCACCTGTTTCTGCTCCTTTCTTTATGGTCTATTTATGATTGGGTTGTGTACTTTTTAATTATGGGTTTGTTCGACCTGTCTAAAGAAGAATGTTGGGTTTGACCGATGATTGATCATGGGCTGGGCAACTGAAAAGTGGGTTTTACCGTCATGCAATACTTTTGTTGTAGAAACATGTGATTGGTTAAACTGTAAACAAGGAATGTTTGCCTGAAGCATAATGTTTGGCATAAAAAGGGATGACTTGCTTTGTAAAGTTGAGCAGTCTCCTGAGAACTCATACCGTGATCATTTCTAGGACTTCTGTTACTGGCTGCAGCCAATAAATTTGATGTCTGACGCCACCTAGAAGTATTCCGTGCCTCTGTTTGCCAGGACAGGTGGAACTCGAAGACATCGGGCGTGTCCCTGACGCCGCCGGTTCTGATTGACCCGGTTCTTCAAGATGGAGTCGTGGAACTCTGCCCTGTAAATTTCCATGTTTTGATGTGAACTGGGCCTTTGATAAGATCAATAGATTTTCTATTTCAAATATCTACTGATGACATCTGGATGCTTCATGTTAAAGTATGCAGTGCTATCAAATACTAATTAAATGTTGTTTATTGTACCAAGTTGGTAGAAACACAATGAAGTCAACCACATTAGACGCTATCACTGCAAGGCTGACCTTCCTTCCTATATTAATATTGAACCTGGGCTAGAGCAAAGAGATCAAGAGAAACTTGATCATGAGATGTCCTTTCATCTCCATGTTTTTTGTTTGTTTTTCAAATAAACCTCAGTTCATCTCAAGATGGGTGCCAAACCTCTGCTTAAGGAGGACATAAAAGTGGTTCTCAATTGATACCTGTCATACCATCTCTATTTTATTTCGCTGTTCAGTTATCCTTATATTAAAAAAATAAAAATTGCTCCTGCCTAAATTCGCAAGCGAGGGATGCGTTTGCCTCAGATAGTTTGTCCACATAAATACATCGGGGTTTATTTCCAAGCCCCTTTCGCCACTTTTGCGTCACTTTTAAAAGTGACGCAAAAATGGCACAAGGGGCTTGTAAATCTGCTCCATCATTTACAGCTTTGTTTTGTCAATCTGCTATACTATATGAACAATGCCGTGGAGAGAATTAATCATGCAGTAGGGTTCCCAAATTCTACAATTGCCCATTACATATATCTGTAAACTTTCTTGGATAAAACTGAGGAACTCGATTTAAGGGTATTGCTTGGCAAGATTCTGGCCAGATTGATAAGAAAAACACTGTGGGCCCACTTCACAAAGGGCCTGCGGTCGTGGTGAGACCGCCGCAATGAGACACTGGAGAGTGGGGCCTCAGCCCCAATGCGGATGTGGTTTGTGCATCGGGCCCTGGAAGTCAGGGTTTCCTTTAGTTCATTTCTGTACCCTATTAGTCGCACACTTCATTTCAGAGTTTCGCTAACATCTAAATCTCAGGATAAAATACCAATATCTGTTTATTCTTCCACCGACCTCTGTTTGTTCCACATTTTATCAGTTTACGCTGCTTCTGTCATATGGCTGTGACTTTGGTAGCATGCAATACTATTTAAATTGATAAAGTATTACCGGTGAATTGTAAGCGCATGGCTCAACAATTTATTTCTGTCCTGTGTGAATTGGACAATATACAAACTGAGTAAATATTAAGAAATGCGGGGGAGTTAAGTATTAATTAGACACAGTATTGTTTTAGTTCTGATATTAGAGATCGAGGATATGATCTGATTTATGCATATTACTACTTTAAGGATTGCCTGTTTTGAGGAAAGAATGCCTGCTCCTTTCCAGAAAGGATAGTAGCTACTTAGTCTCGCTCTGGACATGTAGAGTCTGAGCTCTCCTTTAAAAACTGGAATGAGCCAGTAACAAACAAGACGGCATGGGGCATGGTACAAGGTCATAAATGCACTGCTAATGTTAAAGAGAATGTGTTATATAACAATAAAGAAAAGTAACTCAGAACATTAAGGGAACAACATGTTTATGAAAATTTCAATGTAGGCACCAAAGCTCTCCCTACACAAACCGGTCAGCTCTGTGAAATACCTCAAGTAATCGTCAATGCCCATGTTAAATCCTCTGTCCACCCGTAGTGTATGCTGCTATGTCTAAAATAGTATAATAGCAAAACTGTATGGTAGAATTAAATATCGGTAAAAACATCTCATCAAATTTGGTGTAGCAACGATACTGACAACAGACCTAACCACTAAGAAACAATGCTCACGGCATCTTAATAACACATCAGACAGAACATAAACTCAATAAAGCATGTGTGCTCTAGAGGTGGACGTCACCTTCTCTTCAAGCCAAACACCTATCAACAACAGAAAATATTAGACAGAGCACTTGACGTCCACCCACCAAAGTCTCTACGGGGCAAGACCTTGATGTTATTTCCCAACAACGAATACTGCCTGCTTTACCTCACTCGCAGACCACATGCCAGGCAATGCACATTCCAAACAACTCAAGTGCACCCAACTGAATTGGCAGACCTTGGACCACACCCATTACGCACTACATTGCACTAGAATACAAAACAATAAGGGGCACATGCGTCAAAGGAAAACCCGGTCTCAAACGGACAGTTCTCAGAATCTTCCCCTTTGCAACCGGTATTTTTGCACTTGGGATGCATCATACCAAATGCAAAAATCACAAATTGCAATTGCATTTAAGGCAACGCAAATTGCGATTCCTTGAATGCAATGCAAGATCGCAATTAAAAAAGCGATTTCACTATTAGGGTCTGCTAAACACCCACAAATTAAACCTGATTTTTCAAAGTTCCAGATTACACTCACACATGCCCTTGGGGCATGTGTGTGCGCAACATGAGTGCACATATCATGGGTGCACATATTAATTTCAGGGGTGCAACAGGGTGTCCTTTTGACACCCTTGCACCCTTGAAATTACATGCACAACTTGCGAGTACCTAATGGGTACTCGCAAATTGTGCATGCAATTCCCATTCATTCCTAGAAGGCCATTCCTTAATTGTGACTTGCAATTTGCGAGTTGCAATTAAGGAATTTCTAGGAATCACTATTTTTTTAGCGTTTCCTACATGCATAGGCTTTTGCGATTCCTTATTAGTGAATCCTTATTTTTCGCTGATAAGGATTTGCAAATGGTATTTTTGATGCATGTGTCAGTTAGACATTACTGCTATAAAAAATAACAGAATCACAAATAAACCATTGATGATACAGCTGTGATAGAACTCTCACAACCATGTCTGGAAGGTACATAGGCTCTGCTAGATCTTATCGGAAATATCTGGCAGAATGCACACTAATCCTACAACTGTAACGTACAAAATAATTTCTGATATGCCTGCAGACTGTGCTGCTGCAAGTCAAGGAATTCGTCCTCACATCAGTTACTTGCGTTCTGTATTTAAGACCTCCTTTTGACCTCTGCAGTGAAGATGGTCCTGTCCAACTGGAAGGACACAGCAAAGACATCTTTCAAGGGTTGACTCCATTGGGTGACATTCCTCAGGGGCGCTGATAGCATCGCACTGCAAAACTCACCCTGGAGGACAGCTACTAGGGGGATGTGGAAACTGCTGGACGAGTATCTGGATCCCTATGAACCCCCGTGAGAGCACGGGGCGGGGCGGCTGTCCTCTGAACAAAACAATACAACCCCAACATAGGCCGCTAAAGAAGTAGTCTTCTTGGAGCTTTCCTCTCCCTCTCTTCTTTACTCTTTCCTTCTCTCTTGGTTGTCTATAATCTTCTAACAGGACATTGGAATGGGGTACAGTCTAACATGTATATCACCTACCTGTAAACATGACAACATCACCCAAGTTTGAACAGTACCCAGTAACAGTAAAGCGAATGTACCTATATGGAAAACTCAATAAAATACTTTGAAATGAAACAAAACATGTTTACCAAGAATTTGCAACACTTCAAAAATAGGTTGTCTCCTAAGAAGTACCTACCATTACTTTGAAACTATCTTACAGTATGTATGTCTATTGAGTGTATCAATCTCAATATTAACTTGCAGCTAATGTCTCCCCAACTTTGACTCAATAGTTATCTTGTCAAAAGATCCTATCCTATCCACAGCCAACCAGGGAGTGTATAGTAAAGCTAGCTATTTGTGGCATAGATAGTGGAAAACAAAACAAAATAATTAAAAAATAGAAAGATACTCTTTAGGAAAATGCCTCTATTTGAAGGTTCACCCCAATTTATTGGGGACTCATGCTGCTGGCTTTTTGAATCTGTGCACTGGGACTTGGCTCACCATGCCCCAGTGCATGTGCTTGGAACACCTAAAAGATGTTTGAAATTTTTTATACTTCTGATTGGCATAACTATAAGTTCCTAGTACATGGTACACAGTGTACTCAAGGCCTGTCAGTTAAATGTAACTAATATACTGTAGCACCCATTGTGCCACACACTACAGAGAAAACATGACTGCAGATCTATGATTGTAGCCTGGCAGTTGCAGTTTTATACTGTAAATTTGGACTGTCAAAATAACCTCTTCTTTCTAAATAGTATTAAGTCACCTCTAGAAGGCCTTGTTGCCCATAAAGCAGGGTGCATAGTATTTAAAAGTATGACATGTAAAAGTATATTGTCAAATATGTCCTTACAATGAAAAAGCCCCAAAAGCTATTTTCACTGTAGCAAGGCTGGCTGTTCCATAGGACAGCACTGGATTACATTATTACATTTAATAATGCTACTTTTGGTTAGGAAACTGTTAGAAATATCACTCAAACTCTTCTTTAATAATTATTTCTTACCCAATTAAATTATAAAATAAAATTTGGGATACCTATTAAAGAAAAGGTGCTTTCAGAAATTTACCTTTCCCTGCTGAAGCATCAGGAGGTTTATTTTCATGAGCTCCAGTTGTCACCTATCAGCTGAATAGCCCCCTTGATGAGGCTGTAAACTACTCACAGAACAAGACAAAGGTCTTGGGTGTGGCGAGGTGTTTTTGTTCCTCTGGTAAGATGACCATCTAGGCTGTTCCCAGGAACCTTATTCACTTCAAAGAGGTTAACCCTGTCACAGGCAAATGTTACCTACCACCTGGGCAAGGTCCTTCATTGTTTGCGCAGCAATGCAGGCACCAACTTTGTTGGAAGAGAGGTTGTCCCTAGATCTGGTTTGAAGTGACCATAGAGGAGAACGTTGGTCATTTCCCTGGCCACACCTCTGCATAATGGAAGAGGGTTTTCACCATCTTGGATTTAAGCATATGAGGGGACCTGAAGTGCTGCACTTGCTCCCACTTGTATTCAGTACAAAGATGGACTCCAACGCTCAATTGCATGTCCTCCTGTTAAGCTACTGGGCTACAAATGGTTGCAAAAAGCCCTTTTCCCGAAGAGCTCAACTGACCAGTTCCTTCAGAACCAGCGCTGGATGTTTCAGATGGCTCTTGCTGAAGAGAGTCCTCATCCCCAATTGCTGTTTAACTGGTCATGGGACCCTTAGCTGGGTCAAAGTATACTCCTTCTAACATCAGGAAAAACCAGGGATTTAGTAACTGCTTGTCTCCAAAGACCTCTGTAAGACTGGGCCAATCCTGCCAATTCAGTCCGACAAAGGTGGATTGCTGCTGAGCCAACGATTCAGGTTTCTCCCGCTCAGAGCTTTTTCACAGAAGTAAATCCATTTTGATGCCGCGGAGAGGGTTTCAGGTTTCCTGGAACTATATTCAGTCACAGCTTGCAGCCTTGCCCACTGGAGAATCCGAGCTCAGAAAAAGTGGTGAAATTCATACTTAGAAATCTGTACCTGGTGAAGGCACAAACGTGTGCGGTCAGCAAGGGACCGTCTTTGGACATGGATATTGAATTTCTCCTGCTCAGAGCTTTGCCATCCAAATGTAATGGCTTAACTGGGACCTTGTCAGATGGCTAGATGGCCTTGAGGGGTCCTTCTCAGTCTCAGTCTGCTGCTTTGCCCCACTCAGGTTTTTTGACTTTCATTTCTGAGACTAAGTCAAAAGATAAAACTTCTGACGGGGATAAACCTGGTTTCTGTTTTTAATCCACACTCCATAATTGTTGGCCTCAAATTGCACCTTGACCCTGGTCAAGAGCAACCAGATGACCATGGTTGGTACCTAACGCTTTTTGGCACTATTTTTATTTAAAATATTTTAAGTTTATGTCTCCGGTTTTCCTTGTTGGATTTTTGTCATACTGGTGTCATTTTGTTGATTAAATTATTTTATTTTTGTATTAACTAGGGTGGGATTTTT
Organism: Lissotriton helveticus; assembly: GCF_964261635.1. Taxonomy (NCBI): domain Eukaryota; kingdom Metazoa; phylum Chordata; class Amphibia; order Caudata; family Salamandridae; genus Lissotriton; species Lissotriton helveticus. The sequence goes on from NC_136059.1 coordinate 2,114,862,660, forward strand.
ATTCTGTCGTGTTTTTGACTTTTGAACTGGTTTAATAATTCTAAATACTTTACTCCTTTTTTAAGTTAAGCCTGTCTGCACTGTGCCATAGCTACCAAGGGTTCAGCTTAGGTTTAAATTACTGAAAACTTTCTGTGGCCTACCAGGAATAGTCAGGGAATGTGGGGTGAACTTTTACTGTCACCCCAACCCAGCCGCACTGCTCGACAGATAGATCTTACGATATTTTATTTCAGCCATATTTAACTCCATATTTCATCAATGTTTATCCTCGTTTTTCCTCCTTCTTCAAAATTACTCCACATGTTATGGTGCCATGCTATTTCTCAAGCTTCAAATATCCAAGATGTGCCCACTGGCCTCATTCAAGAATACGATAAGAATGCATGATGTATTCAAAGCAGTGTTCTTTTATTAAAACCCAATGCATTTCGGGCATCACATGCCCTTCTTCAGGGGTAACTGTAAGTAAACAAACATTCACTATTATTCCATATGTCCAAATTTTCATCTTATATAATGTCAGTCTTTAAATTACATCACCCTAATAACACAACTTATGAAAACACTTACATTAATATTGCGAAATACTCTTCTGTTTCAAACCCAGATTTTTTCTCTAACTCATAATTAACCCTCTGATCATCCCCCACACTCATGTTAATAGTGCTCTGTGTGAACAGTCACCTCCCCATCCACCTATAAACTTATTCTACACGCCGCTCCCAAAACCTATCGCTATCTACCTGCACTCCACCTGATTTCAGTGCGTATTCAAAAGTCGCTTTCCAGGTACTCTTCGTATCATTCACCCGCTTCTTCTCAAGTATATTAAATCATCCTTCTAATCCCCTGACTTGTTACAACCCTCCAAACATACTCTATCTCCCACGCGCCATATCACACTCTCAAGTTAATCATTCACGCGCCCTGTTCTTTCATATTCAGTTCACCCTGTCGCTCCTCGCCAAAATGTTAACCTAACTATACTTGCACTCTTCTATGATGCCCCAGTTCATTCAACTCCATACCAAACTGACGACAATGATCACACGTACCTGCAAAGCAACACTTTTGGTTTGCATTTTGTAGTCTATACCACATAAGTTTTCTTTGAGTTAGAAGTAAGTTAAATCAGGTGGTCTAATGAGCAGCATGACCCGGGGGAGGAATTGGAGAGGGAGGGAGAATAAAAGTGTCTGTTGTTACGGTGAAGTAAACACTTTTTTCTGAAAATGCAAGCCAGAAGTGTTGCTTGGCAGGTACGTGTGATCGTTGGCGAGGAGCGTCAGGGTGAACAGAATATGAAAGAACAGGGCGCGTGAATGATTAACGCACTGAAATCGGGTGGAGTGCAGGTAGATAGCGATAGGTTTTGGGTGTGGCGTGTAGAATAAGTAGATAGGTGGATGGGGAGGTGACTGTTCACACCGAGCACTATTAACATGAGTGTGGGGGTTGATCAGAGGGTTAATTATGAGTTAGAGAAAAATTCTGGGTTTGAAACAGAAGAGTATTTCGCAATATTAATGTAAGTGTTTTCATAAGTTGTGTTATTAGGGTGATGTAATTTAAAGACTGACATTATATAAGATGAAAATTTGGACATATGGAATAATAGTGAATGTTTGTTTACTTACAGTTAACCCTGAAGAAGGGCATGTGATGTCCGAAATGCATTGGGTTTTAATAAAAGAACACTGCTTTGAATACATCATGCATTCTTATCGTATTCTTGAACGAGGCCAGTGGGCACATCTTGGCTATTAGAAGCTTGAGATATAGCATGGCAACATAACATGTGGAGTAATTTTGAAGAAGGAGGAAAAATGAGGATAAACATTGATGAAATATGGAGTTAAATATGGCTGATATAAAATATTGTAAGAACTATCTGTCGAGCAGTGCGGCTGGGTTGGGGTGACAGTAAAAGGTCGCCCCACATTCCTTGATATTTACCTCACGTGCCAAGAGGGCAAGGCACGTACCTAGTGGGCACACATTCTTGGAGTCTTTGGACAAACATGGATTAAAATGCAAAGTAAAGTGTGCATTCCACCACCTACTATCTACCAGGAACAGTGACATTACTGTTTGTGATGAACTACCGTCCATGTTAAATATTAACCCACTTTCTTGCAAATGCAAAAGTTAATGGGGTACTCAAGAAGAACGTTTAACCTGTTGGTACTTTTTGTATGCAGATACAATTGCTTTATTTGCTCCAGGGTTATTTTCCACTTTCAATTTGATGCCTGGAATAGAAAATGATACATGCAAAGGTACCCTTTCACATAGCCGTATCAGCCTTTACCTGTTTCTAAGTACTCACAGTTTTAGAAGATATGGGAATCAATACACATGGGAGTCAATGAATAGTCCACCATCAACCAATGTAGAAAGTTCAGAGGCTGAAAACAAAAACTGTCTCCTAGTTCCAAATACACCACCGTATCCCCTGTACCTCACCGTTTCCCTACATGGACCTGAGATTATAAATTTGAACATTTGCTTCTGCCTCCCTCCCCTTTCACATTCTATCACAGAACTCTAGCAAATTATTTGCAGCAGTCATAAAGAACTGACAATTAAAGTCCTGGTTATGTGCTTACATTAACTAGATGTTGCATCTTTCCTGACACCCTCCTACTAGAACATCATGTTATTTTCCCCTCTTTGAAAGATTGGTTCCCTCTCACGGGAAAACCTTCCTTTGTCAGCCTCTGTAACCCACCACTGTTTAATATGGCACTCATCCAAGGAGTGACAGGGCCATACTATTCTACCATTTTGTACTCCAACGATCTCTACAGCGCAATGCGTGAGCATGTCTACTCAGAAACATCGCAATGCCTATTCTGTTTTTTCTGCCAAAATCACTGAGTTCTGGAAATTGTAGTTTCAACGATTCCCATTGCAGCCATGGGCCTCTAACCTGAACCAAGCAGAAAGGTATTAGAGGAAAAAAAGACCAATGTAATGTAATGCAAGGATGATCTGACCAAACTGGCACTGGCTACCTAGTGTTGAAACAATCTAGAGCAATGCATCTTCTAAGCTTTTCCAGGACACATTATTCATTTGTGCACCTGCACATCAGACGACAATCAACTGAACGACTAAAATTACAAAGTGATTGTTAACATGCTGGCTAATGAGATATTCATAATATTTTAGGAAGCCAAAGGAATCTACCAAAGGGAGCACCGAACACTTAGGGGCTGACTACCATAACGGTCGGATGAGCGATCGACCGATATTGTTGCAGGAATGGGAGTGGTCGACAGGTAGTCCTCAGTCCCGCCTTACAAAATATGGACTGCCTGCAGTGTAAGTGGTTGGCAAATTGACCACAGCACAAGCCTCATTGACAAAAGGCATGTTTACAAACGGCCCTGCACTCTTTGCCAGGCACCACATGGTGCCTGGCACACGGGCCATGGATGATAGGGGTGGGCACCACAGGTGTCCCCCAGGCCTCATAGCTGAGACCCGGAGGGGACGGCAGTCCTGCTAGGGGCCCCCAAAGTCCCTCTTCAACAACCTTTCTTTGGCAGTCGAACCGCCGTGGAAAGGCACATCATAATCCCTATGGCGGTGCCTGAGCAGACATCGCCGCTATTGTAGGGACTACGATCCGACTGACTGACACAGTGCAAACGACCGCATCTTAATGTGGCGGTCGGACCACTCAGCTGGATGATTGTAGGACCACCACCAACGGCCAGTCGGTGGCAGTCCCACCGACATCCTAATCAGGCCCTAAGAGTTATTATTTGCACAATGAACAGTACAAAGCACTGAAAATGGTGAATTTGTGTTACATAGATGTTTACAAGTCAGTTAACCACTGAGAAACTCGATGCACTTTTAGCTTATACCTCCAAAAATGTGAAGAGTACACCATATAAGTTTAAAGTAAGTGATGCTCAGCATGAAAATGTCAGTTTAGGCCTAAATACGTGTGGTGTTTCTGGTAGTAGCGGAGACAGCTTGCAATGTGCCAGATGAGTAACAGGTCGGAGGCACACTTTTACAGAACTTCTCTTTCAAAGCAGAACACAGAGGCTTCAAACACTGCACAGTACCTACTTTCAGGCGGGAAACAAGATCAACGACGAACGAATTAAAGACTGGAGTAGATGGGCTCGTCACCACGTCACGATGTTCAGGGCATCATTCCTTCTCGCGACCCACCCACTTTAACATATCTGACGTCTCTCTATAAACAAGTCCTTGCCCCGTCCCAACCCCCACCTCCCAGGCGTTAGTACTTTGAAAATTCAATAACAAACGCTGCTCAGGTCGTTTCACTATGGCTCGCCAGGGGTGGTTTGACGACAACTTCCCATTATCTGACTCCCCTTTTTTAATGTATTTGCTGAAACATCGATTAAAATCGATCGATGCAAACATGGTGTCTATGACTGTTAATCAAGTTAAATTGTAGCATCGATTTGAACACCATTCTCTCGGGCAACAAGAAGCATTTTCCAAACGAATGAAAATCTGCAGGGCTACTTTTCACAATTGAATTTGAGAAACAAGGCACGCGCGGGCAATCCATCACCTAGTCCCGGACACGCATGAACCCGGGCTGCCGCGCTCGCGATAACGCTGCTCGAATAGGGAGGTTCTTTCTTACGGTGGCTTGAGTATTAAAAACCTCCTAACAGCTCGAGCTGCTGTCTTAAAATGTTAACTGAAACATTCGTGTGGAAAAGGACACACAGTGTGAAGGGATGATTTGGAGAGGACGCAGAAGGAATAGTCGAGTTTCATTAAAAAACAATATTGATTAATGTCTATTAATTATATCAGGGTTTGAACCTATTCAGCATCACAGTGCACCGCGTTATCGCCACGTGCTGCTCACTGTCTAGTCTTTGTGACATGCATCACAAATAAAACACAGACCAACTAACCTAATGATACTTGTGCGACCCATAAAATGAGTATGTCATAGGAAACCAATGTTTTTTAAAACATTTCTCTTTACTGCAACCCCATATCCAAACTAAGTTCTGGGTTACAGTGCATTGTTGTTTTTGAAAAAATGTTCTAACAACTATTGATGGACGGAATACTGTATAAATCAAACATTCACCCCCTGTCAAGAGGTCTGAGTTAAAACCATGGTTCTTTTGCTGACTATGCCACCCCAGTTTGGACCTAGCCATTTGCAAATCAGTCTTTACCCTGCTCCTCATGGGAACAGTCCAGCCCGATCAGCCAACCCGGGTCCTCCTTGGACTGAAAACAAGCATCCTGGGACCAGGTTTGGGGTATCACCCATCATCAGCCAGGCTAACTTGAATCAAGTGGCAGAGCAAGCAAGGGTATGCCCATACCTGTGTCCCCGGCGCACTGTGCCACTGGATTCAAGCTAGCCTGGCTGATGAGGGGTGATACCCCGAAACCAGTCCCAGGATGCTTCTTTCCAGTCCAAGGAGGACCTGGGTTGGCAGTTCGGGCTAGACGGTTCCCATGAGGAGCAGAGTCAAGAGTGATTTGCATTTGGTTGGGTCTAAACTGGGGAGGCATAGTGAGCAAAAGAACAATTAATGTAATCCAGATATCTTGACTCGGGATTTATATATGATTTTTTCCTCATTAGATCTATCATTTGTGTCTTTTGCTTCCAAAAAATGTTTACAAGGGTAAGCTTTCCTGTGTAGAGTGTCTCTCCTAGGAGCTCATGTTGACCCAGAATCTCTTGCTTAGTGACAGTGCTTTGATCTGGAACCAAAGCACTGGCAGTATGTTGTTCTAGAACCCCCAGTGAAGAATATGTTTTTTGAATTTTGATATTCTGTAAACCCCTAGCAATTTGTTGATGTAGAACCTCTGTCAAACGCAGAGGGTTCTGGGAACTCACAGATCATGTCGGAGTGTTTTTTTTTTATAATCGCCTGCTAGTGGGGCAGTGGGAGTGTATTGTGCTAGAATCCCTGACAGTGTGTTGTTCTGTACTTCCCAGGTAGTGAAGGAATCCCATTCTAGATACCCCTTGCAGTTGCAGTACATTGTTCTAGAGTCCCTCACAGTTGCGACGCGAGCGCCTAGAATCCGCTGGCACTCCGTGGAGGGGGTGGGGCTGTTCCAGAGTTCCCTGACAGAGTGGATCCTCTGGGAGCTGCAGTGTTGTTCTAGAACGCGCTGCCAGCGGCGACGTGGCAGTCTAGGCTCGCCTCACCGCCAGACTGCGCGCACACCCCTAAACATCGCCCGTCCAGCGTACACGTGTTTACCCCTCGGAGTCTGCATTAAAGGCATGTACAGTGCCAAGAACCTATGATTGGACGAAATGTGCCTGTTACTCCGTTTATATTGTGATTTGCCACCGAGTCTGCTCATGTTCTACTTGTAAATCGTTAATGGAATGAGGTGCTAGGGACAGACTTGTAACCTCGCTGAACTTCATCAAGCAGGGTTGTCTCTGTAACATTGATGGGGGATTTTCAATCATGCATATTTGATAGAATCGGGACTGGATGGGTGAGTTTTTACATAACTCGAACACACAGAGAAGCTCAAAAGGTTCTTGGTAAGTTAACCACTATAACGTACTTGTGTATGGGTCTATGACAGGCGTCACGGCATCAGAGACAAGGAATAGGAAATTAGATCAACCAACGTGCACGAAAGTTCTGGAATAAACATTATACTACAAAGGTGTGTCAGAGGGAATAACCGCACACTCACACGACGCTGGGGGGATAAGCACCCGTACGCGCACGCATAGCTTCCAGCAGTGTACAATCTGTGCAGGATAAGTATAGACAAATCCTCCCTATCTTGGTTGTAAACATACCTGAGTAACAACGCGGCTTCCCAGAAATAAAACCCAGAGACAGCGGACAGCAAACTCCTAAGCTGGGCCATGGTCCAAGAGTACAAATCATGAATTCCAGTCACCGTTTCATGTGTGCCCCGAGGAGGTGCTGTGCACAGTGGGGTGTGCGTGCGGGAGAGCTGCTGCACTTCAGCACCGCGGACAGCGCCCGCTGCTGTCCGAGGCGGCCCCGGCTCCTCTCAGCAGGCTGTTGCTTCCAGACAGGGCAGCATGGCCACGAGGCGATGAAGGAGCCTCAAGCTTCTCTGAAGAGCGGTCCGCGGATGCAGGTGGCCGATAGCCCCGCTCTGGGCGTGAAGTCCAGCAAATTCCAGGGCTGCAACCGGACCTGCTCCGCTCGGTGCTACTTGTCACATTCCAGCCGGAGCTCCGAGTTGGAGCTCCGCAATCCCACAGCGTTGGGGGTGGGGGGTTGTGCTGGGGCTAGCGGGAGGGGGACGAAAACCCGCCCTGCACTTCCACTCTAGCCAGTCACATGCAGCGCTGGGACCCTGCAGACGACCCCTCCCCCATCCCATTAACAGCTGAGGGTCCGGTCTGGCATGGAAACGCAAATCGCGCCGGGATGGCGAACCGTGAAACCGCTCTGGACGGCGGACGGTGCGCGAGCTGCAGCTTTGTGTCAACACGGTGTTATGGAATGCAGCGGCGGAAGATGAGTTTCTTCTGAGCCTTCTTCTTGTGCAAGGCTTTCCCGCCAGAGCCTGGAGGCAACCTCTGTCATTATGTACTGTACAGTCGTCCGCCCCAGGCCAACAATATGACCCCGAATGGTACGAGTTCAACAAAACCCCAAACTCACTACAGGAATGTCAAAGAATGCTAAGGAAAATTACTTGATTTCACCCTCGAGGGATTAGGAAGGTCAGGGTTTCTGGTGGCAGGAACAATCCCGACCCTGAGCCTTGGAGATATAGAGATAAAGCCGAAGTATCAGTCAGACATTAATAGGCACCAGTCGTGTTTACATGAACACTGTGATGCAGGAAAGGGCTGCCCTCGTTATCCTTCCCTTCTACAGGTTTTGCAGCTTGCTATCCCGCGTTTGAAAAATACAGATAAGGATATTTTATTTTATTTTTTCAAGAAGCATCATATCGAGTCTCTTGGATTGGCGGACTAGTGCATTTACTGCAGGGTTTTGTGTTTGACCTATGGCCAGAAGTTCATGGAAGAACCACTCAGCAGTACATTCTTCTAAGGTTGATGAAATGAGCACTATTGAGTTGGGTAACATTAAACAGCTGTTAAAAAGTGCCAATAAACTACTTGCGTAGAACAGGCACTTAACACATTTTTTCACACTTTGGCAAGTTATGAAACATGTGATGTTTCAGTTATCTAGGGGCATATTCACAAGGAGCGATTGCCGAATTAACAACAATTTATCGCAGCCAAAGTCGTAATAAATTTACCCCACCATTCACAAGCTGGTGCTAACAGCCCACAGCACGAGTTTTCCCGCGATAGCAGCCGCAAAAAACATCACCACAGAGGACCCCCGCAACTATCGCTAATGAGATGCAGAGTAGGCGTGCCCGTGACAAAACCCGCGACAACACCACACCTCAACATTCACAACGAGTAGCCAGACCGGTGATAAGAACAGAAAACACGTGAAAAGGCACGTTAACAGCAGGAAATTTACACCTGCCCTGACCTGGTGTAAAGTCGGACCACAGCCTGCACCACAAAAGAAAGCACAGCCCACATCCACACATGAAGACAAACAGATACCATAGAGCAGGGGTACTCATAGTACGGCCCACGGGCCGGTGGCGGCCCGGCAAGCCTTCCTGGGCGGCCCGCGGACCTTGCAGACACATGTGTTAAAAAAAAAAAATCAATAGTGTTCGCAAATACAGCCGCAGCAGCGCGGACTCAGACTCTGCTCTGTGGGGGCCGGGCGATTCCAGTATTGTCAGAGGGGAGCTGCAGGGTCCTAAGAGGCGAAATTCAACAAAGCCTCATTAACATCTAAATGGTCTTTTAAAGACCCGTGAAGTACTTGGTGAGGCTCTGTGTGCGCAAGCTGAGGAACCTGTCGCTGCCCGGGTTGAGGGCTGACACACACACACACACACACACACACAGGTGAGAGGGATAGAGGGAAACGGAGAGAGTGGGAGGGAGACACAGTGGGAGGGAGGGAGACACAGACGGAGGGAGGGAGACACAGAGGGAGGGAGGGAGGGGGACACAGAGGGAGAGAGAGGGAGGGAGAGAGAGGGAGAGAGAGAAGGAGGGAGAGAGAGAGAAGGAGAGAGAGAGAGAGAAGGAGGGAGAGAGAGAAAGATGTGTGTATGCCGGGTCTGGTGGCTCAGTGGACGAAGGTGTCCGCTGCAGGGACCTGTGTTAAACCTCATGGTCACAATTTTTTTTTGCTTTCGCCCCGCCCCCTCCACCTCTGACCCCGCCCCCACCGGTGCGGCCCTCGGCCGCAAACCACACTGTAAATTTGGCCCCCGAGAGAAAGTTTGTGAGTACCCATGCCATAGAGCAACTGAACATGCAGCACGGACACCCAAGAGGGACACAACACCCACCAACACCACATCCAGGACCACTCCTCCCTGGCTCCCCGACCAAAGACATGCCACATCAGCTACACCGAAACATGTACAAAATAATCCGCCTGATGTCGCACAATCACAACTGGTGACTTGTATGTGTCATCATGGAAATGAGCATCACACATTCACTTTTCAAAGCAAACAAAGAAACTTTATTGAAATTAACACAGAAATCAGATGAAGACACATGGCGGATCCCCTCGACACAATCTGTAAGTCACAGCCCGCAAGACAAAAAACATGATGAGAAGGTGTGTCCGGTGCACATCAAAGGACAGAGAGAGAGCGAAGGAGAGAGAGAGTAAAAGAGAGGGGAAGAGAGAGAGAGAGAGAAGAGGCGAGGGAAAGAGAGAGAGAGAGAGAAAGAGAGAGAGAGAAGAGAGGGTGATAGAGAGTGAGAGAAGAGGAGAGGGGTTGAGAGAAAGAAGAGGGTAGGGGAGAGAGAGAAGAGAGAAGAGAGGGGAGGGAGAGAGAGAGAAGAGGAGAGGGGGGTAGAGAGAGAGAAGAGGAGAGGAGAGGAGGAGAGAGAGAGCGAAGAGGAGAGGGGGAGAGAGAGAAGAGGAGAGGGGAAGAGAGAAGAGAGGGGGAGAGAGAGAGAGAGAGAGAAGAAAAGAGAGGGAGAGGGAGAGAGAAAAGAGAGGAGGAGAGAGAGAGAGAGAGAGAGAGAGAGGTGAGAGAGAGAGAGAGAAGACGGGGAGAGAGAGAGAGAGAGAGAGAGAGCTGACCTTGCGCACACAGGCCACACTGCTCACCTGCTGCCACCAATGTGTCTCAAACCACTTGCCGGTATGACTGGCTGTACACCAGGTCACACATCGGAGACAGAGGCGGCATCTGAAATAGTTCAGGTTCATGACTGGCACAGTACACACAACTGCACAAGATAACACCGCCCGCCCGCTCATGCACACCCAGGCAGAGGCATCCCAGGCTCTCCTGCTGCCCATCGGAGCATGCTCGCCCATGCACACACGGGCCTCATTGCTCATCTTCCACTACCGGTGTGTAGACTGCAAGTCCCACCACGTGCCGCTGCAAGCCAAAAGCCCGGGGCCTGCAGACATGGTACCCTCCACACCATGCATCCACGTTGGGCAGGTCACAAGTTCTCACGTTTGGTGCTGGTTCTTGATTACACCATGGGATGTGACATACCAGGGCACTCGGCAACATCGCAGCCTGCACAGCCACTCAGCCCAATGGGTGCCACTAACTCTGTGATCCCAGAAGCGAGGCCATGTGGCGGTAGGCCCGCGCAGCCCACTGGCTCAGCCTACACAGTGGTCCAGCAAGGCACAAAAATCCTGAGCAGCCTGGACCGCAAGGACGGGTCTTCATCGCAGGTTGCACACCCGCTCAGCAGCTCATGGTGCCAATGACTCAGTGCACCCCCAGTCACAATCCAGTGGCGGGGTGCCTGTGCCCTCCACAATGCAGCGCGGGCCACAAACCCTGTTCAACCCCAGTCAGTGTCCCGTGGCAAGGTTCCTGTGCCGTCCCAATGCAACATGTGCCATAAACCCTGATAAACCCTGTTCAACCCCAGTCAGCGCCACGTGGTGGTAGGCCCGTGCCGGCTTCAAGGCCTCGGGCCCGTCATACAGTCACCACCGGCAGAGGGGTATGTGAAGTTGTCGGCTCCTTATATTTGCGGGGTCACTTGGCCTGTGACACCTGTGGCAGATGGTTGTGGTGTGTGTGCAAATCTGCTCTCAAGGAGTGGCTGTGACATGCTGACAACTAGACCAGTGACCTGCACACCACCAGCGAGTACGCCTGCGACGGGTAGTAATGAGGGCCCCCCTAGGAGTGTGAGTGGAGTGTTCTGGCCCGCTGTACGCCAGAACATTGTAGGGCTTGCAAAAATGACTTGTGGGCACTGGTCGTGGTTCAGTCCATATCTGGACAAGAAAGTGGCTGGTGCATGTGTCCCTGTAGTGGTGTCTATGGGACCCGTCCACACATTGCTATGTAGCACCCTCAGACTGGCATCCCACAGGATGAGCATCATTAGCGCAAGGGAAATCACTGTCCCTACATTCATCGACACATACATACATGAATCATAAAAGACATGACACAGCAGTGCGTCACTGGATGTTTATTGCATATCAGGGTCAGTTCCGCAGCTGGAGTGGTACAGGGCACTGCCGAATACACAACACCAATAGGCCTGTGGAGGGCTAGCCAGAGTCCATCTGTGGAAGACCAGTACTGCGGAAGAGGAGGAGTGCAGATCACAGTCTGGTCGCCATATCATTGGTCATCAAACAGGATGTGGTGGTCCATGTTGCTGTCCAAGGTGAATGCATCTGAGTGAATCGGGGGTCAGTGGAAGGTCATGAGGCCATATGCAGGACCCACCAGGAACAGGCCAGTTGGGGGAAATGATTGCTACTGAGCCCTTTTGATCACAATCCCAACCAGGTCCTCACCCCCGGATGTGTGCCCTGCCCCACCTGGGGGTGTTGCTGTAACAGCTGTGGCACTGTGTGCCACGGACACATCCAGTGCCGGAGTGGTTAGGCCTGCTACACAGGGAGGCATAGACACACCAGGGGGTGGATATGTGGATGGTGTGGGGGCAGCAGCATTCAACATCACCATGCCTTGTGGCAGCAATGCCATGATGAGGTTGGACAGGGCATGGTAGATCCCAGCTACATTCCGCTGATGTGCAGTGGTGGCTGCCATCTTTTCCACCTCCATCCGCACCCTGTCCTCCATGAGCCTCCGAATGTGTGCCAGCTCATGGCTGGTATCGTTGGAGCCACTCTGAGCGGACAGGTGTTCTTCTCTCCACATCATGACTCCAGCGATGTCAGTCAGGGCTTGTTGGAGACCATGGAGCGGGGCTACACACCGAAGGATGGCGTCAAGTTTGGTTTCCATGTTGCCAAAGACCAACCACACTTGCTCTCCAGTCTCCCTCTGGCACCCCAGCACACGGAATTGAAAGGCCATGTGTTGTACCTGGGGGTCTTGGGGGAGTAACTGGCTGTTGGTGCCTTCTGCTGGGTGCTTTGGGTAGTGGGTGAGTTCTCCTCGATGTAGCTGGCCTACTCCAATCCTGGAGGTGAGTGGCGGATGAGGTCAGTGATGTTTTGGATGGTTTGAGTGTCGATGCTGGTGTTGTCCTCCTCGTCATCCATGCAGAGTGACTGGGACTGCTCTGCAGGAGTTATTGACGGTGCTCCTGCGATGTGAAGGGGAGATGGTGTATTACAATGTGTCCACATGTATGTAGCCGCATGGCACATGTTTACAATCTTGTCAGCATGGCATTGTACATTGTGACAGTCTGTAGATCTGGGTGAGGACCCAGAGTCATTGTGGGTGTGCACTGTCCTCTGCTTGATTGTGCATGTGTGCCATTGTCCCCATCTCCACGCATGCCCCCAGTACCTGGTGGTCACTCACCCTGTTGTGTTGTGTCCTGGCGAGCAGTGTCCAATGCCACTGTCTCCACACTGATGACTGTCGATGCTAGCTCCTCCATGTCATCCAGCTCGAACTGTGGCACTGGGCCCCCACCTCCAGTCTGCATTTCTGCCTTCTGGTTGGCAGGGAGTTTCGCCTTGGTCCTCCGCTTGATGTCATTCCATTGCCTCTTGACCTCATCATTTGTCCTCTTGTACTCCCTCACGGCATTCACCTTGTCCACGATGTCCTGCCAGATTCCATTTTTGGTGCCAAGTGACATGTTGGAGGTGACGAACAGTTGTTGTTGGTGGTCCATCACCTCCGTGACTATCATCCTGTTCGCCCGCGGACTGAAATTTGTCTTCCTCTTCTTCTTGTCTTTGCCCTTCCCTGTCCCCGAGGTCCCAGGCTGGTTGTTCGGAGTGCTTGTGGGGTTGGGCTCATCCTCTGCGCCTGCTCTGGTGCTTGGGTGCTGGTCAGTCTGTGTTTGTGTATTTTTTCTACTTTTATGGTAATTTTTCCCACCTGCCAGTTTTGCAGGCCTGGCGCTGCCTATGTCTGATTTCCTCATCGCGCTTTGGCCCATCGCAGGTTTTTAGATGTTGTGGTTTGTGTTTTGGACTCCATCGAGGTGGTTGTATTGCGGGCATTGTCCGCGGTTTCGGCAGACTATCGCATGCTTCCGCCGCGTTGTGATTTTCACGTTGCCACAGGGTTATTTTTCTTTGATAGACTGCGAAGTTGAAAGTTGCGTTACACTACTCTTGCAGTAGTTCTCACATGTTCTTCTGAATATATCCCCTAGTGTCTGCTGTTGCAGCATTCTGTCATTAACATAACCTCTTTAATAAACAAAACCCATATTTAATCTGCTCACGAGTCACTAATTTCAGCATTCTGAGCAATGCTTAGTTACAGACTGTTAACAGCTAATTTCTTGGCCCACAGCAATGGACCTATCCTTGGTTGAGGACACCTAACAAAGTGCAAAGGTCAAATAAGGGCATTAGTCCGGAAGCGAACAACCTCTTATTCCTCAGGCAGATATGTAAGACACCCAAACCACTGGGATCCAAGGTAGTGAAATACCATAATTTTGTGCAATTAAAAACACCTATAAAAACCCATGAGGGTGGATGACTTTTCTACAACCAATACACATGGTCTGTGAATATTTAAACTCTGTTTCTATTCTTTGCAGGCTACAAGGTGCACTGACATTTGTTGACTATCACATTCAGGGACATCTTAAGGATTTTGGGGCCCTGGGTGGAAGGTATTTTGGGGGCCCCTCTTCAGAACAGATTTGAATTCTTGATCCAGTTTCAGCACTTTCATGCCCTCGTTGGCCAAGTCACCGACAGTGCACAGGCACACTCATCCAAATTCCAAATGTGTTTGCATTTATTATTTAGGGATAGTGACATGTGTTTTCAATATTGTAACACAGCAGCAGCTCACTAACATTACTGCAAATAATCTCTATGATCCTGTTAATAATGGGGGTCTCTAGTTGGCAGTGGCTTGCACCCTGTCCAAGTAAGGACCCTTCTATTTAGTCAGGGTAAGGAAGTTACACATCCAAGATAATCTCTGTTCATCCCCTTGGTAGCTAGGCACGAGCAGTCAGGCCCATCTCAGAGGCAACATGTAAAGTATTTGTACCAGCAACACAGTGAAAACACTACAAATGGACGCAATACTAGTTTAGCTAAATACCCAACCTTTCCCTATCAAACCAAGCACAAAACAACAAAAATCCAACATACAGAAATCAAGATATCACTTAAAAATGGTTTGAATAGTTCAGTTCATATACAACTTTGGATGTAGCACTTTTTAGCACAAAATGCTGAGGATGTGTCAAAATCAAAGACGAATACATGCAGGGAATGTGATTCGTCGGTTCCTTACATGCAGGGAAGGTGATGCATTGCTCCACGGGAGGTGATGTGTCTGTTCCTTACTGCCATTCAGAGGAGGTGATGCATTGCTTCCTTACTGAGAGAAGAGATGATGCATCAGTTTCTTACTGCATGGGGAGATGATGAGTCGATTTATTACTGCGTGGACTCGGTTCCTTTCTGAAGCCAACCATCAATGTTGACTTTGCTAGAGTCAAAACTTTTGACGAGTTAAAACGGGAATACAAGTTGAGTGACAGAGAATATTTCCGATACCTTCAGATCCGCCATGTGCTCGATTCAGTCTTTCCTGCTGGTGCTTCGATTCCTGAGTCTTCTCCCTTGGAGGACAGAGTGCTGGATGGGCATGTTCCCGACAGCACTATCTCCCTCATATACAAAAAACGTATTAATACCCGTTCGGACCTTCTCCTACAGCTCCGTGAGGCATGGACTGGTGACGGGCTGGAGTTAGACGATGAAGACTGGCAGGCTGCGGTATCCTCCCTGAAGGAAGTCGCCATTCCGGCACGTCTCCGCCTGGTGCAGCTCAAGATTCTCCATCGTATATACGTCTCGGGTCCACGACTGATGCATATGGGTTATTCTGTGGATGGGTTATTTCGGCGTGGATGTGGTTTGCTTGCTACTTTCCTCCATATTATATGGGAATGCCCGGCGGTGGTGGTTTTTTGGAATCGAGTCCATGCGGTGATGGGAGAAGTGACGGAAGTCGGGCTACTTCCTGAGGCCTGACGCTGTTTGCTGAATGTTTGGGAACCGAATGATTGTACCGTTGCTCAGACCCAATGGGTCACGCTGGGCAACATGATCGCAAAGAGAGACATCGCTCAACTTTGGGGGTCTCATAGGGCACCACTGGTCTCAGCCTGGGAGGAGAACATGGACTGGTGCATGTTTAGAGAAAAAATAGTGTACATCTCCCAAGGTAGGCCCAGGAAGTGGGATAGGATTTGGGGTCAGTGGAGCTCGTATCGAGGAGAGATTTGTGTTCCTCCCCTTGCAGAACCCCCTGATACTACTGGATCTCCTTGACTGTACGTTCCAGTATTTTGATTTCTATTCTCTGTGAAACATTGCTCGCTCTTGGTCCCCGTTCCTCATTTCCATGATTTTTTGATACTTGCTTTTTGTTGTTTCCCTCCTGCCACACGTAGCGGCCGCTATATTGCTGCTTTTGCCTCGATTCCTTTTTCTTGTGGAGTTTCTTGTTTGTTGTTTGTCTGTTTGAAAATATAAAAACCTTTAGTTTATCCTCATCTGCCGGATGTTCCGGACCCATTCTTGCTTCTACGCTGCCGAACCCTCGGTTGTCGGCTGATGAGCTGTGTACTGCTTTCCTTTCTTTGTTTCGCTTTACTGACCGGCCTTGGTGGTTGTAGGTCTGTATTTGTCTTCATTTTATGCAATAAAGGTTTTTCAAAAAAAAAATGAAATAAAATGTTGACTTTGCGTGGATTCCACAGGCAGGCAGAGGCACAGTATGGCAAAGCAAGAAAAAGATCACTTTCTAAAAGAGCAACAACAAGGAGATGATGGACGGGGTTCTGAAACTTTTCAGACACTTACCCCCAGTCACAGATCTGGGTAAAATCCATCATCGCTCTTTAGCTCACTTTACCACCGCAGCCTTGGCCCTGTGCCTCGTGGGAACAGTACAGCCTGAACTGCCAGGCCAGGTCCTCCCTGGACCGGAACCAAGCAGTCTGCAACCAGTTTTGGGGTAACACCCCTCATCAGCCAGACTAACTTGAATCCAGTGGCAAAGTAAGCAAGGGACCCATGTCTGGGCATACCCTGCTAACTTAGGGCAAACAAAACAAACACAAGGAGATGAAAGACAGAGTGCTGAAACTTTTCAGACATGCCACCCACAGTCACAAATCTGTGTTAAATCCATCATCCATCTTTAGCTCACTTCGCCACCCCAGTTTCGACTCAACCATATGCAAATCAACCTTGACCCTAAGCCTCATGGAAATAGTCCAACCCGAACTGCCGGCATGTTTTGTCTAGGTGCTAAGGACTGACAAGAAGAGAATAACAAGGGGAATTTTTTATAGACTATGGGCCATATGTACGATGGTTTTTAGCATATGCAAATGGGTTTGAGACCTGTTTGCACACGCTAAAAACCTTGGGCCCTATTTTGCGAGTTGCTAATCAATTAGTGGCTCGCAAAATAGATTCTGTAACTCGCTATTAGGAAGGGGCTTTCCCTTCCTAAAATTTTCATGAGACATTTATGAATGTTTTGCAACTGTAATTGCGGTCGCAAAACACTTTCAAATTACCACCTACTTGTGGTAATGCAATCGCAAATGGGAAGGAGTCCCCTGGGGACCCCTTCCCCTTTCCAAATGCATGCAAAAATACTTTTTAATGACAGGCAGTAGTCCCAGAGACCACTGCCTGCCCTTAAAAAATTCAACAAAGACGTTTAATTTTTATTTTTTTATATGCATCCCGTTAAGGAAAGCAGGCTGCATTTTTTAAAAAAACTTCTTTATTTAAAAGCAGTCCCAGACATACTGGTCTGCTGACCCCAGCAGGCCACCATCCCTGGGAGGGCCAGCCATTCCCAATGGGGTCGCAAAATGCGAGTGCCTCATATTATTGAGCCTTGCATTTTGACCCCATGGGAATAGCAATCAGTGTCTCTGACACTGTAGTACATAGTAAATTGTAAGTCTCAATTTACTATGGTTGTATATTTGGCCCCTTGCTCACAGTGTTCAGACTAAACTCCAGGAACATGCAGAGAATGCAGAAAGCAGACAGCTCTCATGTGAAAGGCACAAACAGAGTCCTGCAAAATAAAGTCATATAGTAACATGCGCAAAAGCAGCATCATGGTAACAGAGCCCATGCTAACTTAGCAATGTCGACAATGACTCTAATGGCCATATCACAGTGTCTGCGCACAGTTTTTACTGCCATGTCGACTTGGCCCTTGCACCTACTTGCCAAGCCCTAACCTTCCCTTTTAAGACATATAAGTCACCCCTGAGGTAGGCCCAAGTTACCCCTATGGGAAGGGTGCAGTGTATCTGAATTGTAGGACATGTACGTGTGTGTGTGACATGTCCTGATAGTGATAAACTGTGTAATTCATTTTTCATTAATGAAAGGCTATCTGTCCTGTAGAATAGAATGGGATTTACTTTATAACATATTATAAGTATAACTTCCCTTTGGGACAAGCTAGAGAAATGGAGTTTAGTATGCCTGTACTCAGAATGTAAAAAGGCATCTTTTAGTAAAGATTATTTTTATGCTGTGTGTTTGAAACTACCACTTTTAGAAAGTGGGTAATGTCTTGCTTAGCCATCCTATGTGCCTCTGCTGGGTTGATGATTGACTGGCTTTGCAGTGACATGGGCTGGAGATGTGCATTCTCTTCAGACAGCCACTGGAGGGGTTGAGGTATGTCCTGCCTCTCCTGGATGAGTCAGGGCTGGGCTGAATTGACCTGGGCTGCATTTAGAGTAGTGGGAGGAGATTTCCTTGCACCTGAATGGGCCTGGTCTGCCTTGGACAATGCTGTCTGACTGATTTAGACTGGGCACAGACACACTCTGCCACACAAATGGAAATGTGGTATAAATATTGAGGCCCAGACCATGGGATTTTAGAACTCTTTTGTACTCAGAAACCTGAGAATAAGAAGAGCTGGAGAAGATGTGAGGAGGAATTGCACTTTGCAGTGTGCTTTGCTGCGTTAGCCTGCAGTAGCTGCTTCTTTCTTGTGAAGAGAAAGGATTGGACTGAACTTTCGGCAACTTCTTTATTTGAGTGTCTCCAAGGGCTTGAGGTAGAGCTTGCACCCTGATCAAGAAGTCTCGGGAACAGCAAAGTCTTCACCTCTGGGTACTGCCTCTGGGACCGCATGTCTCAGACGCCACAGGACGAAACTGCAACCCGATGCCGCCATGAAGATCACCAGAGGTTCTGTGACCTAAAGTCACCACAGAGGGCACTGCCACTCTTTGCACTGCAACGCTGGCCTCATCGACAATGATGACAGGGGCCGCCTCCAAGACACTGCTTGCACTCCAACGTGAGGGCACCGCATTCTGCACTGCAATGCTTTACTCCACCTCTCCGGTCTCACTGACAATGCCGTTGCCAGCTGACATTGACTCCATGGTCTGTACCATGGTCTGAGGACACTGCTCATAAGCTACACAAAGCACAACCCCATCCCACACCACAGCCGTAGTCCACCAACACCAGCCATATCGACCACCAATCTTCAACAGATGCTGAGGCTTGCATCGTGACCATCAGCACCGCAACAAGCACTGCTTTGCTTCACAATGCAGTCATGGTTTCACCGATGACGCTGGGCGACCACCACAAGCCGTTACCTGCACCGCTCCCTGAGGTCACTGCACGCCGCACTGCTCTGCTTAACATAGCAGCCTTGACAACCACCACCGCTGGCCTACAATGCAGCGATCAGCCAGAACAAAAGGTAATGTTCACAAGTCTTCTGACACCAACGCCGGTCCACACCAATGCAGTGAACTGAAACTGTAGATTTAGTTGTATTCAGCAACGTAGTAAACGTAGTAGCACCTGCCGGGGGTCGTCGCGTCCGTATAACTTTATTAAATATGTGTGCGATAGCAGCTTATCAAGGACTGCTTACACGCCTCTACGTTTTGCGATACCGTAATGGATATTAAAATTAACCCAATAAGGATACTTTGACGTTATGTGATTTGCGCGACACACTTTATGGCCTCGTACATTTCTGGATACACTCCTGCAATTTCTGAACCTTTTTATTAGTATCTGTACCACTATATTGGTGCAGCATTTTCCTCATCTTTACTGCACTGATAGCGAGTAAGCATCTTTTGAATCTGCCCTGATGAAGCTCCCATGGTTGGGGAGCGAAACGCGTTGGCTGTCCTGTGCACTTTAAAAAAACGAAAAGAAAAAGAAAAAATCTTTTTTTGCACAATCCTGGTCACTTGCGATTTACTTTACGATTGGTGCTGCCTCCACGCTTTTCAAACGTAGTAGCACCGAATGGATCTACCGACTTCCAGTAACTGCCTTTTAAGTTTTTTTTCAAAATGAATATTCAGCTTATTGTATGTTGGATTTTTATCATTTTGGTCCTGTTTTACACAGATAAATATTGGTTATTCATCCAAAACTGGTGTGGTGTCCATCCGTAGTGTTTTTGCTGTATTACTGTTAGTTGGCCTCACTGCTCATGCCAAGCTACTAAGGGGGTGAGCAGGTGTTATTTAAGTAGTGGATCCCCCCTATCCTGACTAGGAAGAAGGGTCCCTACCTGGGCATGGTAACAACTGCTAACTAGGGACTTCCATTACTAACACCTAGTATGCTAGGTCTAACACGTGTCCCCTCCAGCTGAAAGTAGAGAGAACTACCCAATCTCTTTAGAGTTCTCATCACTAAGGTGGAAGAACCTGAACAGATCATCAGTATTTGTATGTTCTATACCAGTGAGGTGTTCCACCAAAAAGTCCATACCATGTAGGGAGATGGACAACCTGAATAGTTTTGGGTTTTCACTAACCCTGGGCGTAGTATGCGTAGTGGGGCTACGTGAAGCTACGCAAAGTGGGCGAGAAACTATGCCCACCTACGCATCTCGCGTAGCCCCACTACATGGCACCTGCCCCCCTTGAGGTTCTGTGAATTCTGAACCCATGGGTTCCATTTTGTGTATGGCAGCCATTTTGTGGTTGCCCTCACATAGGCCGATGACTGTGCTGAACTAGTCTTTTAAGGACATGTACACCTTAGCTCGAGTTCGTGCTGACTCCTGTTTGACCTGAGTGAACTGACCCTGTTGCCTGAAGCTGACCTTGTTAAACCAGTTCCTGCCCTTTAGCTGATCAAGATTAAGGATCAGAGCACAGGACATCATAAAGTTTTACTGCGCACAAACATGCCTTATCCTACTTCTATCTGTTTCTTTTTCTTCTTTTATGCTCTATTTACGATATGGGTTGTGGTCCTTTTTATTATGGGTTTGTCCGGCTTGTCTAAAGAAGAATGTTGGGTTTGTTCAATGATTGATTATGGGCCGGACAACTGTAAAATGGGTTTGTCGTCATGCAATACTTTAGTTGTGGAAACATGTGATTGGTTAAACTGTAAACAAAGAATGTTTGCCTGAAGCATAATGTTTGGCATAAAAAGGGATGCCTTGCTTTGTAAAGTTGAGCCGTCTCCTGAGAACTCATACCCTTTTGACTTCTAGGACTTCTGTTACTGGCTGCAGCCAATAAATTTGATCTTTGACGCCATTCAGAAGCATCCCGTGTCTCTGTATTCTAAGACAGGTGAACACGAAGACTTTGGGCGTGCCCCTGGCGCCGCTAGGTTCTAAAACCCGGTTCTTCTCCCTCCCCTACATACCTAATTTTTGTAAATGCTGAAATAAAAGTAAATAAAAGGCACTTACCTTGTCCGCTGCGTCCCGGGGCTCCCTCTGCTCGTTCGCGCCGCGGTCGCCGCCATCTTGGATAGCAATGCGCATGCGCGGCTGCCTGCGCATGCGCATTTCTCGCGAGAAATTTTCTTTTATTTCAGCATTTACAAAAATTAGGTATGTAGGGGAGGGTAAGAGGGAGGAAGGTGGCAGGCAACTTCGCTACGCCCATGAAGTGGGTGTAGTGTTGCCTGCTATGCCTACTTTGCAAAGGGCGAAGTAGGGCGTGGGCGTAGCGAAGTCCTTCGCCCAGGGTTAGTTTTCACCCCTCATCTGAATTAGCCATTTGAGGGGCCTGTGGTCTGTCTGAACCTAGAAGTGAGCCCCAAACAGGTAGGGCATTTGCTTCTTCCATGCCCAGACGATTGCAAAAGCTTCCCTTTCAATTGTGCTCCACCTCTGTTCCTGGGTAATTAACCTCCTGCTAATTGAGGTCACAGGTTGGCCCAGGCCCTCTTCGTTCAGCTATGAAAGTACCACTCCTACACCATGCTCTAAAGCATCTGTCTGCAGAACAAATTACTTGGAGAAATCGGATACCTTGGGCATGGGCGCAGTGTGCATGGCTACCTTCAGGGCATCAAAAGTGATCTAACAAGCCTCAGTACAGATCACTTTCCGGGGCTGCTTCCTGTAAGTCAGCTTGGTCAAGGGGCCAACCATGGTGCGGTAGACCTTTACAAAACTCCTGTAATAACCAATGAGACCTAAAATGGCTCTCACCTCTCTCAGGGTCTTGGAGGGCTCCCAAGCCAGAAAGGTGTCAATCTTGGGTTGTAGGGGGGCCACCTGGCCGCTTGCTACCTGGTGTCCCAAGTATACCACAGACCACTGCATTATCTGGCACTTACTGGCCTTGATAGTGAGGCCTGCCTTCTGCAAGGCCTTCAGCACTTCCCAGAGGTGGTGCATGTGATTCTCCCAGCTGGAGTTGAAAATTGAAATGTTATCCAGGTAGGCGGCACTGAAATCCTCCAGCCCAGCCAAATCCTGATTGACTAACCTCTGAAAGGTGCTAGGGTCGTTCTTCAACCCAAAGGGTGTGAAACAGAAATGGAAGAGCCCCTCTGGCATTGAGACGGCTGTCCTTTCTTTGGCCCCATCGGTCAAGGCAATCTGTCAGTATCCAGGCTTTAAGTCAAATATTCTTAAGAACTTGGCGGCTCCCAGACAATATATGAGCTCATTAGTTGTGGGAATGGGGTGCACATCAGTCTTGGTGACAGCATTGAGCCCACGGTAGTCCACACAGAACTGCAGTTCTGGTGTGGCACCGTGTGCAGCAGCCTTTGGTATCAAGACCATTGGGCTGGTCCAAGGACTGCTGGTTGGAACCTAACTCCCCTAAGGCTAGTATCTAGGAAACCTATTCCTTGATGCTGGCTTTAAACTTGTCAGTCAACATGTATATTTTGTGTTTCACATGTAGACTATCTCCAGTATCCACATCATGGGTGCACCAATGGGTGACTCTTAGGGTCAAGAAAAGACAATAGGCGAACTATCCCAACAACTGACAATATTCACTCTGCTGTTCCAGGGTCAGTGTGGGGGTGATGTTCACAGCCTCCACAGATCTATCCTGCTCCTTGGCAGATAGGGGGTAAGGAAGAGGCTCACTCTCCTCTTCCACCCATCATCTGTGCACAAAAACATTGGCCAATTCGGACCTCTCAAAGTGCGGTTTGAGGCAGTTCACATACAGGACCCGGAAAGGTTCCTTCGAGTCTGCAAGTCCACTAAATAGGTGACATCACTCCTCCGCTCCTTCACCTCAAAAAGCTCAGACCATTTGTCCTGTAGAGTGCAGGCCTCCACTAGGGCCATGGCCCACATTTTCTGCCCAGGCTGAAATTAAACCAGAGTGATATTCTGGTCATACCAGAGTTTCATGTTCACCAGGCTTGCTTTTAGGTTCACCTGTGCAAGTTTCCGAAGGGTGCTGTCTGGTTTTTGAAGGCCTGCATGCAACTAAATCAGTCTTTGGTGGGGCTTCCTAGGAGTTTGTTCCAGCCTTCCTTTACCAGACTAAGAGGTCCCCTCTAAGGGTGCCTGTACAGTAGCTCAAAGGGGCTAAAGCCACCCCCCTCCTACAGTACCGCCATGTAAACAAAGAAAAAGGCATGGCAAGAGGATGTGCTATTTACGACTCATGAGTCTGACAGACCCCCAGTCATGTTCTTCAGGGTAAGGTTGAAACTTTCAACTAATCTATTACTTTGGGAGTAGTAAAGTGTAGTGAATTGGTAGTTCACTCTGCAAACCTCACTCATGGCCATCATGTACTTGGGGAAACCCATGCGGGAAACAATCCCAATGAGTGCCCAGCCCACCATGGGTGTCGTCGCTGTTCTCAGAAGGAAACCAAGATGAACCTGCTTCCCATGGTTGTCTTGGGGTCCAGAGACCCTGAAATGTCAATGCCCTCCTGCTCAAATGGGGTGCTCACAACAGGGAAAGGTTGAAGTGGAGCCTTACATCTCCCTCTGCTCTTGCCACTTGCCTGGCAAGTTTGGCAAGTCTTGCAATGTGTATCAGAGTGCTTTTACATTTGGGGCCAAATAAGTCGGTGACAAGACTTTCAAAGATCTTGTCCTGCCCCAAATGTCCTACGAAAGGCACATCATGAGCCAATCACAGCTGAAAGGCTATGTATCACTGAGGTACCACCACCACACAGGCTGCCCCAGACTCAGCAACTTTAGGCTCACTATACAGGTGACCATTCTCCCAGTCATCCATTGTGATCAAAACTCCTTTCCAGCTGCCTGCTCTGCAAACTGCTGTCACAGATTCTCAAGAGAAGGGCATTCTTACTGCTCCTTGCAGAATTCCTCCCTGGTGGGACCCCCTTCTTGCTGCCAATGGGTCAATCTCCCAGTTCAGCCACTTGCTCCCCAGTGGGTTCCGAGGCATTCCCATCAAGGTCAGCCTACTTACATACCATGGAAACTTCTGGGGTGGGTTTCCTGTGTCACCTGCTTCTCCAATTTCAGACAGGCACCTCAGCAACTCTTGTAGGCTCCAGGTCCTTCCGATCATTCTTGTCAGGTGCCATAGACTGAGTGGTCGTGCATGCCCACTCAGGCAGACCCACCATCTCCAAATGTGATCGGTGTTTCACTTCAACTCAAGGCGAATTCGCCAGGTCATTACCCAGCAGACAATCAACGGGCATGGAGATAGACTTACAGCAACCCTAAACAAACCTGAGACCCCCCTTCTCAAACTAAACAGGTGCCACCTTGTACTGGTGCTCTGAGGTGTCCACTGCAACTACTTGGTCAAACACATTAGGGTCCACCTGCATGTCAGACACCAAGTGACACCTGATTATGGTAGCACTGACTCCTGTGTCTCTTAGAGCTTCCACCTTCTGTCCATTATTGGTCACCCACTGCCTGTACTTTCTTAGTGTTCTCAGGCACGAGGGTCCTCTGGACCATTTTACTGTCCTCTAATGAGGCAAGGTTCATCTCAGATTGCTCCCACCCTTCTCCTGGAACCAACTCCCCACCAAGCACTATAATGGCCAACCTCTGTGACTGCCCACTGGTGGGGTGCTGTGTCCACTTGGGACACTTGGGTTCCCCTCTCACTTAATCATCCTGATCACAAGAATAACACTTCCTGGGACCCCTCTCCCCAGGATTCCCTGAGGAGTTCCATGGTTTCTTCTCACCGAAGGGGGAGGGGAAAATATTTATTCTTGGATCTAGTTTGTGGCCTGTTAGAGAACTCCTGCTGTTTACCCTTCTCCCCCTACTCTTCTGCTGGGGGCCATGCCCATTCTTAGCCAAACCTCTTTTGGACCTTGATGCTGAACATGCAGTCTGCCTCCATAGCAAGCTTCCTTGGATCAATAAGCTTACTGTCAATCAGGTGCTGGCACAGCTGTGGAAAACACAGACTACTCAAGTGCTCCTATGCAATCAAATTATAATGCCCTTCAAAACCTGTGACTGCTTCCCTTCACCCTACCATCTAGTGCTCTGTAAAAAGTGTCAGTACATTCCAATCATGTCTGGGATTCCAGCTTCTTTTTCTCCCCAAACGTGACCCTATACTTTGCAGCAGTAAGACCATACCTCTTGATCAGGGATTTCTTCATCACGTGGTAAGTAATTGCCTCTGGTGACCCTAGTTCCAACAAAGTACTCTAAGCCTCTGCTAAAAAATGTTTCCACAGGCCATCCCTCCAATCTCTCCCAGGGACCAGGGGCATGTGTAAGGCTGACTCATAACCCCTAAACCACAGACGTATGTCAGTCTCCTTGCTGTAATCCTGTGTCAAGCTCTTAGGGATGTGTACTTTTTGCTCTAACTGCACCGTTTGCAATGGACTTGGCCTTCAAGTCCAACTCCTTTAAGAGCACCTCCTGGGCAAAGGTAATCTTTTTCTCCTCCATGCTGATTCTAACAAGTTTCAACTGAAAAGGGCTCTCTTCCTGCCTGTCCTTCAGCTCCACTGCCCTCCCCCAAGGAGGAATCTGATCCATAACATCTCCTTGCAAGGTCTGCTCCTCCACCCCCACATCATCATTCTCATCCTCTGGGTGCCCCCCCCCCAGCTTTTCTGGCTGCTAACCAGGCCCTCAGTGCCATTTGCTGCTCTTCCTTTCTCACGAGGCCGCTAATGGAATGCTTAAAACCGTTGCAATTACTTTTAAGTTGAGGCAATGTATAAAACTCCACTTAGCCCTCCTCAAACTCAAAATCTGCAGGCAAAATTGATGGCTCCTCAAACTAAGACATGATTTGTAGAAAAACTCAGGAGTTGCAATGAAAATAAAGAATCAAAAATAGTGTGTGGTTGCGTAACGGTGTGAACTGTTGTAGTAGTATACACCAATCACTGTATGTCAAGTACAAACATAAGTCCTATCTGCACCGCTGACCACAAATGTTAGAAATGGGGGTGCCTAATTGTCAGTGGCTTGCACCCTGTCCAAGTAGAGACCCATCCTTCTAGTCAGGGTAGGAGAGTTCCACACCCAAGACAACCCCTGCTGACCCCCTTGGTAGCTTAGCACCATTAGTCAGGTCTATCTCAGAGGCAATTTGTTTTTCCTATTCTTTATTTCACTGCAATATTTTTTTCCTTTTCCAATACATTTCATGGTTACAAAAAGATTAACTCTCCCCATCCAACCCTGCCCCCACCTCCCTACCCCGGATTGGAACCAATTACTAGAATATATTACAGAGTTAAACAAAAGGGAAATGGAAAAAGGGAAATAGATACTGCCAAGAAAGAGACAAAGGAAAAGGATAAGACAGATCAAGAAACCAAAGATATATGAAAATACCTATGAATGCAAACATCAAGTTTATAGCTTTACATTTTTCGATCCCTTATTAATAACCAAACATATTCTGTAGTCCTCCCCTCTCTTCTAGTCCCAAAGAAAAGTACACCCTGACCGAGTTAAGTGAATCCCTACCCTGCAATCCATTTGATCCACTGGGTGAATGGTTCCCAAATTTACATGCCCCTTTTCTGAGTGTTGCATCCCCTATGCTCATAAACTGGCATTTCAGAGCGGTATATCAGTAAAAGTCTACCTAGCCATTGTTGCCCAGATGGAGGTTCGGGATCCAGCCAAGATGAGGCCAAGCATAATCTTAGGACACTCATGGTAATAAACAAAAAAAGTCTGGATCCGCCAAGAGATTTCCAGATCACTCACCCCTAAAACCATCAGCCGAGGGGATAGAGCTTCCCGAAAACCCAGCTGTGCTTCAAGCAATTTACCCACATCTCCTTTAAAACTATCAAGCTTAGGGCAGTTTGCCAACATGTGAGTAAGATCTGCCACAAAGCAGCCACATCGGGTACAAAGTGTACTTGCAGATCCCCCCCACTTTACAATCTTCGCTGGGGTGATGTAAAGATTAACAGAACTAATCTGAAACAAAATCCTAAACTTACTACTTTTGGTATTCACAGAAGGCATTTAGCAGTAGTAAAGTTAGGATTCCTAACTTTACTACTACTAAACTGAGACAAAATCCTAACTTACTACTTTTGGTATTTACAAAAGGCATTTAGAAGTAGTAAAGTTAGGATCCCTAACTTTACTTCTCCTAAATGCCTTTTGTGAATACCAAAAGTCGTAAAGTTAGTTTTTTTCTCAGTTTAATTTGCGATTTCTTAAATGCAATCACAATTAAAGTAATCACAATTTTAGCTATTCCTTAAGTTGCGATTTTTGCATTTGGGGTGATGCATCCCAAATGCAAAAATTGTGGTCGCAAAAGGGCAGATTCGCAGAATCTGCCCCTTTGCGACTGCAAAAAGCAATTATGCACATGCCTCCATAACACCTTGGGTTTGCTGCCTTGGTATGATCTTTCCCCAAGTTGACCCCCTGAGATTTGATACTAACCCTGGGCGAAGCACTACTCTACGCTCGCGGAGTTTGCGAAGTTTTTGCAACTTCGCACTATGCGAGCGGCACGTAGCACAGTGCGAACATGCGTAGTGCAGCGTAGCGTAGTGCAGCGGTCATTTTTTGCTTGTTCGCAGTCCTGAACGTCATGTTCGCGACCGCGAGCAAGCAAAATGACATCCCGGCGAGATTCTCAACGCGAGGAGGTCAGGTTTCTCAATGTGAGTGGTTGCGCATGCTCGCGACCTCTCTCAATGAGAAACTACCTGTTCGCGTTGAGAAAGCTGCCGCTCGAGTAATAATCTACTCGAGCAGCAGAAAACTACAGCTCGCACTGTGCAAGATGCCGTTTTCAATGCTTGCACAGTGCCGGATGCTTGTTCAAACTGTGCAATCATTGAAAACGCATCTTGCACAGTGCGAACATGCTACAACGCAGCTCGCGTAGTGCTACGTGAAGTTCGCGTAGTGCGAAGTGCACTTCGCGTAGCTTCGCGTATCGCTACTTCGCGAACTACGCCCATATCCAAATCCCCACAAATTATGAGGGGTATGACGGGGAGGATTCAGCGGCATTATTTGATTCTTGGAATAATTGGGCTGCTTCAAACTGAATTCCGTTTTCTCCCAACTCTTTGGCCTCTGACCCAAGATGAATAGCTGAATAACCCCACTTCATCTGGCCAGATCTGCTATATTCATATTCAGAGCCTATCTACCTCCAGACTTTTCCTCCAAAACTCTTCAGCTTTTTCAGAGCAGAAGTGCGTTTGTGAGTAGCAAGTTCAACCGTAGAGCTGTCCGTATCCACTCCAGAATTATCCAGATCCGTGTCACACAATTCGCTGCCATTAGAGATTTCTGAGTCATCCGTGAGGGAATAAAACTTGTCCCCTTCAGAAGATACAACTGCTTCAAGGCTTGTCGAAGTACTGCTAAAATCCATTGACACTATGGGATCCCCATATCAAGCTTCCCTTCTTGCCTCCCCGAGGTCAATTGCTGTAGGCAAATTTTATCTGCATCCCCGGCAACACAGTCATCCTGCAGCAAACTCTGAGCATTCCTCTCATTATCAGCATGTTCAAGAAATGTCTCAAACTATGTCTCTATACTCATGCTTTGTAGCAGAGCATGGTCACCAGCACAGGCTTGTTCTTTCTGTCATTTCGTATTCGCCCTTACTCTGTCAGTTGTCTTTTTCGTGCCGGTTGGTCCACGTAGTGAAGTAGTGTGGCTCACTGGTTAGAGGCGGCAGACCCGAGAGCAGAGGACGGCCCGGGACCAGGGTTCGATTCCCGGCGCGGCAGGTTTCTGGACCAGGGTCAGCGGACTCGATAATTCTCTCGCCTCGGTGCCCACTCTGATCAGCGTTCACACTCGGCAACTCTGGGCATTAGCTTGCCTCATCTTCACTAACGGCCCCACCAGACCGCCGGGGATGCCTGGTTTCACCCTGGAGATACCCATTAAGGGACCATCTCTCAGGGAAGCCAGGAAGGGTTTCGCAGCGGTCGAAGCGCCTTGGGACCCTACGGGTAAGTAGTGCGCTATATAAATGCCTATACATACATACATACATACGTCCGGCAAACATCCCAGGGACCGTTGGCTGATTTGATTTCCCCACTGCCTCTGCGAGATGCTGCTCATGAGCTTGGCGCTTGTCTCCTCCTCCTTCTCGCTACTCACACGGGGAGTAGTGTCTTTGCCTTTACGACTAGCCAGCGTCTTCCAAGAAGGAAGCGGTCCGCGCAATCCCCCGGTTTCACCCGCTGTACCGGCCATAGCCCAATCATTGGGGAGCTTAGATTGCTTCGGAAGCATCCTGTACCGATGCTCGCAGAAACACCCACTCACGCAAATGCCCAGGACCTTATGAAAGATATGACCTAACAGGTATGTCGATTGGGATTTCAAACACAGAAGCATCTCGTAGTATGCACACTCACTGCGCCAATTCCGGTATCTTATTTCTTTAAACCATTTTGTAGCTTTGAGGGAGAGGGAGCGGCATCTTGTTTCGTTAAACCATTTTGTAGCTTAGCTGGAGAGGGAGTGGCACCTGCAGCAGTCACACAGTCGCCATCTTGCCTGTAGCAGGGCGCCCCGAGGTAATTTGTAAATTATTTGTATGTAAACACCTAGTAACGCAGTAAAAACATACAAATGGACACCACATTTTATTAAAATGAGCAATCTTTTTCTAATCAAAAAAAGACCAAAATGACAAAGATCCAACACACATAAATCAAGATATCACTTCAAAAAGGTTTAAACAGTTCTGTCTATATAAAACTTTGGATGTGTCACTTTTTAGCACAAAGTATCTGGGATAAGTAAGTAAAGTTTTACAATACATAACTCCACATATATGTACCTTGATGATATAGATATCATCAAGATATGTAGATGTTGAGTTAGGAATAGTAAATCTATACTTACATATTTGCGCTTCCTTCTCAATATTTTGGTCCTCGATATTTTTGACTCAATATTCTGTTCACACAATATTTTTGTTTCCGATATTCCGTCAGCGATCCATGAAATTTTGTGGCCCAAAAAATTAACTTTCTTTGACATATTTCATCAGTGTAGTTAAAACTTTGTAAAGGCCTGATATTAACACGAGTAAATGCAATATGACACTTTCAACTGGTCAACCCACATTTTCCGAGTAAGGATTAGGCTAGTATTTT
The DNA here is from genome assembly GCF_964261635.1 of Lissotriton helveticus. Lineage (NCBI taxonomy): Eukaryota > Metazoa > Chordata > Amphibia > Caudata > Salamandridae > Lissotriton > Lissotriton helveticus. The sequence goes on from NC_136059.1 coordinate 2,114,893,009, forward strand.
ATTGTTCTTGCACATGTATCCAATCAGGTAAAATGTCATTACTGCTTTATTCTCCGGTGTGACAATTGAGACAGGGTCACCATCAGGATGGGTAGAATTGTGGCTAAGTGGCATAACACACCCATCTGTAACTCTCTACATACCTCACTCATCAGTGTTAATCTAGATATCCAGAGAGTGTGCTTCCCCATTTTCTGAGCTTCATTCCACCTAATTACTAACAACACTGCTACAACTTGCAAAAGCTCTCACCATTATTACTACTGAGGGCATAATCCTAGTATTGATAGTCTGGGTCAAATTACACACAACATTTTACTGATTTTTTATTTTTAAATTGGTGTCAAATGTATACATTTAACTGTCACCTGATTTTATGAAACCAATTCAAATTCATTAGTAGTGAGCCGCATGCTTGGAGCCAGTCTCTCAAACAAATGATGAAATGCCATGACAAGCTCATGGTGGTGCAAAACATCCACCCATGTCATTTGGAAAATTTGGCATTTTTTTAGATGAGAGTCTAATTCCGATTGCATGCCAATGAGTATTTAGTTCCCCTTGGGCAAAATTGTGAGCAACAAAATGGGATATGACACAATTGTGTGAAAGGCTCTGCCCTGGATACAGCCACAGCAATACCCAACGCTACAAAATGATCCACAAAGACCATCCAGTCAAACCCGGAGGAGAGATAGCTATCATCCATGAAGGCTCCATCAGAATAAGCACCACAGAGGATGCCCCGAACCTCATTATGGAATATCTCAACTTCCAAATGCATGTGAATGACTACATGACCGTTAGGGGTACCCTCGATTGCAGACCTCCAGGCCCGCCCAGAATTCTGCAATGTCTCCTCAGAAACTATCACCCCCGCCGGCCATTGAATCCAATCAATACCTCTTCCTGGGTGACCTCAACGTCCACCTTGATGACCTGTGTGCCACGCATGCTGCCAACCTCTTAGAGAACATGCACAACATCGACCTGATGCAAATATCTAGGAGCCCGACCCACACGGTCAGACACACCCTCGACCACCACCAGCAACAGAATCCCTTTCAGCCACACCTCAGAAGTCACAGCGTTGGTCATTTCACCATAGCAGAAGCCATTCAACACACAGCCACACCACATGCCCAGCGCAACGTAGCTGGAGGAAAGTTATGCAAGACCAGTGGACAACCACCCTCAGCACCACAACCCTCCACACCACAGACGACATGAACCAGGTTGCCCAAACTTTTGCCAACTGGATCCCCACTAGCGCTGACAGCGGCACCTCCATCAAACAACTCAACACCAAGAAATCCAACAAACATTCCACCTGGTTCACCCCAGAATTCCTAGCATTGAAAAAAGAATCTACACAACTAGAAAGACAATGGCATTCCAGCAGAAACCCTACAGACCACTCCGCGCTATCGTCCACCCTCAGGATTTATCACCACTCCCTCAAAGAAGGCAAAAAAGCCACCGTGTCCCCACGCCTCCAGAACACCAGCAACCATGCAAAGGAACTTTTTAACATCAATAGGGAATTCTATGCTCCAACATCTGTCGAAAACAATACCCTTCAGTCCCGGGATCTCTGTGATAACTTCTCAAGTTACATCCACAAGATGGTAGACATATATGACAATTTGACCCTCAACCTGCTGAGCTAACTCCACCCATGTCCATCATGGAAACCCAGAGCTACTACCTCATCGACTGAACACCCCTCAACACTGAAACAACTGTGACTATCATGTTCTCCATACATTCTGGGAGCCCTAACAGACTCCTGCCCACACCACGCCTTCCAAGGGCGAGAGATCTGCACTCCACTCATGCACATCCTCAACTCGGCCATCAACTTGACCACCTTCCCAGAAACCTGGAAACACGTTGAAGTAAGAACCCTACTAAAGAAACCCACCGCAGATCCCAACAACACCAACATATACCACCCCATCTTTCTCCTCCCTTTCCCAGTGAAGGTCCTCGAGAAAGCCATTAATCTCTAGCTCACACACAACCTTAAGAGAAACAACCTGATGGACACCTCCCAATCAGGCTTCGGCTTGAACCACAGCTCCAAAACAGCCCCCTAGCCACAACAGATTACCACAGGAATGTCCTCGACTGCAGCTATACAGCTGCCTTCATCCTCCTTGACCTCTCAGCAGCTTTCAACACTGTATCCCATCACATCATGGTCAACAGACTACATCACATCAGCATCAGCGGAAACACACTCAAACTCATGATATCGTTCCTCTCTGGATGAACTCAGAGAATACACCTCCTAATGTTCACCTCAGGACCCAAAATCACCATCTTTGGCATCCCGCAAGATTCCTAACACAGCCACACCCTCTTCAACATCTATGTGAGTCCACTAGCCAACATTGTCCGCAGCGATGGACTCAACATTATCTCCTATGCCAATGACACCCAACTCATCTTCTTGCTCACCGAAGACACCTCCACCACCAGGGCTACCTTCCAGAATGCCATAACCAACGTCACGAACGGGGGGCATGGCCGGCTAGACGTGTTCTTGCACAGCTCCTGCCCCAATGTTGAATTAATCCTGCTTTAATCGTGGCCTAGTGGTGTTGCCGAGCTTGATCCTGTAGTGGGGGACCCTCCTGACCCCCCGTGGATCTGTAGCCGTGACTGCGACACTGCCTGCAACTAAGGTACAGCGTGTGGCCCCGGACGGGCCTGCCGGAGCCTGGACCTCGATATTGGCGGCAACCGCAATAAGGAGCATGAAGCGGAGCAGAAGCATGATGCGCCGTAGAGCTTGAAGCGGCATCGGAGCTGGTAGCTGCTCCCACGGAGGTCGGGACGTGGTGCGGGACCCCACGGGGGAGTGCTGGTGATTGATGGCGGTGCAGCGCGGCCGGCGGGCTACCTGCAGCGGAACCTGGGGTGGCGTCCACGCAAGGCCGGTGCTGAGGGGACTGCTCGCACCCCGGTCGCTGCTGCCAGAGGGCGGAGTGGAGGCCTGTATTTCGAACATTGCCGGTGGAGACTGGGCAGGCTAGAAGCTCCGGGGGCCCCCCTTCCCCTTACTGGAGGACGGTGAGGCACTGCAGCTCCTTCAGATGGTGGAGGTGAGGAGTGGTGGGGAGCAGGTGCGGACCTCCGTGTGAGATCCTGGTAACGAGGAGCGGGCCGATTTCATCCCGGCGGTGGCTGCCTGGGGGGGCACGGGGGCATGCGACATCAATTACTGCTGCTTAGCGACCTGCCGGACTGCTGGATAATTCCCCCCTTTGAGGAACTGGTGTGCCTGGGCAGTCCTCGAGCCCGTAGCAAGATGGAATAGTGGCGCACCACCGCATTGCGGCCCAGTGGGAGTGATCCTGAGGCCTGGTGAGGAGGTCCCCGAAAAGCCGGGGTGTTGCGGCATACCATCGCCCGGGTGATGTCGGCCTGACGGTGCCTGGAGGACCCTCGCGGCGTCCTGCTCTCGGGGCGCCCTGATGGAGGGGTCGCTGGTGAGTGGTGGTGTGGCAGGGCCTGAAGAGATGTGGGTCGGCCTGGGCTACGCTGAAGAGATTGCGACATCATCATAGAGGCTGGAGCGCGGATCACAGAGTGGTCTGGCCGTGTTTGGGGCCGGTGGACAGTTGACCGGCAGTAGTGGTCGGCAGTAGGAGTTACTGCAGGGCGGTGACGTGGGCAGGGGGAGGGGCAGGGTGGGGGGTAGTAATGTATGGATTACTGAGTTTTAAATGTAAGTAAACATTTAAATAAATAAAATGAATTTTGTTGCGCGCACTGCATCACCAAATGTGATGCAGTGCGCGCAATGAAATTCGTTTTATTTATTTAAATGTTTACTTACCTGTAAAACTCCGTAATCCATACATTACTACCCCCACCCTGCCCCTCCCCCTGCCCACGTCACCGCCTTGCAGTAACTCCTACTGCCGACTGCTACTGTTGACCGGGTCGTTTGGGATACCTGAGTGGCCCGTGGGATGGACGCTGCACCCTGAACCCCCCCACCTACTGACAACGCAATTTCCTGAACTGGTATTCTGGGACGACTGTGCTGGATATGGGGAAAGACAGGCCCACGCTGGGAGCCCAGTCAAATAAAATCATGCAATACACTGTCCCAGGCCCGACAGCAGTGGAGCGCCTCGGAACTGATCAGGAGTTGGGGGCCCGCCAGGATGCAGCAGTCCGAGACAAAGCCGATATCTTGGAGGCGATCCGGGACTCAAGAGTGGCGCTAGAAACCAAAATGGACGGGATGGCAGTGGACATCAACGATTTTCGCCTGGACCTCCTGAAGGTGGCGGACAGGGTTACCACCATTGAGAAGGACTAGGCGCACTGAACTCCGAGGTTCGCCAGTTGAAAGACACGGCGGCAGCTCTCCTGGAGCACACGGTCTGGCTGGAGGATAGGGCCGATGCAGCAGAAGAGAGGTCCAGGAGGAATAATCTTTGCTTCTTGGGATTTCCGGAATGGGCGGAGGGGCCAGCGGCGAACCTCTTCCTCGAGGAATTGGATTGGCAAGGTATTCCCTAATCTGCGCCTCTCCAAAATGTTGGCAGTGGAGAGGGCGCCCAGGACTTTTGGGCTGCCCCCAAAACCGGGATCCCCACCTAGGGCCATAATAGCTCGGCTATTCAACTTCAGGGAATGGGACACGATCCTTCACCACATCCGCAACGCTGGCCCCCCCAAATTCGACAATCATGACATTCATATCTTCCCAGACTATACGAGGAAGGTGCAAGATCTCTGAAATGATTTCCTATAGGTTAAGCGAAGGATGCGGAGAAAGAACATTAAATATAGCCTGCTATTCCCGGCCAGACTCCGAGTGCAGCACGGAGACAAGACGCACTTCTTTGTTCACCCGTCGGATGTGGGTGAGTGGATGGACTCGCTGGGTCTGGCAGACCACGACCGAACGCAGTACTGGCAGGAACAGAGATGCCGAAGGGGGAGCCGGCAGAACCGGTGAGGTGGAGAGAGAATTCAGCACCCGGGAGGACATAATCCAGAGGAGGGGGGACGTATCACGGTGGGACCGGATGGCCCCCTTTTGGGCGGAACTTCAGGCGATCCCGACCCAGAACCTGTTCTCCCCATTATGTTTGGCACAAGCAACACAGTCGGAGTCGGGAGGTGCCCCCAGCCCGGCTGTGGAGGACTCAAGAGGCAATTGACTGGTGGTGGTCCCGGTGGTAAGAGCCAGAATAGTGGGGTCATGGACACTTTGAGTATCTCTATTTCTTTTTGGCCTGCGGGAGAACTATCCAGGCCCGACAGACTTGCATAAAGGGCCATTCACCCAGAGACTCGGGGGGACAGAGATTGGGGGCTTGAAACCTGTTTTCTAACAGTGGTTAGACTATTGTGCCAACTATTGACTCAACTGGCCGGCTGTAGAGTGCTGAGGCGTCCGGGCTAGACCTATGGTCGGGCCGGGCTACGCGGTACCAGTCAGTCGGCTGCACGACAATTGGAGGGGGGGAGTGGGATTTCTTAGGACTTGGGAACATGAAATATCTGTGTTTTGGTATTCATTGATTACAAATTGAGGGGGGGTGTAGGGGTGGGTGGAGCTTTGGGGCGGGGTTCTGAGTCCTCTGGCCAGGCTTGGGTTAGGAGAATGCAGTACTACCACCTGTGGGTGGGGGGTGTTGGGGGTTCTTGTTCTGTTTTTGTTGGGGTTGCTGCCAGGTCTCAATGTAGCTTTATTGCAAGACACACAAGATGTTTGTTTTTGCGGGGGTCACACTGCCGGGTTCTGGGGATGTCGCTTGTGTAATAGAAGGGTGCTGCGGTACCACCAACTACTAACGAATGGCGGGTGATACACAAAGATATAAGTTGATAACATGGAATGTCAGGGGGCTCCATAACATGATTAAGCGGATTAGGGTGGCCACTTGTGGGGACACTCCCTCAAATATGTCCAACGCAGATGGTAGGGGCAATTTTTTGCCAGGTTTTACTCGGGGTTTGCCAGAGGTGCACTGATCTGGGTGGCACCGGGAGTCTCCTTCAGGGCCATACACACTAAGCAGGATCCGGAGGGGCGGTTTGTGATGGTGACGGGGACGCTGGATGGGCGTAGCTTATGCCTGGTCAATATTTATGCTCCGAACACCGACGAGGGAGAGTTTCTAGGACGGGTGCTGAGACAGTTAGACATGGACCCAGACACATAACTACTTATTGCAGGAGACTTTAATTGTGCCCTTGATGGGGATTTAGATAGGTACCCCTCAAAATTGGACGCTAAGCCTAGAATGAGAGACGCGATGGGCCAGATGCTTCAGAGCTATGGCTAATTAGATGCATGGAGGCACTGCAACCCTAGTAGGCAGGTGTATTCGTGCCACACGCCTGCTGCCAACACCCATAGTCGACTGGACTAATTTTTTCTCCAGTGAACGGCAATGCATCGAGTAGCGGGGATCCAATATTGGGCCGGATACTTGTCGGATCACTCACCGCCCCTGCTCACATATTCGTTAGACAGACCATGGCCTAAGATCCCAATTTGGAGGCTCAACACGGAGGCTCTGGGTGACCCAACCTACAAAGAGGCTATTTTACGAGGACTTGAGGCATATCTGGAGGTTAACTGGGGCTCAGCTGGCACCGAGGCGATTGAATGAGATGCAATGAAGGTGGTAATCCAGGGGATCTGTCTGTCCACGGAGGTGGGGTAAAAAAGGTGTTGGAATGAGATCTCCGCCGGTATGAGGATCGCCTTGCGGCGCTCAAAAAAGGCTTCCCCACGGAGAAGGAGAGGCAGCCAGACTGCACTGCCACCCGCCAGCAGCTGGGGGATACATGGGCCGCACTCTGTAAATTTAATAGAAATGCCAGCAGGCGGAGATGGTACACGGAGGGTGACAAGGCTGGGCAATTGCTGGCACAATTGATTCGGGCGGAAACTCAACTCCACCCGATTCTGGCACTGCAGAATGATGTGGGCCAGTTGGTATATACCCAACATGAGATCAATAACGTCTTCCAGACCCATCTCTGTAAAATATATTCTGAATCTCGACCCCATACGGGTCCTGAGGGAGTGGAGGTCTACCTTGAGGGATTGCAACTGCCCTGCGTGGACGTGTATAGTCAGGATGACCTAGGAGGCCCCCTTCGGGAGGAAGAAATACGAGCAGCGATTGCTCACCTGAAGACAGCCAAGTCCCCCGGGATGGACGGATTAGCGGACGAATTTTATAAGGAGTATCAGGGGGTCCTGATCCCGAAGCTCATCGAAATCATGGTAGAGGCCTACGATGGAGGCTCACTCCCGGATTCCATGCGGGCAGCTACGATAGATATGATCCCCAAGCCGGGTAAGGATCCCCTTCTTCCTGGCTCATATAGGCCTATATCCTTGCTGAATGTGGATCTGAAAATTATCAGTCAGGTACTGGCAAGTCGGCTCCTCCCTCATCTCAAATGGCTGGTCCATGATGACCAGTAGGGATTTATTCCGGGTCGGAATACGCTGCGGAATATTCTCCTCCTGGCCCATGTAATGCAAGCTCTGGAGGGACGAGCCCAGCAGAACACCCTAGTATTTCTCGACATGGAACAAGCGTTCGACTCGATCCGTTGGGCTTATCTGTGGAAGGTACTCTTGAAAATGGGATTAGGGGAAGGGTTTGTACAGTGGATACAACTGCTTTATGCACAGCCAGTAGCCAGGGTCCGCACGGGGAGATGCGTGTCGGACATAATACCCATAACGAGGGGGACGTGCCAGTGGTGCCCGCTCTCCTCACTACTCTTTGCCCTGGCGATGGAACCACTGGCGTGTCATCTCCGCACGGTGCTGGAGAGACAGGGCATACGAGTGTGGGACATAGAGCACGTGGTGTCACTGTACGCTGATGATGCGTTGATCTACTTGCACCGGCCGTCGCAGTTGTTGCCGACTCTAATAGCTGCACTGTTGCAATTTACGGCTGCTTAGGGGCTTGCAGTTAATAAAAAAAAATCACAGCCTTTACGATTGGGGACCAGACCGACTGGGGGCAGGGGTCCACCGTCCTGAGATGGGACTTCTGTGATTAGAGGACACGCTTCACTATTTGGGGGTATGGATAGGACGGAATGAGACGGTCTTCTTCCAACACAACATGGGGAGGATAATCCGGGGGCTGAAGGGAAGTATCGCCTTTTGGAACACCCTTAAGCTATCACTGATGGTGAAGATTGCCCTCATAAAAATGGTGCTCCAGCGCTGTCTATACACAATGCAGGGTTTTTTCTATGAACTGCCACACCAGGTCTTAAGGGAATTGGATTCCCTGTTGATCCTATTCCTGTGGAATAGAAAGCACTGCAGGGTGAGTCTAGAGGTTCTGAAACGCAGGTGGGGCATGGGGGGATTAGAAGTCCTGGATCTAGAATTGTTTTATTTTGCGTCACAACTGCAACATGAGATAGCTTGGCTAGATACAGACCATTCTTGGGAGAGGTCCTTAATGGCAGGTACATACGTGAGCAAGCAGTTGGGAGCGCTGATGTGGCAGGTAGGGGCGACGGGACAACGGCCCTCCGCTGGTACTGCTGGTGGCCATGATCTGGAATCGAGTGGTACGCCGCCTAATCCGAGACAGGCCGTTTGCCCCTGAGATGGATCTCTGGTTGATGCTGCCCTTTGCCCGGAGAGAACAGCGTATGTCAACGGACAAATGGAAAGAGGGGGACTGCCTGATGCTGTCCTACCTTTATCCGGACGACAAATTCATTACCTATCAGGAGGCGGTGACAGCCTTCGAGCTGGGACCGGGGCAATTTCTGCAATATGCCAAAATAGCGGCGACGGCGCGGCAATTATGGCCCTTGTTGCTAGAAGCCCCGGTGCACAACCGTACTCTGGTTACCATGATAGCGATGGCAGGGGGACGTAAGTTTGTGACCCATCTCAACAGGGCTCTGAGGGAGGATAAAAAGTTGGGTCCCCTGGCGATAGAAAACAAATGGCAGCAGGTGTGTCCACAGGAGATTACCGCACGAGAGTGGGAAAAAATACACGAGAGTGGGTGGAAGGTGTCAGTGAGTTATCACTTCAAACAAATTCAATATAACATTATACACATGACTTACATTTCACCTGCAAGACTCCAGGCCATTGATAGTAGTAGGGACGCACACTGCCCGAGATGTCGTAGTCCACAGGCGGATTTCATACATATGGTGTGGGCGTGCCCTGAACTCCAATCTTATTGGGGGACGGTCCTGGTGGAACTGACGAGGGTGACGGGGTGGATAGTGGAGATGGACCCGCGGGCGTGTCTCCTGAGCTTGATCCCTCGGGATCTTAAGCGGAAAGTAAGCAAGCGATTTTTAGTGTTGGGGCTAGTCGTAGCCCGGCGACGCATCACGATCCACTGGTTGGCCCAACGAGGCCTGTCACTCACGAAATGGAAGACAGATCTGCGGGAATGGGCACTGGCAGAGGAGGGGCACAGGCGGAACACTAGGAGGGATGGCAAACTACCTGAGGTCCTATTGGCATGGGGGGCAATGCTACAGGAGATGGCGGGGCAAGACTCCCTGTTGACACACAGCAAGAAAAGCCTATGCACACATAATCAACAATCCTTAACATTCGTATCTATACATGAACAGTGAAAATATATTGAAACAAAGACAACAGTAATCGTTGATTCTTTGAGCGTTAGATTTTTCGCAGATTTGTAATCGTTCCAAAAGCCAGCCGACACGTGTTTCATCGCGTTAGGAACAGAATTAACGCGAGTCCTCAGGGCTTGTGTCTGTGATGCAAATCAGTCAAGGTCGCTCCACCGGTGTTAATTCCGACCCGGCAGGGCCTGTTGCCGTCAGTAATCGAAAAGAGATAAATCAAGATTCCAAGACTAAAAATCGTAACACAATATGTTTGTCCTCTAGAAGTCCGGTAAAAGTGAAACACATCCGTAAATGGTAATTATAGCTGCAACTACGAGTACATAGGCGCCTTGTAATATTTAAGTTCAATCCTACGAATCCAGGGAACCTCGCGCCTTGCTGAAGTGGATGACATGCAGTTGGCAGTGAACCGGGAACCCGACAACGAATGGACTGATCTCTACTATTGCATTTACGCATGCTGCAAGCCATCCACTTCATCAGGGCGCGAGGTTCCCTGGATTCGTAGGATTGAACTTAAACATTACAAGAGCGCCTATCTACTCGTAGTCACAGCTAACTCACAAAATTCACACAAAGTACCTTGGATATGTCATGGACACAAACAAAAAGGGTCGCAGGGAAGGTGATACCCTGGTTCCTTACACTGAAGGAAGATGATGCTTTGGTTTTTTGCTCCGGGGAAGGTGATTCATCGGTTTCTTACTGCTGCTCAGGGGATATGATGCGTTGGTTCCTTACTGGAGAGGAGGTGATGCATCGGTTTCTTACTGCATGGGGAGCTGATGCGTTGGTTTCTTACTGCATCTCCCAATAATGGAACAGACTTGGCGCCTTGATGCGATGCGATGATCCAGGATGATGTGTGGCTTCTTTCAGCCACACAGCAGGCCTTTCGTCGAAATCAATGCAGTGATCGAATCTTCGGAGATCGGTGCACTCGATGTGGCATTTTGTGATTTCTTGAGCCGCCGGCAGGTGCTGCGATGATTTCTTCAGCGATGCGTCAGAAACAGGTGTGGATGTGTCGCGTTTCTTGAAGTTACATTATTTTTCAAGCTCCCACCAACAAACAGCTTCCAGAGGTCCAAAACAACAGCAGGCACCTCTTAGCAGGTCAGAACTTCCAGCAAGGAAGTTCAGGTGAGGAGCTGGTGGTGAATTCTTTGTGTCCCTGAGAGTTCAGAACTGGAGGCAAGCTGAGTTTCAAGCCCGTGGAGTTCCTCCTCAAGCAGGGGACACAGCAAACAGCAAAGTCCTTTTCCCTTTTCTTGCCAGAAAGTAGCCACAGCAGGTCAACCTCAGACAGCAAACAGCAAAGGGGCAGTATTCCTCCTCAGCTTTTCCGGCTTTTCTCCTTGGCAAAGATTCCTCTAGATTGCCAGAAAAGATCTAAGGTTCTGGGTTCTGGGACCCAATATTTTTACAGAAAAATCATTTGTTCTCTGGTGGCAGAGAAGCTCTTTGCCCAGCCAAAACCAGTTCTGCACAACAACAACCTCCATTGTCAGTGTGAGCCCTGGCTCCAGACACACCACGGGGGGGGGCAGAGCCATCATTGTGAAAGGCAAGCACAGCCCTATTCAGGTCTAGGTGCTATTTCTGCCACCACTCCAAATGTAGACCAGGCCTATTCAGCGTAGCGCTAACTCATCCAGACTCTCTGGAGCCACTGAACATCCCCAGCCCCTGTCACTCCAAAGCCAGACAGTCAATATACATACTAGTAGAGGAACACTGGATGGCTAAGCAATAAAAGACCTACTTTCTAAAAGTGGTATTTATAAACACAGAATGTAAAAGTCCCCCTCACTAAAAGATGCATTTTAACATTCTGAGTTGAGGCATAAAACGCTATTTTCCTGCCTTGTTCCCAGGGGTAGTTATGTTTATAAGATGTTATAAGCAAACTCCCCTTTCTATCCTATGAGAATTGGTAGCCTTGCAATAGTGAAAAAAAATTGGCAGTATTTCACTATCAGGCCATGCCACACACTGCAGGGCAAGTCCTACCTTTCCCATACACTACATCCTGCCCACAGGCATACCTTGGACCTGTCTTAAGGGTGATTGACATGTATGAAATGGGAAAGGTAGGGCATGGCAAGTTGGTGCACTTGCCAAGTCAACATGGCAGTACTAGACTGCCGAAAAACACAATGAGTGTGCAGTTCCAAAGGGAAAGGGGAGTAAAAGAAAGGAAGATCTTTTCTGAGAAGTGCCCTCACACACCCCGACGGATGTCATGCTTTATCTTTGGGCCTGCTCCTCATTGGACCGGCGCTGCAATGTCCGACGGGCACCCTTGAATGGGCTCTTTGGCGGACATCTTTAGGGATGAAGCCGTTGGATGAGTGCAGGTGTGTGGGCTTGGTATTGCAGTGAGTATATGGATTAAAATAGGTCTAGGGCAATCCTAAGCTAAAGTGTTTATTCTCAGGGGGCACTAGCATAATTAAAAGTAACAAGCCTCAATTGGATATAATGATCCTGTAGGGCTAGTATGGTCGACAAGTTTCGTGCCTGGTTAGCCCCTAACGGGTCTGGTGGCACTTCATCAGGACCAAGAGTGAAGTAAAAATCGTGTTGAGAGCACTACCGCTAGCCTGGTTCATGAACTAATCACTGGTAATCAGATGCAGTAGAGAGACCCCAGGTAGAATTATATCGGGGTGAAAGACTCATAGTGGTTGGGTCTACTACTGACAGGGATGGCAGAGCACGTCGTTGGGCCCAGGAGCAAGGGTAGGACGGACGCTAGTTGTGCAGCCACCCTAGTGCTCTGAACACAATTTTTACTTCACTCTTGGTCCTGATGAAGTTCCACAAGACATTTATGTTATCGTACTGTGGTTTGGGATTGTTTAATGAAATAATTTTGGACTACTAGATAATGTACTTGTTGTGAGTTCTAGATATTAGGTACTCTATATAAACATTACGGGTAGTTCCTGATTGTATTGTACTGTGCATTGAGATCGTTTTATTAAATTATTTTTGATCACTTGTTATCGTATTTACTGTGTGTATTAGGTAACAGGTACCCCATATAAGTATAACGAATGATTCCTAACTGTGTTATTTTACCTTCTCGGAAGCAATGCTTTGGCAATATTTGTTTCCTTCGATTTTTTAATTTTGGTAAATTCATTTGGATATTAGGGTTGAATTACAGTTAACTTGATGCAATTACGCTTTGATGCTGATCCATATATAAGAGTATAAAAAAAATGTTTGGTTCATTTTATAGTTTACCTTTTGTCCTGATCGTTGGCGCTTTTTATGCCTGCAGTTATGACTATTGCTATCGCTTTTTCTCACACTTCGATGCAGGTGACACTTGCCCCTAACCTCTTTGTTACAAGACATACTAACATAAGCCTAATATTTTGAGATACATATTTCTTGAGTAAGTACTTATCGTGATGTTTGAAGCCCAACAAGGGGTGTCTCTTTTTTATTGTTTCAAATTGTTGGCTTTGTTTTTTGTCTATTTTTAGCGGCACCACTTAATTCTTTTGCAGTTCTTGACGTTCCCAGATTACCTTAGCTGGCAGGGTCGTTTCCTGACTGACTTTCATTAGACTTTTTGTCTATGGTGAGTTTATTATTACGTGATAAGAGGTTATCTTGGCTTTCTAAATTTGTATGAGGTTGGTTCCTTCTCTTTTATAAATTAGTATCAGATTCTGGTAAACTAGTGGTCTTGGGCATGTTTTGCACAGTATGCAATTCACTGGTGTTGGTTGTGGTAAATCTTTCTCATGTTTTTCGCCTTTGTCCAGCATTTTCACACACTAGCACTTTGCTTCAATATTTTGACACTTAAGGCATTCCTTTTGTCCTTTTTGGTCCTTTTTCTGTTTCACTGGTGGTTCTCTTTGATCTTGGTACGTTGGGTATTTCAATCTGTAAATTAATAGTATACAGATATGGAAATGTACATTGTCTAAACCAGATCGTAAGTAACATTGGGTATTTGTCTTTGCTTATCAATGTTCTAGCCCTGAAGAAATCTTTGTTTGACACCATTAAAGACAAAACACATGTTGGCAAGTAGTCAGTTAAATCTTGACAAGAGAAAATAAAGAAGATAAGAAGCCTGTTATGGACCTTTTCTTATGAGGATTTGAATGATTTTTTGCTCAGGACATTAATTACAAATTCGAGGCTAGCCAGGTGGTAAGAAACGATGACATGGTATTCTGTAGAATAAAGACAGGATAATGTAGCCCTAGCAATACTCTATAAAAGTAAAATCAGAGAAGCAATAAACCATTGTCTCTGAGCGTATCAGCCAGGCCCCTAATGTTTCAGAGAATTACTTTATGTACCTACTGAGCTCCCCTGGGCTACAGTCAGTCAGTCACCACTGGTGCCTTCACTTCAACTCTTAGAAAGTCTCTCAGACTTTTTTCATACCGATCTCAATAATTAGAGCAAATCTCATTTAGGGGAAAACTCCTTCTTCTGGACAGTTTTGTATTGACTTACCTTTAGGTTGTTCCTGAAATTATATGGAAAATGTTGAATTCATCCTTGAACTACAACTGTTATTCAATATCATAGACATGATTGACTTTCGAAACGACTAAAGTTTAACCAGATCCACGAGTGGGGCCTGCCACTCAAGAATGAATGTCTCCTGCTGTTAAACAGTTTATTCTCAAGAATTGAAGGTAAACGTGCTAAAGCTGCTTCTTAGAAAACCTTTTCTAAGACAATTTGACTTGGACAATTTAAGCCCTATTTCCTTCCCAAAATATTTTGGCAACATGCTGACAATTATTTTTTTCCCCAGAGTTTTACAAAGGCATCATAGCCCTTTACATGAGCACCAGTTTCGTTACAGAACATTTTTAATGTTTTGGGCACATAGAGATTAAATGATTTGTCCAGTATCACATGATGTTGAGCATCCCTGCTGAGACTCGAACCCAGTTCCGCACCGTCGAGGTAGACAGCTCTAGCTGTAAGGCCACATCCTCTCTGCAATATTCTCTGGGCAACTACCAATTTGTAAATACAATTTGGCACCTTGTCTCATTTTAGTCTGGCTTTTGCCCTGGCTGCTGCACTGAAAATATGGTGCTTAGGGATTTGCCTGATATATTCAGGTTAGTAAATGATTGTGGCGTCAGAGTGATATATATTTTTTTAATTTGTTGACAGCCCTTAACATTGTCCAGAATGATAATTTGAACAGAGTACTATCTGAAGCTGAAGCTGAAATTATGTGGAGATTCTCTAATTGAATTCAATAGATGTGGCTGCTGGCCAAGTTACTGGTTCGAGGGCCAGTAATGTACATGTAGACATGAACCAAAAGAGATAAAATGATTTAGAATGCAGATGGCATTGCTAAATGCCTAACCATCACCCGGTAATAGATGGCCACTAATTTCCCTAAACTTAGTCCAGCTACTGCTCACCTCCTCAGACATGTCAGCCTAGAGCTATATGGCATTGATACAACTGATGGGCGATCCACCCTCCCAGCTATGACAGTCTGCAATGTTGGAAATTAAATGGATTCTTGTTACTTGAAGTGCAGAGTCAAACTTTCAAAACTTTAGAAACAGTCTGAAGCCTGTCTTTGTAATCAGAAATGTTCACTTTAACCAATGCTTTGCTTTTATTTCCGTCTAGAATTCGAGTCTACAAGGTATGAGTGCTTTGGAAATATAAATATCATACAATAATAACTTTTTTTTCATGTCCCCTCATACACGTGTAGCTGGTGCTCCTACAGAGCGTAATCACAGGAGTGGTGAAAGTGGCTGGTGGGATCTTGTCCAATTATTTTAAACTGCATTTAGTCCCTAAGTGCCTGAAAAAAATGTAAATGTGCACAACTGGCTAATTTGCAAATGTAAAGGGTGCTTGGAAACCGGTATTGACTTTAATTGATGGAATCGCTTGAAGTAGCCTGATGACATCGATTTATTCTTTTTGATTGGTATTGCAAGGGAGCCAACGGGTAAGCTGTAAAGAGTGTGCTTTTAAAGGGCGGTTAGGATTTTTTTTTTACTATTTACAGTGAAGGTATTAAGAAAATCTATATTATGCAAGCATTTTTTTTTATCCTAAAACTTTTAGCACATTTTGAAGCAGCTTATCATATACTGTGTAATCCAAGTTTAAAATAATGATTAACATGTTAACAGTGCTTTCTGTCCCAGACTGGGAACTCGCAGCACTAAACAAACTAGTCAATAATATCCACTACACTACCTAGGATTCAATTCTGTGGTTCTCTGGTTACATGGACCTATGCAGTGCATTAACAAATATTGGTTTCATGATGTAGGATAGTCCATTTCCCGCTGATTAACTTAACTTGCATTTATTTTTCATTTTAGCTGTGCCTGTGCCGTATTTTACAAGTAGTTAGTTACCCGAAGTGAAAGATAAAAACAAGTGAAAGAATATATTTTTACCCACGCCTTTGACCCGGTCCCCACGGGCACTAACACCGCTCCTATGGGGCACAGCTTCACATTTCCCATACTTTTATTAATGGACGTCGACCACTGGTTAAGATACCTGCATTTGTTTCCCATTTTGTAGTGGAAGCTCCTATGTGCACTTAGATTCCGTCTCTACACTCCCCCGCACTTAACTGTTTAACCTTTGTTGTTTCGAGAACATAAAGCAAGAAACAAACCACATTGTATTTTGCGTTTTACGCTGCCGCCAAATGTCTCAATGTCAGCAGGCAAGTTTTTCATCCAATAGCATGTGGCGATCAGCTGTCTGCCATTTTGCTTTTAACATTGTCATGATGCCACAATGTACATTTTTCTCAAAATAACTGGAGATTCGCACAATTGTAGACACTCGTTGCATAAACATCGCGATCATCCTATGTCTTCATTCCACTGTGATCGTCTCTGTTGCTCCAAACCGTACGGACTCTGTTGTAATCCTGAGATCGCAACATCTGGCTTCATGTTCCCATACTGAGTGATTCCAAAGCACTTTACTAGATTGCATATCCATCACAATTAAGGCAGGCGCTTTCCAGGAAGCGGAACACAAGCTTTTTCCATTGAACTAATGTTTGTGAAAATCTGACACCATTTTCAAGCATCGGCTGTTGCGTGCTCTGTTCTTACGATACCAAAATTATATCCTTGACTAATGCATTCTCTTCAAGTATCAGGTACTTTTCTCACCTGCTACCACCCGGTTTCTGGAGTAGAGACCAAGATATTTTACCTTGGCAGATCTTTAGGCAATAATTAGATAGGATTCATGGGAAGGTAGGTTGTACCATGCCTTTCTCCCCACAATGATTTTATATGCATATTAAATAATTGTAAACATAAACCACTGAGCACAATGGACTGCAACTATGAGTTAACTTGGGTTTAATTGGGTTTCAAACATCCCCACATAAAAGGTACCAAAGAGGACATGCTAAAACCTGAGAAGAACTACATACATCACACTAATGCCAACTATGAACTCTGAACACAAAATATAAAACAATACAGACCAGTCAGTTTACTTTTACGCTCACGTTGCAACCAAAAACCCTGTTCCAAGTGGTACAAGTTAAAACATTTGGGCACACACAGCCCAGGATTAGAAGGACAATCAGGGCAGTAAATAGGACTCTCCTTCCAGATACCTCTTTGGGTACAGACTCTACCAGCCTAATGCATCAATATTGCATTTTGCGATTCCTCAATTGCGAAAAATAAGGAATCGCAATTAAGGAATTGCAAAATGCAGTGCATCAAAAATCGCAAAAAAAAAACGATTCCCTAAAATTCCTTAATTGCGATTCTCTAATTGAGAATCACAATTAAGGAATACCACCCCATTCATTCCTATGGGCCTAGATGCCCATTGGAATGAATGGGAATGACAGTCTTAATTTGCGATTCACCATTAGAAATTCGCAAATTAAGAATGCAATTTCAAGGGTGCAGGGGTGTCCAAAGGACACCCTGTTGCACCCCTGAAATCTGCCCATAAGTACATTTTGCACACACACATGCCCCAAGGGCATGTGTGTGTGTAAAATGAAACTTTGAAATATGCACTTTTGTGCATTTTTCAAAGTTTTCGCAAATTACCATGAAGGTCAACTTCATGGTAATTTGCACCCCTTATTTGCGAATTCGCTAATTTTTAAAATTTGATGCATTGCATTTAAGGAATCTCAATTTGAGATTCCTTAAATGCAATCGCAAATTAAGAAATCGCAATTTTGCTATTTCTTAAATTGCGAAAATACCTAAAATGATAATGCATCCCAAAAATGGAAATTGCATTTGCAAATGGCCGAATTTTGCGATTCGCACCATTTGCGAATGCAATTTCCTTTGATGCATGTGCCCGTACATTTCTTAGCAGGATTTTTTTTTTACTGTGGGAGGAATGTGATCAGGAAAGGGGGGATCGTTCAATCAAGTCACATCCTCCACCACTGCTTCTCTAGGTTCTCTTGCCTGTTACTTTACAATAGGGATACCTATCGGAGACTGATGAAACTGAACAAATGTCATCTTTGTCTCTGGAGAACAATCCTTAAATACAACAAAAGCCTTGAAGGTTGCAAAATGGAATAAATGGATAGCCAACTTCTTATAACAAAGTACGCCTTACAAAAAGCAGCGTAAGGTTTTCAACCTTTGATCTACTTGAGCTATACCACTCATGTGCTCATTGTAGTCTAAAATGCACACAGGTTTGCGCACTTCAGTATACTGATCCCAAAGAGTCACAGGAGAAGTACTTTCATCATGGATGGTAGACAGCAAATAGACACTCCTGTCAGAAAATTTCAGAGCCATAAGTTCATCACTATGCAAGGCACTGCACTGTCCCTTCAAATGTTTTTTTAAAAAACAAGTGCTTCTGGCTTGACGCCGCAGCAAGATTGCGGTTCTAAGGTGAGATTTCCCAGATCGTGGAGTTTCTTTGTTTTCCGTTGCCTCAGAGCACTGGGGTTCATGAACAGGGATGATGGCCCGATGCCCTAAAGCCGCGCTGCATTTAGCGGTTGCTTTTTCCGGCTTCTACATCAAAGGTGAAGCGTGGAATAGCAGTCGGCGCTGATTCCCTCACACATTCGCGGGCGCCCACCATTTTACCTCGCGGCGCCCTCATTTCAACAGAATTTTACTGCAATCACGATTTCCTGAACTGCTGGTATGTCCCCTAATGTGAATCCGTTCATTTAATATTACAACTGTACCTTTATTTATATTCTTTCTACTGACAATAAGAAAACCTAATTCCTCCATTCCCAAAAGAATGTTGCTCCTTCTTTTACATATGAGTGGCAATAAGAGGGGATGTACAGATACAGAGAAGGCTTTTCTATTTTTCGTTTTTACCATGAAGGTCATCTTTTGAAATAGCAGCATATTTCTTTTCAAGTTGAGGCATTTACATGGAGCATTTATGAAAGAGGCACTTATGGTTGTTATTACCATGTCATGTAAGGTAAGGTAAGGTAAGGTAATTTTTATTGCTTGATTAATTAAAATCTTAGCAGCTCACGCAACAATATAGAATTTAAAAAAAATACATATATAGCATAAATTCATAATTTCATTAAAAACGTGGGGCCCGATGTAGGTAGGAATCATTTACCGAATTTTAATTACCGAATTTTACCGATTCGGTAATTAAGAATCGGTATATATGAAGGGTGGACATGTAGGTCCATCCAGATGTTTTTTTTACCGAATCGGTAAAAATCTGTATTTACCGATTCGGTAAATACCGACCGGTAATGCTCCATTTATTCCTATGGGCTTTGAAGCCCATAGGAATGAATGGGTCATTACCGGTCAGTATTTACCGAATCGGTAATTACAGATTTTGACAAGGGTGCAGGGGGTGTCACTTTGACACCCTCTAGCACCCCCAAAAAAGGTTCGGAGGCCATATGGCTGGCAGACCTGCCCTAAGGGCAGGTCTGCCTGTCATATGGCACAGGTGTGCATGCACACATGTGCATGCACACCTGAATCGGTATTTTAACATCAAATTGA
This sequence comes from Lissotriton helveticus, assembly GCF_964261635.1. NCBI lineage: Eukaryota > Metazoa > Chordata > Amphibia > Caudata > Salamandridae > Lissotriton > Lissotriton helveticus. The sequence goes on from NC_136059.1 coordinate 2,114,912,679, forward strand.
ATTTGATGCTAAAATACCGAATCGGTAAGGCTTGTGGGACTCAGAAGAGTCCCACCTACATACCAAATTTACCTAATCGGTAGAAATACCGATTCGGTATTTTACAGAATCGGTAAATTTACCGATCGGTAAATTTACCGATTCTGTAAAATATGTGTCCCTACATACCAAAGCTCAAATACCGGTCGGTAACGGCCGAAAATACCGATTTTCGGCCGTTACCGACCGACCTACATCGGGCCCGTGGTGGCTATGTTTGAAAGTCGAACGATTGGTTAGTTAAAAATCCATAAAATATAATTGGGGTAAAAGTGTATAGTTCAAGTGAAGGCTGTGGGAGAGTCCTGGTCTGGAGGCAGCGCCTGTGTCCGTAGATCTAATGGTTGATTGTTTAATCATGATCTACTAGACTTTGTGTCGGTGCACTGTGGAGTTGAGGAGCTACCAACCTGAGGGCCTATGCATGGGCGATTATGCTCAGGGTGCAGTGCAAAGTTTTGTTTGTGCAATTTTCATAAAGCGGACAAAACTGCAGGTTAGTCTAGTATTGACCCCGTTGAAGCATGCCTTCACTGCCTGTCTGCAAGACCGGATATGCATTTCGTTTATGTGCGGTTTTAACAGCTCTCTCCTTTCCCGGTCTAGAGACTTGCATATACACAGAAGATGCAGCATATCTTCTTTAGTTTCGCCGCATAATCTGCATAATGTTGTTGCAAATGTACGTTTCCAGGGGGGCATGTGGGGTTTGACAGGTAAAATTCCCATCCTCAATGTTAAGAAGCCTTCCTTTAGTGAGCCAGAGAAGCTGGTACCGAGGTATGGTTGTGGCGTTCATTTTAAGTAGATTTGTATCACAAACCAGCTGTGGGCCCTCTTCGTTAAGCTTTCTTTGTCGTTTTCAGTAGAGACAAGCTTTGCCGACTTATTTACCAAGTATTTAACATTTTTAAATGGAAGTCCTGACTCCCAGATGTTCCAGAGGGCTAACATCCTAATCCCTGACTGAAGGTAGGCCTTGGCGGGGGGAGTCGTTTTTCCTTGATATTTTCTTCCATAGAAATGAGTTCAGCGATCCCGCCACTGCGCTCTTTATTTTATACCAGCTTTTTACGTATGCGGCCTTCCTACTTATTGTCTGGTTTGCTATTCCGAATTCGAGTCTTACTTGGGTAGGGGAGGTATATTTTGGAAGCTTGAAGATTATTCTAAGGGCTTTGGCGACCGCTTTATTCAGGGTTTCTTCATCCGACACTCGCATGGCCTCACTGCCATAGGTTGTCGTTGGCAACAGCTTTGCTTGGAGCACTTCAAGTAGCAGGAGCAGGTTTGGGCCAGCAATTTTATTTTTGAGATTTTTCAAAGTAATTGCTAGGACGGTCCCTCGCCTTTGAACCGCCTCCTTTTGTTGGTCATACGACCCATTTTTGTCACAGATGATTCCTAGGTATTTATACTCTTTGACAACTTCAAGTTCTCTCTCGCCCAGCTGCCATTTCAGTCGTTTTTTTGTGCTGCGCTGGTTTAGCACCATTATTTTTCACTTTTCTAGGTTAATTTCTAACCCATTTTTTGAGGCGAAGTTGTTAGCGGTGTGAAGCAAATGCTATAAGCCGACTGGTGTTTGGCTGATTAATATCAGGTCGTCGGCGTACAGTAGATTTGAGAGAGGGAGGCCTCCCAGTTTTGGTGCATGGTGGTTGCAGTTGTCTAGGTCAGTTGAGAGATCGGCCACAAAAATATTAAATAGAGTTGGAGCCAGAACTCATCCCTGCTTTAAACCTTTGGTAGTTGGGATACGCCTGGACACAATCGTACAGCCCCCCAATTTTATTTGGACCCATGTCTCGGTATGTAATAGGATGAGTTGATTCAGGAGGGCGGGTGGTATTTCCCATTGTGCTAGCTTTGACCATAGTTTTCCCCGATCTATACTGTCAAAAGCGGCTTTATAGTCGATGAAGCAGACAACTAATGGTTTTCTTGTCGCTTTTGAGGAGTCAGCTAAAAGCAAAAGAGCCAGGATGTTTGTGGTGGTTCCCAGGTTTTTCTGGAACCCTGTTTGATTGATTGGGATTAAGGATTTTTCCCTTGCCCATTCCTGGAGTTCGGCCAGGATGACACCGGCATAGTACTTGGCCTCGATGTCAATAAGGGCGATGAGCCTGTAGTTTTTTGGGTCGCTCTTGCAGCCTTTTTTATAAATAGGGGAGATGATGGAACCTTTCCAGGATTCTGGGATTGTTCCTGTTGCAACGATGTTATCAAAAAGCCGTAGTAATGTGCTGGACCAGTATTTTCGGTCATGTTTGTATAGCGTTGGTGGCAAGCCGTTGGTTGACTTTGCTTAATTCTGCCCTCCACCGTTTTTAAAGAGAAGCTGAGTGGAGAGTTATACCTTTGGTGAGGGGGGTGCGGGGGGAGTGCGAGATGATGCTCTGCTAGTTTTTCCAAATTGCTATGGAGGTCTGCGTTGAAGTAAGTTTGCAGATGGTTTGTCCAAACATCCTCCGTTATATGTGAGTTGATCCTGGGACCCGATGGATTCTCTATGCTCTTGACCGTGTGCCAGAATCTTGCACTGTTGTTCGTTTTGGCGTCGTGCAGTAATCTGACCCAGAGTGATTCCGTGTGGTCCTTTTTTGCATGCCAAATAATTTTCTTTTTCCTTGCCCGAAGTTTTCGTAGTACGTCTACGGTGCCGGCAGTTGCGCTGTTTTGGCGCAGGGAGCGGATTGCTCTATTTATATCGCCCCTTAGTGGTCTTAATTCGGCATGCTGGCTTGAAGACAGATGAGGGCACTGGCTTGTTCCCGCCCGGATGTTTTGTTTTAGCTGATGTTCTTGTTGTGCTGGTTGAGTAACGGCCAGCGGAGCTGTTTGGCCCAGAGCTTTGGAGAAAGTATCCCAGGCGCGGACCGTGCTTCCTTCGATGAATGTTATTTCGTCCCACAGAATTTTTTCAGCGACTGATAACTTTTCTGGGTCGCGTATTTTGCATCAAATTCTCTTGTGTTCGTATGCCGTCCTTTGATGGGGGTGTGGGTTTGCGTATGTTAAGGCAGTTCCCTGAATACCAAGAGTGAGCTTTTGAGGTGGTGGTCGCTGTGGTCGGACACCCCGATCCTGAAATCTTTTACTAGGTCAAGGAGTGGGAGGGGGAGGAAGGTGTAGTCGATTGCAGAGTTAATTGAGTTCCTATAAAAAGTTGGGGCTTGGGTTCTATCCCCTCGCATGCGACCATTTAGTGCTACCATCGATAGGCTTTCCAGTTCTCTGTGCAAATCCTTTGAGGTTTTGGTTGGCTTGCCCCACTTGTAGTTGTCCTGGGAAATGATCCCCCATGCTCGATGTTTATCGTCTTCTGGGTTGCAGTCGTCTGTTCCATCAGCTAGGAACATGTTAAAATCACCTTTTATAATGTAGTTTGGGCCTTCATCCTCCGTTATTAGCTGCGTAAGTTAGAGTAGCAGCTGCTTTGCAATGATCGTCTTGCTCTGAGGGTGAATATAGATGTTAGCCAGGGTTATTTGATGGAGGTTGCTTTGACCCTGCATTTCAAATTTTATTGCCAATATTTCAAGAGATGTTGTATTTTTACTCATGCGTTCTTTTCCTGCAGTTATGGCTTCGATCGAGGCGTAGACGGTTAATCCACCTTTTCGGTGCCCGTAGTTTGATTGTCGGACTGCAGGGAGATGGTAGGTCTTGTGCCTTGAAGGTGCAGGGGTTCCTCCAGCCAGGTTTCCTGTAGGAGGACTAGGTCAAACTTTTGGAAGTATGACTGTAGTGAGGGGTCGTTAATTTTAGTCCTGAGGCCAGTAATATTCCATGAGCAGAGTTTTAAGTTCCTTTCCTTGTTTCCCTGTTCAAGCATGGGTCATGGATTGTCAGTTCTTAAATTTATAGTTTTGGATATCCACGACCAGTCAGTTGGGGGATAGTTTTCTTCTGCCCACCTACCCCCCCTATCGGAGATCTGAGTCCATCTGGGTCTGTGACCGAAGTGCTGCGGGCTCCCTTGAGGACTGGGCTGATCTGATTGCGGCCAGTCCCCCTGCTTGGTAGCCTCTTGTTGGGAGCGAGTTGGTGTTGGAGCAGCGGGGTCGGATAACCAACTGGTCGGGGCTGAAACACTCGGATCCCCCCAGCTTCTAGTTGTTGGTCTTCGCTGAGGATTATTTCTGCTAACTCGGGTGTTGCCCACTCGGTTTTCGTTACCTCTTGGTCTGAGTGATGTTTGAAGGTTTCAAATTCTACTGACAGCAGATCTTGAATTTTAATCCCGGCTAGACTTCTGATTGCGTTTAAAATGTGGAGGATGTTGCCGCGATTTAGGATGTCCCTTTTACCTTTGGACTTGTATTCTGGGACAAACAGAATTGTTTGTGAAGTGGCTTGCTGACATTGATTTGCCGGATTGCTGCTGTCTGGACGCTTACGGCCTTCGTCTTCGGTCAATAATTTTGTTTGGATTTTTTCTGCTTTGTTTTCATTGCCGAAGGATCGCTCTTTGTGGTGAGGTTGATCATCAGTGCTAGGTGGGAAAATTGTGGTTGTTTCAGTTGTTACTTCTGAATTTGTTTGTGCAGTTGAGGGTTGATGCTGGTTAATGTCAAGTGCTGCAGGATGTCTGCCCGTTGTTGGGTGGTCGCTTCCATATATGCTGGGCTTGTGACTGCTAGTCGCTTTTTCCTGATGGTTTGTTAGGTGTTGATTATGGTCCTTGGAGCTATCCTCAACTACTTGCGCTGTGTCTCTTGGTGTCAGGGAGCTGGTTAAGCCTTGGACCGGCTGTTGAATCGACAGTCCCTGGCGGTTTGGGAAGAGACGGGTTGGATGCTTTAAGAGAACTTTTGATCCCGATTCCGGTTTCCGAATCTTGGCCGGCCTCTTGGGTGGTTAGGTCCGTCGAGGGGGTTGCTTCTTCCTTTGTTCTTTCCCCTGGACCTGTACTGGAGCAAAATGAGTTACAAGTGATGGATGAGTTCGGGTCTTTGATGACCGGTTCTTACGCTTCTTTTTGTATCCATGTCTTGGGGCCAGTTTGATTGTTGGTTACTGGTCCTCTAGTGCTGGTGTTTACACTGTCTCTGTCGAATTTCAAACGAGAGCCTATAGTTTTCAAGTCAGTGAGGAGATCGTTCATCGCTGTCGGTAGTGTGGCGTTTTTTTCCATGATTAGGTGGCAGGTGCAGCTTGGTGGAAGTATGGCTGTATCCCGTTGGGCTCTTTTGATAAAGTTGTTCATGTCTGAGAGTTTGCTGTCAATGCTGGTAACATGTTATGCCACACAGTTGAGAAGGGTGAGCTGGATGTCCATTTTGTCAGAGTGGTATTCCAAAGCTTTGGTGGAGAGTTGCATGGTATTTAAAAGGGAGGTCTATATTCCTGATTCGCCTGGCTGAGTGTTTACGTCCGACTTTTTGGAAGTAATTCCCAATCCTGGGGGAAACTCTTCTTTCTTGCCCTCGGATGTGTATGTGGTGACAAGGTTTTCCCATTCTTCATTTGTGAGGGAAGCGATGTTGATACCTCCTAGCGTTGTATCGTCTGATTCACCCTCCGCGTTGACCGTTGTATAGAATTGCTTGAGTAAGGGTACCTCAGAATGAGGTTCCGCCGGAGTGAGCTTCGGGGGCTTGTAGTTTGTGCTGTTTCGGATGGGTAAATGGACCGCTGTTGGCTGATTGAGGGGAATTTCTTTCTTGTTGTCTGTACATTCCTGGTTGTGATTGTGATTGTACTTATTGAGTTCGTAGTTACGGTCAATGGGGTTGGTAGAATAGGATTTTGGGTGTTGTAGGGTAAATAGCTCTCTGGTTGCGTTTGTGCCAATTTTGTCTTCAAATGGGGGAGTCGTGAGGCCTGTGAAGTGAAATACGTCTGACACTGGGGCACCTGGAAGGCGACTTATAGACTGGCGGTGCAGAACTGTAATTTCAGGCTCTAGAGGGATCCCGGATGGTTCCGTAGATAGTTTCGTTTAGTCCTCTTGGGGAGGCTGCGAAGCTGGTAAATGCAAAAAACAACAAGTGATGGACTGAATGTGGATCAATGTCACACACTCCCCCAGTCAAAAGATCTGGGCCCAAATCCATCGTTTTTTTTTTGTTTTTTTTTTATTTATTTTTTTGCACTCCACACCACCCTGGGTCAGATAATGGCTTTATGCAAATCAGCTCTGACCCTGTTGCCCCATGGGAACAGTCCAGTCCGAACTACAACAGCCATATCTTTCCCAGACCGGAATCAAGCATCCGAGGACCGGACCGGTTTCGAGGTAACACCTCTCTTCAGCCCGGCTAGCTTGACTCCAAGTGGTGTGGAGTGCCTGGGACCCACGTCTGGGCATCCCCAGCGCACTTAGGGCGGCAATTGCAAAAAACAACAAGTGATGGACTGAATGTGGATCAATGTCACACACTCCCCCAGTCAAAAGATCTGGGCCCAAATCCATCGTTTTTTTGCACTCCACACCACCCTGGGTCAGATAATGGCTTTATGCAAATCAGCTCTGACCCTGTTGCCCCATGGGAACAGTCCAGTCCGAACTACAACAGCCATATCTTTCCCAGACCGGAATCAAGCATCCGAGGACCGGACCGGTTTCGAGGTAACACCTCTCTTCAGCCCGGCTAGCTTGACTCCAAGTGGTGTGGAGTGCCTGGGACCCACGTCTGGGCATCCCCAGCGCACTTAGGGCGGCAATTGCAAAAAACAACAAGTGATGGACTGAATGTGGATCAATGTCACACACTCCCCCAGTCAAAAGATCTGGGCCCAAATCCATCGTTTTTTTGCACTCCACACCACCCTGGGTCAGATAATGGCTTTATGCAAATCAGCTCTGACCCTGTTGCCCCATGGGAACAGTCCAGTCCGAACTACAACAGCCATATCTTTCCCAGACCGGAATCAAGCATCCGAGGACCGGACCGGTTTCGAGGTAACACCTCTCTTCAGCCCGGCTAGCTTGACTCCAAGTGGTGTGGAGTGCCTGGGACCCACGTCTGGGCATCCCCAGCGCACTTAGGGCGGCAATTGCAAAAAACAACAAGTGATGGACTGAATGTGGATCAATGTCACACACTCCCCCAGTCAAAAGATCTGGGCCCAAATCCATCGTTTTTTTGCACTCCACACCACCCTGGGTCAGATAATGGCTTTATGCAAATCAGCTCTGACCCTGTTGCCCCATGGGAACAGTCCAGTCCGAACTACAACAGCCATATCTTTCCCAGACCGGAATCAAGCATCCGAGGACCGGACCGGTTTCGAGGTAACACCTCTCTTCAGCCCGGCTAGCTTGACTCCAAGTGGTGTGGAGTGCCTGGGACCCACGTCTGGGCATCCCCAGCGCACTCCACACCACTGGAATCAAGCTAGCCGGGCTGATGAGAGGTGTTACCTCGAAACCGGGCCGGTCTTCGGATGCTTGTTTCCGTTCTGGGAAGGACATGGCTTTTGTAGTTCGGACTGGACTGTTCCCATGGGGCACAGGGTCAGCGCTGATTTGCATATCGCCATTGTCTAACCCAGGGTGGTGTGGAGTGGAAAAACGATGGATTTGGGCCCAGATCTTTGGACTGGGGTGAATGTGTGACATTGATCCACATTCTGTCCATCATTGTTGTGTTTGCAGTTACCGCTCTAAGTGTACTGGGGATGCTCAGACGTGGGTCCCAGGCACTCCACACCACTTGGAGTCAAGCTAGCCGGGCTGATGAGAGGTGTTACCTCGAAACCGGGCCGGTCTTCGGATGCTTATTTCCGTTCTGGGAAGGACATGGCTTTTGTAGTTCGGACTGGACTGTTCCCATGGGGCACAGGGTCAGCGCTGATTTGCATATTGCCATTGTCTAACCCAGGGTGGTGTGGAGTGGAAAAACGATGGATTTGGGCCCAGATCTTTGGACTGGGGTGAATGTGTGACATTGATCCACATTCTGTCCATCATTGTTGTGTTTGCAATTACCGCTCTAAGTGTACTGGGGATGCTCAGACGTGAGTCCCAGGCACTCCACACCACTGGAATCAAGCTAGCCGGGCTGATGAGAGGTGTTACCTCGAAACCGGGCCGGTCTTTGGATGCTTGTTTCCGTTCTGGGAAGGACATGGCTTTTGTAGTTCGGACTGGACTGTTCCCATGGGGCACAGGGTCAGCGCTGATTTGCATATCGCCATTGTCTAACCCAGGGTGGTGTTGAGTGGAAAAACGATGGATTTGGGCCCAGATCTTTGGACTGGGGTGAATGTGTGACATTGATCCACATTCTGTCCATCATTGTTGTGTTTGCAATTACCGCTCTAAGTGTACTGGGGATGCTCAGACGTGAGTCCCAGGCACTCCACACCACTGGAATCAAGCTAGCCGGGCTGATGAGAGGTGTTACCTCGAAACCGGGCCGGTCTTCGGATGCTTGTTTCCGTTCTGGGAAGGACATGGCTTTTGTAGTTCGGACTGGACTGTTCCCATGGGGCACAGGGTCAGCGCTGATTTGCATATCGCCATTGTCTAACCCAGGGTGGTGTGGAGTGGAAAAACGATGGATTTGGGCCCAGATCTTTGGACTGGGGTGAATGTGTGACATTGATCCACATTCTGTCCATCATTGTTGTGTTTGCAATTACCGCGCGAAGCTGGTAAAAGCATGGTTTCATTGCTTGACGGGGCTGTTCTGGGGCGCCTCCTGTGGTTTTTTCAAAGCTGATTAAGGGGGGTACGATAATTGCCAGTGATCCCGTTACTTCTTTTGGGGCCCCTATGTTTGACGTGTTTAAGGGGCTGTGTCTTCTCTCCCCTGGTTCGATCGGTTGGGTCGACAGGCCAGTAACTGGTAGAACCAGTATGACTGGGATAATTCCTTGAGTGCCTTCTGGTGGCTGAGGGTGTAGCGGGGAGGGAAGATCCATTTGGTTATTGGTGTTGAGGTGAAGTAATGCTCCTGCATCTTTGATGAAGGAGAATTTGGAGTAAATTTTGGGTTGGAATGTTTTCACCCCCTGAGATGCATGTTGCTTCCAGGTGGTCGTTGCTCCCGACTCCCTTGAGTCTGGATCAAAGTCTACTAGCAGGGTGTCTGGCGTACTTGGGACCTTTTCCCGTCCAGTCGGAGTGTTTGGGGCCTGGGAAGTATTCTTGGTTGGCTCGCTTGAAGTCTTAGGGTTCTTAATTTTCTTTTTCCTGGTATTGGTGGTGGTAGTTGTGGCACGCCTCTCCTTGCCAGACCTCATTATTGGCTAGGCTTGGTGCCCTCTACTATGGATTGGGCTAGGTGGTCGGCAAGTTTCAGATGTTTGGTCCTTTGCTGCTTTATTTTTTCCTCTAGTAATTTCCTGTATGCTAGGAATGTGTTCAGTGTTAGACCTCCTCCTAGTTGACGGTGGGTTGAGGGTTTGATGATGATGCTAGTGCTGGCTTAAGCTTTTGGATGTCTTTGGAGGTCTTTTGTCTGGCTTTAGCGGACTCCCTTTGGTTCCTTCTTTCCCTTGGGGTTTGTGAGGTCTTATTTGGCGATAAGGCAGCTTTTTTTTGGGAGCAATCTACCTCCACCTCTTGCTGCGGCTCTGCCTGAGTGCTTTGACCCGGTTTACTAAGCTGCCAGTACTGCCTTTTCCGCAGTAGTGCTGCCCGACTCTGTGCAGCTCGTATTCGGAGGCTCGTGACTGCACTCAAGATCAAGGTCAAGCTCCTCAGGTCCTCAGGTGGCTCTTGGCGGCTCCCCCCGCTTCCCCCCTTGATGCTGCCGCTGCTTGCCCCGCTGATTGCTGGCTGCCCGGCCTCTGGGCACCATACACCATGCACCAACAGATGAGTGGGAGGAGCTGGGGAGAAAGGGGGTAAAGTAAGACGGGCGGGTGAGCCCCCCCGCCACTCTGTTGGAATTTCGCAGCTCAGATGGCTCAGATGGCTCAGGTGGCTCTCCCGTGGGACTCTCGAGACTCCCGCGACCCCCTCACGGCCCACCTCGCAGGACCTTACCTCACAGCACAGCGTAGTGTAGTGCACCCAGCTTCGAGGACTTGCTGCATGTAGCTCGCGGCGGTAACTTTGTGGCTCACGGCTTCCCCCCGCAGCATCTTCGCCACTCCCGCTGTTGCTGCTGATGTCGCTGCTCTCATGGGGAGGAAAGAAGGCCGGAGATGGGCGGCTTGAAGTGAGGCGTGGGAGAGCTGCGTGCGTTGGTGGCATCTCCGCTGCGTGGCTCACTCAGGCTAAGTCTCGCTGCTGCAGCCTCTGCCAAATTCCCGAGGATCAGGTCCCAGTTTCCCAGCGGGATCAAAGCAGCATTCTCTGCTTCTCCCCTCGCTTCACCCGCGTCCGTCCGCCTTCCACCGCTACTACTCTGCTCCCTCGTCGGGAGAAGAAAGGCTGGGCACCGGGCCCCAAATCGGGCAGCCCTGCTGCCCCTGCACCCACTACTCCTGGCTGCCCTCGGACGGGGACCGGGATTGGGCCAGAGCAGCGTGGCCGGTGTGGGCTGGAGCAGCGCGGTCGGTCCGGACCCGCTGCTCGCCTGTAGAGTTGGCTCTCACTCCAGGAGATGCAGGCGGTGCAGGCAGGTGGGCGGGTGTGTACCGGGCTTCAGGTCCCGGGGTTTCAGATAGGCGCAAGGCAGCGCAGTGCGGCTCTGCAAAAGCTATGGACCGCGGTCCGCGGTCTGCAATCGGCAACAACGGACTCTCCTGTTGGCGTGTGACGTTACACACAATCTTGGCGTTATGTAGTCCTTTCACTATGGCAACTATTACACAAGCCGGACAACCATGTTATGTGATAAACGCGGTCTGTCCATTTTTTAGATATATAAAGGTGCATTTTTTTGATGTTTTCTCCCAATAGTTACATACCTTTCACTGGATTTTTTCTTCTGTAGTGACGCTTCTTCCTACTGAGGTACTATTGGATCTTCCACCTTCACTTCATCGAATACAGTACTATATTATAGCGCTTAATTTCAATTCAACCTATTTTGTTTATTCGTGGATGGTTATCATTCCTGCCTTACTCTCCTGTGGTGTATGGGGCGCATTCGCCCATTCTTAACCTCTACTCATCGTTCTCTTTCACAATTCAAGATGGTAAATGACATTCACACCGCCTCTAGATCCTCCTCCTCTGCACTAAACCAAAAAGACCTAAGAAGGATCCTCCTTCCCCCATTCTTACATCAAAAAAGTCCTGAGCTGGATTCTATTTTAGAGGAGGTACGAGGTTTTCAATCCTTCTTGGTCACCACTAACGAAAAACTGAAACAAATTGAAGACCGCTGGATAATCATGGAGGGCAAAGTTCTGTAACTTGAACAACGTGTTGGGGATCTTCAAGATATTTCTACTAAAATTCCTTTGTTAGAACAAGAAATCCACAAGCTTAAACTTCACACTGAAGATTTGGATAATCGTAATCGAAGGAACAATCTTCGCCTTCATGGCCCGCCAGAACGTATTGAAGGTCAAGATATGATGTCCTTTCTAAAAAAGTTTCTACCGGACATTTTAGACCTTCAATCTTCATCGCCTCTCAACATACAAAGGGCACATCGTTTGGGAAGTCTTCAACCTAACTCTAATATGCCACGTGGTATCATTATTCTTTTTTGAGAGTTTACTGAGTTGATGCATGTCTTGAAAGCAGTTAAATCCAAACGACGCCTCACACGGTCTGGTCATAATATTTCCATTTCGCAAGATGTTTGAAATGCAACAAATGCACGCCGTAAAGAATTCCTGGCTCTCCGTCCTCAGATGAGACAATTAAACATTCAATATGGTATTCTTCACCCATGCCTCTGTAAAGTTACTCACGAAGGAAGGTCTCGTTCTTTTGAAGATCCGGCCAAGCTGAGACTCTTTCTTAATAATATCTCTCCTCAGAATATGGAAAATAATGTTCTATGCTTTCTTAGTTCTTTCAGTTAACTGGTTCTTGGTCATTTACTACCTCCTTCATTCCCTTCTTTTTACATGTTCCTTCTTTAAATATTTTTATTTTTTCCTTTTTCTCATCTTTCTTCACTATGTACTTCATATTACTAATGTCTATGTATTTATTTATGAGGCTTACTATTATTTATTTACTTGTATCGCTGTCGTTCATTTTATGATGTTTGGAAGACTTGTAATCCTGATACCCTCGAATGTACTTTTGTTTCTAATGTCCACCAAACTTGTTCTAGAATTGACTATATTTTAGTAAGTAAACCACTATTCCCATCCATTCAATCCTCTGAGATCGGATCTACTTTTATTTCTGATCATGCTCCCGCTATATCTTCCCTAGACCTCTCCAAAATTTGGTAATTGGAAACGTACTTATTTTTTATTGTCTGATTACACTTTTGTTACTGAAGCCACTACCTTTATTAATGATTTTTTTACTTTTAACAATCCACTGGACACTTCCATTACCAATAACTGGGATGCTTTTAAGGCTTCCTTCTGAGCTTTTGCTATTATGTTTTAAGCAAAAAAAAGAAGAAAATTGCTAAAACCAAAACTTAAACAATTGGATCATAATTACTTTACCTCCACGTCTCCCTTGGTTCTTCATGAACTGATTAAAGCCAAATCTGCTCCTAATAAACTTGCCACAATTGACGCTTGTAATGTCCTTCCCAAACTTAAGTCCAAATACCATGGTGGTCAGATTAAAGCTGGCAAGATGTTGGCCAATTACTTAAAAATTAAATCAGAACTGAAAAATATAGGTCCTATCCTCAATGAATTTACTAATAATTTGGCTTCCTCTGATGAAGATATTGCCTCTATATTTCATGATTATTATCAGTCTCTATATTCTGATCATACAAATCCCTCTCCTCAAAATGTACATACCTTTTTTTCGGGCCTTCCTAGTCGTCCTTTGCTTCCTGATAAATTTGAAGTCCTAGAAAATTAGATTACTCTTCAAGAGATAACGTAAGCTATCAAATCCTTAAAGAAACCAAAAGCTCCAGGTCCTGATGGTCTTTCTGTTGAATATTTTGCTACTTTTTCCTCCATTTTTGCGCCCAAACTCTTGGCTTTTTTTAACTCATTCCTTGTTGACTCCAAAGGATTTGGCTCATTCATGGAGGCCTTGATTGTACTTATTCCCAAACCTGAAAAGGATCCTTCCCTCTGCAACAACTATGGCCCCATTTCAATAATCAATTATGATTGTAAAATATTTGCTAAAATTCTTGCCACTCGCCTTGAAAGTGTCACCCCTTCTTGGGTTAAAACTGATCAAGTTGGTTTTGCTAAGGGCAGATTGGCTACGGACAATGCTTGCTAGTTTGCTAATGTTACTTCCTTTGGTAAAAAGTACAAATCCCCTCTTGCAGCTTTGTCTTTAGATGCAGAAAAGGCTTTTGATCGCATAAACTGGCATTTCATGTTTAACACACTTAAATGGTTTGGTTTTGGTCCAAATTTGATTTCTTATTTCAAATTGTTATATTCTTTTCCTCGAGCGAGTATTTTTGTTAAAAGACATTTTTCTAAATCTTTTCCGTTATATAGAGGCACTCGCCAAGGTTGTCCTTTATAGCCTTTGTTATTTGTATTATGTCTTGAACCTTTCCTTGAACGTATTCAAATTAACTCATGTATTTCTGGTTTTTCACATAATTCTATAGAATCCAAATTATCAGCATATGCTGATGACATCCTAGTATATATGTCTGATCCTAATTCCTCCCTACCTCCTTTCCTGGACGAAGTTCGGCTATATTCTAGTGTCTCCGGATATAAGCCAAACTTTTCTAAGACAGAAGTTTTACCCTTAAACTCTCTGTGCTACCAATATATGTTCAATAATACAAATCTTACCTGGTGTCCCACAAAAATTAAATTCCTTTTGTATTTGTTTTTCCTCCTCTTTATCTTCCACCATTAGGTATACGTTTAATGTCCTAATTACCAAAATACAAGCACTCCTTCTTTCTTGGTCCCCCCTTTTCTTATCATGGTGTGGTAGACTCAATACTATTAAAGTTATGATTGTGCCCCATGTCCTGTTTACATTATCTATGTTACCTTTTCAAATTTCATCCTCCTATTTTTAACAGATTAACTCTATTTGTACAAAGATTTTATGGAATATTAAACACCCCCGCATTGCTCTTATGAAACTCAAACATCCCAAAAATGGAGGGAGTGTACGCTTTCCAGATTTTAAAGCTTACCATTTCGCATTTTTAATTCGCCAATTTTTTGCTTTAACTTATGATTTTGCTGACATCCCTATCCCCCGTTGGATTGTTTTTGAACGCTCCTAATTAAAAGATTTTTGTTTTTGTGATATAATAAATATGTCTAATTGTTCTTTCATATCAGATAGTCCTATCTTAAAAAACTCCCGCCAATTACTATATAATGTTTTTTCTGATGGTCTAGATTCCTATCAATGTTTTTTATCCTAGACTATTTGGAACAACAAATGAATAAAATATAAAGTAAAGCACAAACACAAACACTGGAAGAAAAGGGAATTCTTTTTATTCATCAATTTATGAAACAAAATGCTGTTATTTCCTTTCAGGAATTGAAATCAGAATATAATTTACCTGATTCATTTTTTAATGAAATCCTTTTACTATTAACAGCTTTACAAACTTACTTATCTTCTAACATTTTCCCTTTAGCCTCTCCACTACTCACGTCACCCTCACAGTTATGTAATATTTTTCAAGATCATAGGCCTAAGGCAGCTTATATGTATAAGTTGTTATTATCTTGTGATAATGAACGACCAAAATCCATGTTGAACTACTCTATGTCACTCCCCATTCCTACTTGGGATAAATTATGGCTCAAGCTATTTAAAACTTCTGTTGCCACTCGTTTTACTCAATCCCTTTACTTCATTTATAGTAGATCTGTTATTACCCCTTTTCATATATCCAAGTTTTCCCCTACCTCCTCATCTCTCTGTTGGCCCTGTTCTGAATCTATTAGGACTTTAGTTCATCAACTTTATGATTGTTCGAATTTATTAAATGTTTGGCAATCTATTTGTTCTAAATGCATGATAATATTTCAATGTAATATTCCATTAACAATACAAAATCTTTTTCTTTGTTCTTCCTCACCTGATTTTGATCTTTCCAGTCATAGTCCTCTGTTGTTCAATTTGATTATTGCTAGAGCTTTTAAAGTGATTTTGTCCTGTTGGAAAGATAATTCTAAATTATGATTATTAACCTGGTGGAATTTTATATGCGATGAACACAGAATTGTTACTGTTTCTGTCTGCTGTTACTCTTCAGCAGAAAATCAAATCTGACCTACTCTGGCTACTCTTCACTTCATATCATTCCTCTTATGCACCTGCATCTTATTTCTCACTCTTCCCCCAAAGGTCAACCTTCTTTTTTCCTCTTCTTTTTTTTCTCTGTCCCTCTCTTTCTTATCTCTTTCTTTCCTTTCCCTTTCTTTCTTTTTCCTCTGTCTGTTTTCTTACTTCTATTTTATCTTCTCCTATTTTGAATCATTCGCTTATATATATGTTTTTAATTAATCATTGTACTTTATTCATAATGTGATTCATTTATTTATTATATGTTCTCTTTTTCTGAAAATGTAAGAAAATTATTAAACAAAAAAACAAGTGCTTCTGGGTAATCTTTATGGCTAGAGCCACAAGCTCCAGTGTCTACTTTGAACAATTCCCTGAACAATGGAAACCAGTGAAAAGGTTATTTATGTGTACATGGTGACCTTTGTTAAACAGTTCTCTCTCAATTTTCCATAAAATTGTCTCTGTAACTCCAAAAATGTGCGGACAACCAGGAGGGTCAATACTAGAATCTCTACCAGTGTAGACCCTGAAATTATAGATATATCCAGTAATACTCATAGACAGCATATATATCTTAATTCGATAACGTGCGCTCTTTCTAGGAATGTACTGCCTAAAAATCAGTTGGCCCTTGAACAGGACCAAAGACTCATCCATAGCTGTTTCTTTAGCTAGCAGATAGATCTCTGAAATTGATCTACCAAGTGATCAAGGACAGGCTGAACATTAAAAAGAAGGTCACAATCAGGGTGATCTGGTGGCAACGCTAAATCATTATCAACAGAATGCAACATCCGGGGAAGAAGCAAAAAACGATTATGACTCATGGCTGCAGGAAATATAGCTGTTTCCATCAAGGGATTTGTAGACCAATATGAAGACAGTGATGGCTTCCTTATCAGGCCCATCAAAAAAGTTCAACCCAAGAAATTCTTCAACTCATCCAGATTTGCGGGAGTCCACCGAGTAACTCTAGAGTGGGGGTTAAATCTGGTACATTTGTCCCTCAAATACTATTCAGCATTTAAATTAGTCTTTTCAACAATCTCATAAAAAAATACATCGTTCATAAACAACTGAAGAAAATGCATAGGCAAAAAGTTTCACAATTCACTCCACTAAAGGCAGGCAACACCAACTGCACCATGTTTGGGTCAACCATGAGTCCAGCACTTCCAATGGGAAGTCTTGCAGTCTCAGGCTGCAATCCATATGTCTCTTGCTGCACTATTGGCACATCAGTGTATTCCTCTAAAAGCAGCACTTGAGCCACACTGAGAGTGGCTTCATCATCAGATGATTCTTCTTGGACAGAAATTCACTGCTAGAATCCTGGCCTCCCTCCTCTGCCCCAGATGCAGAGTCAGTCTCATAATCATGGTCAGAAGGAGACTCGAAAAGCATACCTACAACCTGCTGAGCAGTCATCCTGCAGCTAGCCAAAATCCTTAGTTATACAAGAAACTTGACATACATGTCAATGGTACCCAACCCTGTGTAAAAAAATAATGAACTAAGTATAAATGTATAAAACTAAAAGAAAAACTACTGCCATATAGCATTTGCAAGGCAAAGTCAATCAATACAAAGCACACAAAGACCAGTATATACTATAAAGTAATTAAACTCACTTGCCAGAGACTGCTAGATTCACCAGCACCTACTCTGTACAGACCCACAAGGCACCACAATAGACATTGTGCACAAATACAAGGAAAACGTCACACACATTCTAACAGAAGCTAAATTGGCTGTTTTTATTGCAACATTTCCCAAAAACACATTCATGCAGGTCATTAATATTCATTTGGAGTAAACAATATAAAAAAACGTTTTCATACCAAACACTTGCAACTACACAAACTGCAGATCTACCAGTGCCGAAGCCAGAAGCACAAGTTACAGCTAAGTAAAACAAAAGTTTTGCACTAAAATGAAAAGGAGGGAGATGGACCTAAAAATGTAGGACCGATATGCCTCCAAGTGGGGCAGAAATTGCTAAAATATTCACCCCCAAAAGTGGAATGACCCTTGCCCATGGGGCCGCTCCCCAATATTTTACAGCATATACAATTCAATCCATGGCAGTTTAGTGGCTTCTGCCCTCCTTGTGGGCAAATGGGCCTAAAAATATAAGGCCAACCTGCCCTCAAGGGGTATAGAAATGGCCAAAACATTAACCCTCAAAAGGGGCGTGACCCTTGCCAAAGGGGTCATTTTCCAAAACATTTTTCACTACATACAAAAAAATCTCTGGTGGTCTAGTGGCTTCTGCCCCTCTTGGGGGCAGATGGCCCTAAACATATCTGGTCGATCTGCCCCAGTGGGGCAGAAAATGGCCAAAAAATGTATCCCCAAAAGGGATGCGATCCTTGCACAAGGGATCGCTCCACTATAATGATTAAACAATTCATCCTTGGCTTCTAGTGGGTTTTGACCGCCCCAGGGGCTAGATCAACCAAAAAACTGCCTATTTCTACCTGGAGGTTTGTGGGGGGGGCAGAATCACAGAAAAAGCTAATTGCCCCCTGGAGAATGACCATTGCCCAAGGGGTTGCTCCCAAAATGCACACAATTCGTGTCCCTGGCACCTGGTGGGTTTTGACCCCCTGGCCCTAAAAAAACAGCCCATGTGGGGAGGCAAACACAGCTACACATGCCCACAGGGGAGAAACCCTTGCCTAATGGGTCACTGCCCCAACAACAAAAAGAAACATCCCTGGTGGTCCAGTGGATGGATTATTGTGAGCATCATCCGCTATAGTCGAGCAGGAGTTCATCCAAAACAGGCACATGGGGAAAGAAAGAACTCTTTCCTTTCCTCCTGTGTCTGTTTTCCCCAAAAAACACCTCCAAGAGGAGGGCTTATCCAAAATCCATCCTCTCTCTTGACATGCTGGAAGCAAATGGCTTCCAGCACAGCCCCAGCAGCCTATGATGGCATTAGCATTCAATGAGCATGCCAACCTCATCACTTTGCCGATGGGGGCTTGGGGGTGGCATCAGAAGTGCTTCCACTGCCGTCCCCAGTGGGGCATGTAGGTGAGTGGCCCAAGGGGGAGCGCCACCACATCACCCATGGGCTAGTGTCATGACACAATGATTACGTCCTCGGCACAGCAGCATCACTGCCGAGGACGTAACCGTTATGTACACGGCACAGAAAGGGTTGCAGAGAGAAGGAAAGAAAGTCTATTGAAACCCTCATGGGTGAGTATTTGCACTATATAACAGTACTGATTGATTGATTGATTGATTGATTGATTTAAAGGGAGAAGGACAGTAAGAGGATTAAAGAGAGAAGGAAAGACAGAAAGAAGGAATGAAACAAAAAGAAAGGAAGAAGGATGGATGGATAGAGAGGAGGAAAGAAAGGGAAAAGAAGGAAATAAGCAATAGCAAAAGAGAAGGAAAAGAGGAAGAAGGATAGACAGAAAGACAGAAAGAAAAAAGAAAGAAATGAATGAAAGTAAGAAAGAAAGGTGGAAAAGAGGTAGGAGAGAAAGAAAGAAAAAACAAGAGGAAAAGAACAAGAAAGAAAGAAGGAAAGAGAAGCAAAGAAGAAGCGAAGAAAAGAAAGATAGAAGGAAAGAAAGTGAGAAGGAATAAAAGAGAGAAGGAATAAAAGAGAGAATGAATGAATGATCGATGGGAAGATGGGAAAAAGAAAAAAGAAAAAATGGAATAGAAGGCAAGAACGAATGAAAGAAAATAAGAAAGAAAGGGCGAACGGAGTGAAAGAAAGAAGAAACATGAGGAAAAGAGGAAGAAAAAATAATGAAAGAAGTAGAGAATGTCAGAAAGAGGGAAGGAAAAATGAGAGAAAGAATGAAAGAGAAGGAATAAAAGAGGGAAGGGAAGATGAAAAAAAGAAAGTATGAAAAAGAACAGAAAAGAAGGAAAGAAAAAAGGATAGAAAGAAAGAAAGAAAATGAGAAAATGAGAAACAGTAGAGGGAAGGAAAGATAAGGAAATAAAGAAGGAATAAAAGAAAAAAAGAAAGAGAAGGAAAGAGGGAATGAAAGAGAAAGAAGAGAGGAAGAAAGAGATAGAAAAAGGAAGTAAAGAGAAACAAGGAGACAGAAAAGGAAAGAGAGGAGGACATATAGACAGAAAAAGGAGAAAAGGAACGAAAGAGAGAGG
The DNA here is from genome assembly GCF_964261635.1 of Lissotriton helveticus. Taxonomy (NCBI): domain Eukaryota; kingdom Metazoa; phylum Chordata; class Amphibia; order Caudata; family Salamandridae; genus Lissotriton; species Lissotriton helveticus. The sequence goes on from NC_136059.1 coordinate 2,114,932,111, forward strand.
AACGGCAAGAGGGAAGCACAGAAAAAGAGAAGGAGAATTAGAAAGAAAGAATGAAAGAAAGAAAGCCAGAAAGAAAGAGAGAAGGAACGAAGGAAGGAGTGAGGAAAAAAGACAGAAGAAAGAAAGAAAGAGGGAAAGAAAGAGTATTTGAGAAAAGGAAAGAGAAGGAAAGAACGAAAGAAAGAACAAAAAACAGAATGAGAGAAGTAAAAGAAAGATGAAAAAAGATGAAAGAAAGAAAGATGAAAGGCAGGAATAAATGAAGGATAGAAAGAAGTAGAGTAAGAAAACAAGTAAAAAGAGTGTAACTTAAAACAGAACAGTTTCAAATGGACACTATATGATCTAGGGCCAGATGTAGGTAATTCATATTTACCACCTCTTAAATACCGAATTTTACCGTTTCGGTATTTAAGAAGTGGTAAATATGAAGGGGGGAGATGTAGGTATTTCCAGATGTGGAAATACCGAATCGTTAAGATTCGGTATTTACCGAATCTGGAAATACCGAATTGGTATTTCCCATTGATTCCTATGGGCTGTGAAGCCCATAGGAATCAATGGGCAATACCGATTCTGTAATTACAGATTCGGTAAATACCAATTTGAGCAAGGGTGCAGGGGGTGTCACTTTGACACCCTCTGGCACCCCTGTTTTAGGTTTGTGTGCCATGTGGCACACATACATGCCCTTAGGGCATGTATGTGTGCCACATGGCACAGGTGTACATGCACAGATGTGCATGTACACCTGCATCGGTATTTTACCATGCAATTGTATTGCATGGTAAAATACCGATTTTCAAAGCCCTGTGTCAATGTGCAACTTGGCACCTACATACCGAAAATGCATTTTCGGTAATTTTACCGACCGGTATATATTTACCGATTCGGTAAAATTACCGAAAATGCCTGTTTTTTTCCCCCTACATCTCAAAATCCAATTACCGGTCGGTAACGGCCGAATTCGGCCGTTACCGACCGGTAATTGGCCACCTACATCTGGCCCTAGTGTGCTGGGAAATCGCAACAGTCACAAAAGCAATATATTCCAAATGAATTTACAACTTCATTGGCAGGAGGTTAGATCTGAAAAAGATGGAATATGCATTAGAAACATCCTGCTGTCACATCAGGCTCTAAAAACAAAGGCAACACTAAAGTAATAATAAAGTAAAAGCAAAAACACTTGCACTGAAGGGAACTGGCTTCTGTGCAGATGTGATCCTTGTGAGAGAGCAAAATGCTATCACTTAAAGTGAAGTTAACCAGTGGTTTAAGTAGGCTGCCCCACTGCCCCATTCTATATGATATAGAGGGTGGAAGCAAAATATGAATTACACAACAATAGAACAATGGTTGAAGAAAGGTCTTGGCTAATGCCAGTCATAAAAAAAGAAAAACATTCCTTTAGTTTGGGTGTGGGTGTAGTAGCTACCGACTGCAGAACAGCAATTCTGGGAAAGTCATGCCTAGCACAAAAGCAGTGGATGTCAATCAATTCTTCTTCTTCTGTAATTACCAGAAAATGATTAGCACACACGTATTCCCAAACATTTGTCTGTGGTGATACTCTCCCATTGATTGTAAAAAGCTGAGAGGTGATGTTCAAATGTTGTCTGTGGTGGTATGAGGTGAGGTTTTCCGGGGAAACGTGACTGACGTCTTTTGCGAATCTTAGTTTCCTCCCAGCAAATGTCTCCTTTGACCTGGCTGCCTAGAATAAATGGTGTTTTAGACTCTGTAATGCTGCTGTTGTACTGGAGTTGATATCCCTGCCGTGCATACAGTTTGTACCTGCACGACTGGTAAGAGGCTCTCTGTGTGCATTGTCCTCAACCCCCACAAAAGGACTGAAAGCACTTCTGTTGCAGCGTTCCAAGGGAGCAGGCTTTGTCCATGTCATCCTTGATGGCCCGAAGGGCATCATCCATATGCTTGCCTAAAAAATTCTCCCTATCGAAAGGCATATCCAAAATCTTGGCTTGGACCGCAGAGCAAAACAAGGTTGCCTTTAACCAGACTTGTCAGCATAGGATTGCGGCACCCACCATCTGCTTAAATGATGTAATGGAAGATATGTCCATTGCCGTATCAATGATCTCCGATGATGATGGCAGCCTCCTGCAAAATGACTTTCACCTCCTTCTTTTTGTCTTCGGGAAGGTGGTCAAGAAGACTTGCGAGATCTAACCACATTTGGCCGTCGTAGCTACCCAGAATGGCCAGGGCATTAAACTTACTGATGAAGGTAGCTGCCATCACTGCAAAGCGTTTGCCAATATTGTTGGATCTTTGACCTTCCATGTCCAGTGGACCTGAAGAAGGGGCAGACCGGTGCCTAGAGCGTCTTTTTGCTGCTTGCATGACCACTGAATCTGTATGAGAATGCCCAATCACATATGACGGTGAGGAAACCTGGGAGCATATTTATAAGCCCTGTTCATCACAGGAACATCCCTTTCAATGACATTCATGAGGCGATATGCATTTCACCTTATTTAAAAGACAGCCTTAAGCCATGTGGCTTAAGGCTGCCTTATAAATACGGTACCCTTTCACACTATACTTAGCGTGATAGGGGCTGGCAATCAATGTTGTGGTGGTTATTCCACCGCAGCACCCATTAATTTTGACGCTGCCCCATATTTACTAGGTGGCATAAATATGGGGCAGTGCCACAATTAAGACAAGGGAAAATCTGGTCTCATACTACTGAAACGAGGAGAAATGCTTTATTTCTTCTAGCTTTTGCTGTTTCCATGTGTGCTGCATTGTGCAGCACACACAGAAACAGCAAAGCATCATTGATTGTTTATGTGCAGGAAGATGTCCCTTTCTGCACATCAACAATCATTAAAAAATGATGTTTTGCAACTTCTATGTGTGCTGCATTAAGCAGCACAAATAGAAGTTTCAAAACGCCATTTCAGATTGTTTATGTGCTCAATCATTTCCCTCAATGCTGGCAACCTTGCACTGTGGTTCAAGGGTGCCTGTATTGTATTGGCACTAGGCAGCTAAAGTAGCACCAGCACAGAGGGAAATGCAAGCCTGCACTGTACTTGTATAAATACGGTGCAGCCCTGCATTTCAGAAGTGGCGGAGCACGGCGGTAAGCCAAGGAGGCCACTTCCTTGTAAATATACCCCCTGGTGCCTTATATATTTTGTCCATGCGGGGAACCACAGCAGGTACTGATGCTGGATTCTTCATCAACTTCAAACCTTCCTCCCACGTCTAAGTGGCAATAGGGATAGATCAGACAGATTTCCTTGAAAGTCCTTAAAATCATACAGAAAACATTCGGATTGCATGAGCGCGATAGGCAGATCAAATCTCTTGGAAGCAGATTCCAATATCTCACCAAATCCTCCGATATCTCAGAAGAGTACAAGCCTGAGGAGATGATGGAGCGATTTAGTTATCCCATTCCTGACCTGGTGTATCTAGGTCTTGGAGTAATTCTCCTTCCTCAGCCTGATCATCTGGATCGCTTTCTATATAACCATCCCAGATGGTGATGGTGGGAGGTACAGGTCTGATTTCTTGTGTCCGGTATGGTATAGGACTTTTAGGCAAAAGTACCCGGGGAGGTACCTCTGTGTGTCCTGTAGTGAGAGGGATTGGCTCTTGTTTTTTTGGAAAGCACTGATAATAATCATTTAGCTTGTTACATAAGAGATTGGCACTGCTATGGTATCACCCCCTGTGGCTTGTTCTTCTTTTGCCTCTTCTCAGGGACAGTGCTCCTGAAAGGAGTCGTGTCGGTGAGATCCAGGCTGATGCCACGCCATAAATGTATAGCCCCCCTTCCAGGTAACTGGGAGAGCCCTTGTCAGGATCCTCACCATCATCCCCTGATTCCTGACATTTAACTTGCAATTGTGAAGGGCTGTATGCGGTCCCGAAAATCCTTTTGACTGCTGATTCCTGTGTGTCAAGCAGGTGGGCCATAGGCAAGGTGGACACCTTGCTGAGTGATGTCAAATCCAGTCTACGCTGAGCAGAGGAAGAAATCTTTCCAGCAAAGAATTCTGCCTTTTGTGAATCGTCGATGGGCTCGTCGATTAAGAAATCTTCTTGATAATAGTCCTGGACACTGGCACTGATCTAGCCGACAGTGACTTGAAAACTGTCATCAACGGAGTGGTCATCAGCATGGTAGTGGACAGAGCAGTCGTCGATGAGATGGTCTTCATAATTGTCAACGAGGTAGTGGTTGTCATGTCCCTGATTGAAGAATCCATCGTCGTTGTAGTGACTGTCCTCACAGATGTAGAAGAAGTAGCTGTCCACAAACTTTTTGTCGTCGTCGCTGTCCCCTATGGAGGGTCTATCGATGGTCTCTTTGTCGTTGATGTGGCTTCTCTCTGAGGAGTGACAGGCCCAACAGAAGATGAGGGGGGATGGTTTCTTCTGCCAGAGCCTGTAGAGGAGTCCTTAGCGTCAGATGTTTCCTATTTAGATATTTCCAAAGCCTTCAGTCTTTTAGTAGAACCTTTCACAGTTGAGGTAGAGCCCTCATTTTTGTATTTTTGCTTTGGTGAAGAGTGACTAGGAACCTCTTCATCGTCTGTACCAGGTTGGGATCTGGACGTTTTCTTCCTGTCCTTAAGAGTTTTTGCAGAACAGGTTCTGCAGTGCTTACTATCCTTGGATGTATGGTTAGAATGTAAACAGTATAGGCACCCCTTATGAGTATCCTCAAAAATAGTCTTGCGTTTCCACAAGACCTGTATGTCCTCAAGAGCCTTTTCTTAGATCCTTCTGACATATTAAAGTACTTTAAAGCTGAATCCAAAGAAATCCTTGAGAGGAAAGAGGGGTCAAAATTCACCAACTGTAATAACGGAGCAGAGCTTAGGTGGAGTCCCTCACACATGATGTGAGGTTAGAAATCTGAGGTATGGTGGCTCTGCAGGGGAGAGGGTCCAGCCTCTGATTGGCTGCACTTTGAGTCTATTAGAACAATGTGAATTGGTTAAAAATTTCACTAGCTTTTTCTATGTTCTTTCCATGTACTTTTTAGTACTGCTTATTTGAAATACTGTGAGGCTCCCACCATGACGATGGGGAAGATTCAAGCATGGTAATCTATAAAAGATTCAATACTGGAGAATTATGACATCAAATTCAAAATGTATTTCTGTGGTTAGGCATGACATACTCCTTACGGACTCCAGAATTTCTAGATGTAAGTCATAACGTTGCATGGTTAAAACCTTTGTGAAATAAAACCATGATGATCACATGCAATAGGTTTCTGCACTTTCCTAACCTTAGTTAGAAACATACTCTGCTACACATGCATGATATTTTATATTCATTTATGTGTGATTTACTGAGCACGTTGTTAATAGTGATAACATTGATGCCAATGCTTATAATGACACACTCACATATACAAGTGAAATTGCACCACTGTTGTCAAACTCACCCGTTATGAACTCTCCATTAACCCGACGCTGAAATACGTGGTCAGGCAGGCTCTGTGACCTCAGCCCGAGGTTACTGATTAACAGATGACAGGTGGGGTTGCACCATCTGGCAGACAAACGTGAAACAGGAAACTCAGGTCAACCCCTCCGATAAGTGCCGCAACACCACAATGGTCCAGGGAGATTGGCCCCAATAAAGCACACATGACCAGAGGGGTGTGCGCAATACCAAAACTTCATAAAATCAGATGCCACATGAAATTAGGAACACATAGCCAGTCAAGACACAACACACCCAGCACAGTGATCATGTGCCCTCTTTCCAGACATCTGGATATGTTTCCCACTAGCCCCCATTGTGTCCACGCAAGGTTGAGACCCACCTGTATTTTTTTCAGGGGCAAAAAGATGAAAGAAGGGTGTGAAAAAAGGAGGACAAGATATATGAAATGGTAAACAGTCAAAATATCGACTACAAAATATCGAATGGACATAATATCGAGTTTTAAATATAGAATGGACAAAATATCGACTAGACAGAATATAGACATCAAAAATTTCGTTTTTAAGGTAAGTAATGTAATATCGAAAGTTAAAAATATAGACAGTTAAAATATCGAAGTATATAATATAGGTTATTAAAATTATCGGATTTTTAATAATATCGAATTTTTTATAGTGTTTTTTATGTTATTATATGTGTGAAAAGTGTGTATTTATGTTATAATTTATTTTAATTAATGAAATGTGTTTTTATTTTTGCGTAATTTAATTCTGTAGCGGGTTGTGGATTTATAGGGGAATAGGGTGGGAAGTAATTTAATTATAATTAATTAAATATGTAAATTTATTGGTATTCATTTTTAATTAATTGTTAATTAATGTATATTTTGTAAATCATTAAATTTTAATTGACAATTAATTTTAATTAATTGATTAATTGTTAATTATGTTAATTTTACTAATTTATTTGGTAATTAATTACATTTTAATTGCAATTAATTTTAATTAATTGATTAATTGTTAATTATGTTAATTTTGCTAATGTATTTTCTGTCGCGGGTTGTGGGTGTATAGGGGAATAGTGTGGGTAGTAATTTAATTATAATTAATTAAATAAGTACATTTATTTATTGGTATTAATTTTTTATTAATTGTTAATTAATTTATATTTGGTTATTAATTAAATGTTAATTGGCAATTAATTTTAATTAATGGATTAATTGCTAATTATGTTAATTTTACTAATTTATTTTCTGTAGCAGTTGTGGGTTTATAGGGGAATTGGGTGGGAAGTAATTTATTTATAATTATTAAATATGTTAAAATATTTATTGGTATTGTTTTAGAATTAATTGTTAAATAATTTTTTATGGGTAATTAATTAAATTTGAATTGCCAATCAATTGTATTTAATTGATTAATTGCTAATTATGTTAATTTTACTAATTTATTTTCTGTAGTGGGTTGTGGGTTTATAGGGGAATAGGGTGGGAAGTAATTTATTTATAATTCATTAAAGAAATCAATTTATTTAATTGTATTTAATTTGAATTAATTGTTAATTAATTTTTAAATGTTAAATTATTAATTGTAAATTTGTAATTAATTTGTATTAATATGTAAATAATTGTAATAATTTATTTTAATTTGTAATTCTTATTGATTAATTATTATATTATATTACATTTGTAATTACTTTTAATTAATTATTTATAGATATTAATGTATATTTATTGAAATAATATATGAAGTATTTAATTTCCCTACTATTGCACTCTCTGGAGTGGGAATAGTAATTTTTACCACTATGCTATCCAATGGTTTCTCTACTGTTGCACTCATTGGAGAGGGAATAGTAATTTTAACCCTACGCTATCCAACGCTTTCTCTACTGTTGCACTCACTGGAGTGGGAATAGTAATTTTAACCCTACGCTATCCAACGCTTTCCCTACTGTTGCACTCACTGGAGTGGGAATAGTAATTTTTACCCCTACGCTATCCAACACTTTCCCTACTGTTGGACTCACTGGAGTGGGAATAGTAATTTTAACCCCTACGCTATCCAACGCTTTCCCTACTGTTGCACTTTTTGGAGTGGGAATAGTAATTTTTACCCCTACGCTATCCAACGCTTTCCCTACTGTTGCACTCTTTGGAGATGGAATAGTAATTTTTACCCCTACGCTATCCAACGCTTTCCCTACTGTTGCACCCACTGGAGTGGGAATAGTAATTTTTACCCCTACGCTATCCAACGCTTTCCCTACTGTTGCACTCACTTTAGTGGGAATAGTAATTTTTACCCCTACGCTATCCAACGCTTTCCCTACTGTTGCACTCTTTGGAGTGGGAATAGTAATTTTTACCCCTACGCTATCCAACGCTTTCCCTACTGTTGCACCAACTGGAGTGGGAATAGTAATTTTAACCCCTATGCTATCCAACGCTTTCCCTACTGTTGCACCCACTGGAGTGGGAATAGTAATTTTAACCCCTACGCTATCCAACGCTTTCCCTACTGTTGCACCCACTGGAGTGGGAATAGTAATTTTTACGCCTAAGCTATCCAACGCTTTCCCTACTGTTGCACTCTTTGGAGTTGGAATAGTACATTTTATCCCTACGCTATCCAACGCTTTCCCTACTGTTGCACCCACTGGAGTGGGAATAGTAATTTTTAACCCTACGCTATCCAACGCTTTCCCTACTGTTGCACTCACTGGAGTGGGAATAATAATTTTTACCCCTACGCTATCCAACACTTTCCCTACTGTTGCACTCTTTTGAGTGGAAATAGTAATTCTTACCCCTAGGCTATCCAATGCTTTCCCTACTGTTGCACCCACTGGAGTGGGAATAGTAATTTTAACCCCTACGCTATCCAACGCTTTCCCTACTGTTGCACCCACTGGAGTGGGAATAGTAATTTTTACCCCTACGCTATCCAACGCTTTCCCTACTGTTGCACTCTTTGGAGTGGGAATAGTAATTTTAACCCCTACGCTATCCAACGCTTTCCCTACTGTTGCACTCTCTGGAGTGGGAATAGTATTTTTTACACTTCTGCTATCGTATGGTAATAAGATTGGATATTATTTAATTATATTACGTTACTATATATATATGTTTTAACAAATATGATTGTAAAAAAAGTATTTTATAACTTTCATTAATTATTTAATTATTATAAGTTAATTTAAGTATTGTTAAGTATATTTTAGTAATTAATTTTTACTATTAATTTAATTTAACACTGTTTTTAATAAAGTCGATATTTTTATAAACTATATTTTTGTAAACAATATTTTGTACTCAATATTTTTGTACTTACCTGTTTGTAGATACAAACTCGATATTCTGTCTGTCGATATTTTGTCATCGACATTTTTGCTAGTAGATATTCTGTCTGTCTATATTATGTCAGTGATCCATATGAAATACAGAGATTTCGTTCTCAGCTATTCAAAAATCACTGTCAAACTCCTCCATCAAAAAATGAGAATGCCTATTTGAAGAGCATGACAAGACATCTTTAGTTTACACATTCATGTCTAATGGCACACAAATACAGTAAAACCAACAATTTATATTCAGGAATGCCTCTTCAAGGTAATGTATATAATAACTTGTGCTTTTTGTTGTATATTTTTTGTTATTGTGTTCACATTTCAATAAAATATTTAGCACTGTCACAACGAACACTAAAAATCAACACCTGCATTTTTTAAAACTTAAAACTTGCTTTAATGTATTCCACTTATTTCAACGACAAGTTTCAGCAAAGGAGGACACTTCCTCATTAGTAGGAAACAATCTAGCTGTAGCTGTAAGCGATTAATCTCAAGACACAAAAGAGACTGGATTTGCATTTGAAGATGGAATATTCATACAGGAATACAGTGGTAGTATAATTCTCAAGCACAATATTTAAGCTGAGAGGTAATGAAAACATCAAAACCAAGATATAAATCAGTACACGGTTCACAACCAGCAGCCTCATTACCGATATCGTGCTCTGTCCCTCTCTGTTGTACAGTGCAACCTTATGTGTGTTCATCAGGCAGAGACGTGGACAGTGCACCAGTGCAGGTGCCAAGCAGTGCCTGGGAACAGTGCATCAATGAAAGACAGTCTGGCGGTTTGAAGTCAGTGGCCAGGTCTCCATTTCAAAATGAAAGAGATCCCTTGTAAGCGGGTGCAGTGAGTGACTGACCTCTCATGCAGAGGGATGATTTGGTGGCTACTTTGACCCTCATTGTAATCACAATGGGAGACTGACTGGCTGTGCACCAACCCAATCTAGTGCACAGTCTGTGCACCACATGACAGGCTCTTTTAATATTGCGCGAGTTGCAAAGGCAAAATATTTCCTCATTTGCATGAGGCCGAACCCATGCGTAGGAGGGCATGTTGCATTGGAATCATGTTGATACATATTTGAAGCAAGCATCATACATATCACAGAAGTGTCTGCTGCCCAATCTTTAATCTCATATTAACACACTGGTGCACCATGTATAATCAGTAGTGCTGACACAACTTTGAGAGAGGGAAGCTTGACCTAAAGTCACCTGTTATGTTATGTTATGTTAACTCCATTTTTAAGCGCACAGCTGCCCCAGCTAAGAGGCGTCCTGGCACTGCACCTGGAAAGGAACACAACACAAACCGAGCGACAGGAAAAAAAATCCAAGAGAAGGAAGATTAACATCTGTTTGGGAAGATATAGGTTTTTACGGCTTTCCGGAATGTAAAAAGGTCATCGAGAGCACGCACATAGGCAGGGAGAGAGTTCCAAAGTTTAGGGGCAAGCACTCTAAAAGAACGACCGCCAGACCTACTCCTTAGAAAACGAGGGACTACAGCTAGATTTTGTCCACAGGATCTCAGCAGACGAGAAGGGGTGTAAGGAAGAATAAGATGCTCCAATATCTGGGGAGAGGCAAGTTTTAATATCTTAAAAGCAAGACATAAAGTCTTGAATTCTATCCTCTGAGGCACAGGCAGCCAGTGAAGCTTAATAATCGTGCTTCTGGCAGAGCAGAATCTAGGGAGACCGACTAAAGCCCTAGCTGCAGCGTTCTGAACGCGTTGCAATCTCATAATTTCAGCCTGATTGGCCCCAAGCAGCAACGAGCTTGCATAGTCGAGCCTAGACAGTATGACTGCCTGGATAATCAATTGGCGAGTCGGGGCGTCAAAAAATTTCAACACCGGTCTAAGCCCCCGTAGATAACCAAAGCAGGTCGCAGCTATTTTGTTGGTATGACAAGAAAAACTGAGCGTAGAATCTAGCCAGACGCCTAGATTTTTCACCTCAACAACCGGAATAGGAGTGGGGCCAAGACCAACTGGCCACCACTTATCACCCCAGAGGCTGCTCTGTTTGCCCACAATCAATACCTCGGTCTTTTTGGCGTTGAGCTGCAGGCAATTGGCCGTCATCCATCCAGCCACCTCACTGAGACCCTCACGAAAATTAGCAGCCGCAGTATCGGAGTCCCCACTAAGTGCAACCGCAACCTGCGTGTCGTCAGCATAAGACACCATTGTAAGGTCCCAACGCTTGGCGACAGCAGCCAACGGCTGAACATAAAGGTTGAAAAGCGTGGGGCTCAATGCTGATCCCTGCGGAACTCCCTGTTTGATACTATGGGGGTTAGACTCAAAGGGAGGCGTGGAGACCCAAAGGTACGATCAGAGAGAAACGATCGAAACCATTCCAGCGCCACGCCCTTGACGCCTGCCTCTCCCAGACGCTGCAGAAGAATTGCATGGGAGACAGTGTCAAAGGCGGCACTGAGATCTAATAATACCAGTGCCGCCGGAACCTAATGGAACAATTAGGGGTTTTAATCTTTGAACTGCTTCTTAAAGAGGGACATGGGCACCTCCATCTGCAATGGAGAAGCCTTTGATGCTATTTAAACTGCATTTTCTCATATATGTGGGTAAATATCTTGTTGTAGGCATTTTCTATTTAGAAGTAGCATGTACTCCATTAAAAGGGCCTCTTCCTGCATCTAAAGTACTAGACACAACCACTGACAAGATGTCGTTTTACTGTGGATGAGGAAGACCTGAACTTCTTTGACCGTTAATGATGATGTTCTGATTTAAGACAAACGTGGAGAAATAGGGGGTCTGAACGGGCAATGTGCTGTAAGCCTTCCCGAGTCAGATGCAACTAATCTATTCCCGTCTGAGCCAGTAATTGGTCCATATAAATATTTTAAAATGATCGGTTGGTAGCCTTTATTCTTTGCTAATACACCCCATAAAAAAATGCTCCTCACCAGTTTGTCCCATGCAGAAAATTATTTTTTGCAACTCAGAGAACAGGTTAGGCAATATCAACACTGGGAAAAACTATCTTTTGGTTTCTCTCTTTCTCTCTCTCCCCCCCCCTCTCTCTTTCACTCTCTCAACCCTATAAAGAAAGCTCACTATTTACAATAAGACAAAGTGAATATAATGAAAGAGGGACATTTACTATAGTCATTAGGATTGTGATTTCTGGTAAAAGATGTGTATACTTCTTTTAATAGATGTGTAATAGCTCTCAATTGTATGTGAGCCCTGCTCAGTCCAAACACAACGCCCCGCCCGGCAAATTTGAAAAAAGACAGATGTGATAGTGACCACAACAAATTAGCATTGCTCTCCTTTGGCTTCAAAGCTCGTTTATTTCCATTTCAAATATGCTGTGCCCAATTCTTGTAACTCCAGAAATTGTGTCCTTCTGAAACACTGACCCACTGATCAAATACTATGCCTGGGGAAGTGCTGTCCATCACAAATTCTGTATTATTTAAAAAAAAAACAAAAAAAAAAAACAGAAAGCTTTGTTTGCCAGAGAAATACTGCTATCAGAAGCACTACCCACTCAGATTAAATAATGTCCCATTGTACAACTCTCCACTGGTAGTGTGCCTCTTTCAATACCGGCCAAGAATAAGCATAAAAAAAATATTCTGTCAGACGTAGATTGTATCCAAGCATAGTTTGGTAGCCTACACTATCTCATGCTCCCGTGCTAGGATTGCTAAATTGCTCTATGTTAGGAAAATTACTGTATTTTAAGTCCTTTCCTTTTATAAATCATTGTTATTGTCCCTTACAAAAGTGATCAAGTAGCCTCAATATTAGGAGGATACAAAGTTGTTTGAATACGATTGGATGGTTTACTTTGCATAACCAAATGGTTATACTACATCACACTAGGCCTGAAGACATAACAAGGTGTAACAATTATGTGTACTATGGAAATATCTCTTGGTGATATACAAGACTTTGGCCTTCCTAATATGACGTGGGCTCCAGTGCCATACCTTTAGACACTTAGGGGCAGATTTACAAGCCCCTTGCACCACTTTTGCGTCACTTTTGACATGGGAAAAGTGACACAAAAGTGGGGCAAGGGGCTTGTAAATCTGCCCCTTACTTTTAAGTGCTTTCTAGCTCTTATTAGGTCACATGACCACGATGCTCTATAAACATGTATGATGACGAACGTTTGGGTTTACTGCTCTGAACTGACCGGCTTGTTGGACACCTTTGCTTGATAACAGGTAAGTTAGCAGAGAGGATGCTCAGTTGCGGATTTTAATGAGACGAAGTAAATATAAGTAATTTGCTAGCAAGATTATTCCATTATATATCATGTATCTTTTTTCTCAGCGAAGAGCTTTTTATTAATTCCTTCAGTTGCTAAATAAAGCGACCGGTCATTGCGTACAAAACAGTATGTTGTAGTGTCTTAGGTTTGTTTAAGAATGTTTGCATTTGAAAATTCTTTCATTCCAGTGTTCTGTACAAGTAGTTCTATAGAAGGCAGTTGACAGTCCTACACAGAGACTGTAGCCGCTCTGATGGCCCAGCTACTTGATGAATAAACATAAGTATTGCATTAAGAAATTTCTATTCTAACATTGAATTTTTTTAACCAAGTTCATTTGCAATTTATTTACCTTTATCAAAGTAAAGATGCAGAGTGTTGCACCTCCTACACCATTTTTAGAAACACCTGGTGATCCACCCATCAATTGGAAGCAGTGGTATGATGGATTTGAAACTTATCTTGGGGCAATTGGTGCGACAAGGTTTAGGCCTGAAAGAAGAAAATACCTTTTCTTGTACTCTTTAGGCTATGAAGGTAGAGACATTTTAAAACATATTCCCGCTATTACTGTTGACAAGGAAAATCCTCTTGATGAGTACCAAGAAACATTAAAAAAATTACTAACCAGGTTTGATGTTCAACCTAGTCTTGTTATGCTCCGTCACAAATTCTTTTTAAGTAAACAACAGTCAGGAGAAGATGTGGATACGTATATCACTGCACTTAGAAGACTGATAGCTGAATGCCAGTTCGAAAACTTTGCTGAACAGCAGGTTCCTGACCAGTTTATTTGCCATTGCACTGACAAAAATATAAAACAGAAATTTCTGTCACTAGGTAATCCAACTTTGGAAGAGTCTGTCAAGGGAGCTAAAAGTATTGAGACGTCGCAATTGTCAGCTAAGGCATTAGAAGAGAAGAATGAACCTGTTTCTGCAATTAAAATAAAAGATGCTAAGACGGTTGAAAACAAAAGTTATCATAGACAAAATTTGTGGAATAATCAAAACCCATTCTTCTCAAAAAGTAATATTTGTTTTAGGTGTGGCTTTAACCCACATTTTGGGGAGCTAAGTGTCCAGCAAAGTTTGCAACATGTAAAAATTGTAATAAAATAGGGCACTTTGCAAAGGTATGTCAAACTAGTAGAAACAACACACGTTCCAAGCCTGTACAAGTAAAATGTGTCTCAGAACAAAATGTCCATAGTGAAGAGGAAGAGTGTATTACAAAAGACCTCAGCAACATGGTAGTTGTAGGAAGAGACAATGGTGTTATTGTGGGGAATCCAGAATTGTGTGTGGATCCTTATGTTGATATCCTAGTTTGAGATTGGTCATTACGTATCCTTGTTTATTCTGGTGCTCGCATCTCCATGATCACTTTAGAGTTGTATCAAGCAACTTGGCCTGACAGATCCTTGTTACCCCCTGATCGCAAAGCTGTATCGTATGAAGGACGTGAAATGTATCTGTCTGGTTACATTGAAGATATCCTCGAGTACAAGGGTAGGAGAATCGTTGGAAAACTCTATGTAGCACACAAAGGTTTAAACATTTTGGGGTGGTTTCACCAAGGCTGATTTGGGATGGTACTTAGGCCAGGAACCAAAGATCAAGTGCTAGCCATAAGAGATCATCCTGATCTTGAAGGTCTTGTGAATGAGTTTCCCCATGTGTTCTCTGGAGATCTAGGGAAGATAAACGGTTTCCAACATGAAATTATTGTGAAGGAAGGAGCTTCTCCAATCAAACATAAATTGAGAAATGTCCCTTTTAGTATCAGACAGGACCTTGAGAAGAAATTGGACTCCTTGTGCGCTGAAGGGATAATTGAACCTGTAGAGTCTTCTTTGTGGTTATATCCTTTAGTGGTGGCACGCAAACAAAATGGTGAATTGAGAGTCTGAGTTGACCTTCGTTGCCTGAACAAAGAAATTTGGATAGACTCTCATCCCCTCCCCAACATCAATGAATTGTTAGCCACACTTAAAGATGCAAAAATGTTCACAAAATTAGACTTAGCATCAGCCTATCATCAGATTGAACTTGCTCCTCAATCAAGAAGCCTCACTGCTTTTGTATCACCCTTTGGCACGTTCCAATATGTACGCATGCTCTTTGGGCTTGCCTCAGCGGCATCACTGTTTCGACGCTTGATGTCAGGGATTCTGAATGGGATTAATGGACTGTCTGTATTCCAAGATGACGTCCATATCTTCGCTCTCGACAATGTCACACATGACAATATTTTAAAAGCAGTATTTTCAAGATTTCAAAATAATGGGGTTGTTTTACGCAGGGGCAAATGCGTTTTCAGGGCAAAAGAGGTTGAATACTTGGGACATTTGGTAAATAAAGATGGGATTTGTCCTAAAGTGAGTCTTGTGGACTCCATTGTTAAATCAAACGCTCCTTCTGATAAAGCTACACTGAAGTCCTTTCTTGGGCTATGCAAATTTTATTTTATTTATTTATTTATTTATTTAACGACTTGTAGAGCGCCTGGTGACCCGAAGGCATCCCCGCGCTGTGATGATTTTGATATCCAGGTGAGATGGAGGGGGGGACGTTATTTAGGGAATAGGAGTGTTTTCAATTTTTTTCTGAAAATCAGATAGCTGGGTTCCAGTCTGAGGGTGCGGGGGAGTGAGTTCCATCCGGTGGAAGCTTTCACAGAGAAGCGTCGGCCTCCAGTGCGTGTCTTTTTAAATTTGGGGATGTTGGCTAGATGTTCATTCTCGGACCGCAGGGATCTGGGAGCTTTATAAGGAGTTACCAGGTCGCTGAGGATCGGGGGGCCAGCTCCGTTAATCAGTTTGTATGCCGTGCACAAGGCTTTGAATTCCACCCTTTGACGCACCGGGAGCCAGTGCAGGTCCTTGATGGCAGGTTTAGCTGACACTCTGGAGGGAAGGTTCATGAGTAGTCGGGCTGCTGCGTTCTGTGTTCGTTGCATTTTAGCCAAGGTGGCCTCTGGGGCTCCCAGGTAAACCATATTACTGTAGTCCAACCGTGACAGTATTAGCCCTTGGACTAGGAGTTTTCTGGAGGCGGGCGGGAGTAAGGGAAGAATCTTGCGGGTGGTGCGCATAAGCCCAAAACAGGTTCCTGCAGTTTTGGCTGCTTGCGTTTTCATTGAAAGCTCGGGTTCTAGCCAGACTCCTAGGGTCTTGATTTCTTTTTTCGGGGTGGGAATTTCCCCGAACACGTCTGGCCAGACCGATGGGGGATGGTCACCCATTGCTTTCCCATGAGCATCACTTCGGTCTTCGACCCGTTTAATTTGAGTGATGATTCACACATCCAGCCGTGAATTTCCGTAAGGCAATTTGCCAAGTTGTCTGGGTGGTCGTCTAGTAGGGATAGGGAGACGACCAGCTGTGTGTCATCCGCGTAACTCACTATTTTAATGCCGAAGGGTGTCACCACGTCTTCAAGGGGGGCCATGTAAGCATTAAAAAGCGTAGGGCTTAGAGATGATCCCTGGGGGACCCCGCTCGTGAGGGGGAGGGTGGACGAGTGGTGATTGCTGTCCCATACCTGGAACGTGCGCCCGGCAAGGAAGGACTCTATCCACCTGAGCGCCATCCCGGTGAGCCCTGCTGCCGCCAGCCGCTGGAGAAGGACACGATGGTTGACTGTGTGGAAGGCTGCACTAAGATCCAGGAGGATCACTGCCACTGACCCTCCTGAATCCAAAATGCGCCTTGCTTCCTCGATAACGGCCAGAAGGGCGGTATTAGTGCCATGACCCGGGCGAAACCCAGTTTGGGATTGCCGTAAGATGTTATTTACCTCGAGAAACTGAGACAATTGTCCGTTGACCAATTTCTCGGCTACCTTGCTAATGCCAGGGAGGAGTGAGATTGGCCGGTAGTTTGCCATATCTGCTGGGTCTAGCTGGGGTTTTTTAAGGAGTGCTTTCACCACTGCGCTCTTCCAGCTAGCGGGAACAGATCCTTGGGCAAGCGAGCTGTTAATAAGCTCTGTGATCGTGGGGACGATGACAGGGGCTACGGTTTTGAGGAATCTAATTGGTGCGGGATCCAGAGGTGATCCGCTTTTCATTTTGGCCATGGTTGCATCTACCTCGTTGCAGGTTACTGCCCTAAATGTAGCTAGTTGGGGGCGCATGCTGCTTCCTGCCTGGCTGGGGGGTGATTCATTGTCCATGTGGCTAGAGGGACCGGGGGGGGGAGGGATGCTAGGATACGGGCAATTTTGTCATTAAAATAGGTGGCTAATTTGTTGCTTCGGTCCACAGGGGGGGCGTTGGAGGAAGGAGTGGTTGGTACTTTCAGTAGCTCTTTTACGATTAGGAAGGATTCCCTAGCTGAGTTGGTAGATTCTCTTATCCGAGTGTCGTAATGGGAAGCTTTAGATCGCTTAATGGTAGCTTTGTATAATCTAACTGAGTTCTGGTAGGCTTCCTTGCTGGCGTGCTGCCAGTCTTTCCTCCATAGCCGTTCGGCTTTCTTGCATTTTTTACGTAGTAATCGAAGTTCCGGGGTATACCATGGGGCGGAACCTGGTTTCTCGTTTTTGTCCTCCCGGGTTCTAAATGGGAGTACGGAGTCCAGGGAGGTAGTAATCCACTCTCTGAATTTACTATCGGCGATAGCCGGGTCTTCTGCATAGGCAGGGGTAGTTGACTCTAGGGTCCTGGCCCAGACTTCGGTGGGGAGCTTGGACCAGGCCCTGTCCCTGGTGTAAGTGGGAGGATTTTGAGATTCACGATTTATTCCAGATTTTGCAAGCAAGTTAAGACCATTGTCCCAAATGTTGATGAAAGGGGTTGTGTTTGAATGGAACATAGATTGTCAGGAAGTATTTGATTGGGTAAAACAACAATTGGTCTCTCCAAAAGTCCTTAAACATTATGATCCGTCTCTCTCCTGCACCCTTACAGTAGATGCAAGTAAATTAGGGTTAGGAGCAGTTCTTTCTCAAAAAAAGGGTGGAGAAGTTAGGACCATAGGTTATGCATCTAGAGTGCTATCTACCTCAAAGGTTGAGTACTCTGTAAACGAAAAAGAATTGTTGGCATGTTGGTGGGCCGTTATGAAATGTAGAAATTTCATTGGGGTGGAAGTTCTGTCTCCAAACAGACCACAAACCTTTAATCTTTATCCTTAGTGGTAAGAATGTCAGGTCTTCTACTCCCAGAATTTCACGATTATCTTCTAAACTACTTCAGTTTTATTTTTCAGCAGAATATATTCCTGGTTCAAAAAATGGATGTGCAGATTTCTTATCTCGTTCTTCAGACACTGTGGAAGTTGAGCCAGATATCAGACAAGAGGACAAAGAAGATTTTATTGGAGCGGCTGTGGATGTACCTCATTTATGTGCAGTGTCAGAGGAGAAATGGCGCAAAGCTCTTAAAGATGATGTTTCATTAGTTCAGGTAATGAATTTTGTTAAAAAGGGTTGGCCTAAAGAGAGGAATTTGTCCTTTGATTTCAAAACCTTCTTACAAGTTGCAGATGAATTGACAATTGAAGATGGGCTTTTGCTTAGAGGGGACAAACTCTTACCTCCTCTTACTTTAAGAGCTGGTTTAGTCAAGAATGCTCATGAGGGCCATCTTGGTGCAACATTTACGAAAAAAAAGAGTACTTTTTCATTCTGGTGGCCTTCCATGGATAGCCTTGTAGATGATTATGGTAAATCCTGTGTAATTTGCTCAAGATATGACAAAGCTGTTAAGTTGCATACTCCTCCACTTACCCCCATAGAAATGCCTCCGCACCATGGGTAAAGTTGGGGTTAGATTTTGTAGGTCCTTTCCATGCTCTTGGTTCATCTTCAAGATTTGGTTTAGTTCTCATGGATTATTATTCTAAGTGGCCTGAGATCAAGTTTGTAAAAGAGGTAACTACCAGGACAGTAATCGAGTTTCTTAATGATGTTTTCTTGAAGGAGGGATATCCAGAGTTTTTGATCCCAGACAATGGCACACAATTTGTCAGTTCAGAATTTGAAAATTTTCTTCAAAATTGTTGTATCAAACATCTTAACAGTTCACTTCATTACCCCCAAACTAACGGCTTAATTGAACGCATGAATAGGGTGTTAGGTGAATATATCCATTGGGCTCTTTTCAACAAGTGTCTGGTTGCCAATTCCGTGAGGAGCATGTTGTGGTTTTACCGCACTACACCTCACTCAACTACAGGTGTTTCACCTTTTGAGTTGTTGCGTGGACAAAGGGCTGCTACCATCTCTTGCCCTGCGTGGATGAGCAAATGGGCGAAAGGTACCCAATGGTCTGATGCAAGTGTTAGGAAACAAGTTGAATCAATCCAGAACAATCAAAAATCCTATTTTCATGTGAAAATGAGTGTTAAAGATGTTGATTTAAAATCAGGTGATTATGTTTGTGTTAAAAAACCTGTCCATGTACAGAAAGGTTCTTCTAAGGTTAGCTCTCCAATTAAAGTATTGGATGTGAGAGGAAGTTTTGTCAAGTTCAGCAATGGGCAGTGGTGGAATAAGTCTCTTTTAATAAAGAGAACTATTCATTCTTCTCTGTTAAATGTCAACACCTCTGATGTAAAGACTTCTAAGTCTTGTGTACATAATACTTTCAACTCAGTTTGTACGGAAAAGACTACCCTGAGGCGCAGTGTACGAATTAAGCAAATTCTTTTTAGATATAGGAAGTCATATTTATTCTTTTCCTTGTCCCTTTCTTCCTCCTACAGTTGTATCTCTTCTTGTCTTTTTCTCCTTCTTTTTCCTTCTTTTACTGCTTCTTCTGTTTATACTTTGCCACTGTTTAGTTTTCTTCCTTTTTGTTTTTATATTAAGGGAAGATCCATGTAGTGTCTTAGGATTGTTTTAGAATGTTTGCATATGAAAACTCTTTCATTCCAGTGTTCTTTACGAGTAGTTCTATAGAAGGCAGTTGACAGTCCTACACAGAGACTGTAGCCGCTCTGCTCTGATGGTCCAGCTACTTGATGAATAAACACACAACCTGACCTTCAAGACGGTGTGTCCTCTCATCATTACAACACATGTGAATCGACTTGATACATCACTTTTTTCTGGGTTGTATCGACTCAAAAAGAAAAACTTGTATTTTGCGTTTTTTCTCTGTTATTGAGCTCAAAGCTCATGAGACACTAATTTATGGTGTGGCAGCGGGAGTCACAGTGTGGATTTGGTGCACCCATTGTCATTCTCTAGACTAGATATATTTTAGCTTTTTCGTTTCTAAACAACAGCTCAAAATATTGAATGCCTTTTCTTGGACTTTATCATTTATTGGAATCGGGAATTTTATTTCTAATCTGGAGTAAGTGTAACTCAAATCCAATATTATCGCAAGTATGAACGGGAGAACTACTTGTTACAATTATTGGATATTGTCTTTTTCATTATTGAATATATGTTGGAGATTTGTTCAGGTCAGAACTTTACTTTTGGTCATTTGCGACCTTTTGATATTTTTTTGAAAACCATTGTGCGACGATTTGGGCAAAGGACCTAGGCCCAGATGTAGGTAATTTGATTTTACTGATTCTTAAATACCGAATTTTAACGAATCGGTATTCAAAAATTGGTAAATGATATGTAGTAAAAAATCGGTATTTTTTACCGATTCGGTAAAAGTCGGTATCGGACAATCGGAAAGTACCGAATCGGTAAGTACCGAATCGGTATTTACCGATCGGTATTTCCAATGCATTCCTATGGGCCAAAAGGAGGTGAGGGTGAGGCACCAGCAGCCACAGAAGTCACTCCTACTGAACAGGTGTCCACACATCAGTCCAGCAGCACACGCAGGCGCCAACGCACTCCCAGCAGTGCAGGTCCACCTGGAGAGGGCACTGTATTCCGTGGCCTTGAGGGGAGCATGGTGCACATCCAGCGCATGCAGGGGAAGTCCATTCAGGCCTGCCACCGCCAGTTCAGGATCCTGAATCAGCAAATGGGAGAGATGGGCAAGGGCATCAGTGCTTTAGTTGAAACAAACAGGGAGGTAGCAAAGACCAACACTGACATGACCTCCGCCATCAACAAAGTATTGGAAAAAATGGATGCCCAGGAGCAAACAAGGCGCAGGGATGCGCGTGTGCACAACAGGGCTATGCACCGGCTGGCCACGGCACCATCCCTGCTATGCCGTAGGAGCGCAAACATGGAAGAAAGCCTCACGCAGAACACCGCGGAGGTAACCAGGGGCATGGCCAGGATTACCAGTGCCCTGGAGGCCATGATAATCTCTCATACTGCTGGGGATCCTGCCCTGGACGTGGCAGATGACAGCAGCAGCTGCAGCAGCCTGGCTAGCGCCGTTGTTGAGCCACGCCGGAGCACCAGGCGCTCAGCTGAGCCTGCAGGCCCTGCCGAAGGGAGTGAACCACACCCCAGTGGGTCTGCGAAGCGTGCCCGTAAATGACATTTAGAGTGTGTGTGTCAACCTGGGACATTAGCAGTCCCCACATTCAAATACTTATTATTGGTTCAACATCAGTGCATTGACGTTGTTGCAACATAAAAATTACTTTTTTTCACTTTCACATGCTGTCTGTGTCTCTTTACTCACTCAGAAATAGTTGTCTGTTATCTCCTCACGTCTGTATCTGCCATCACTTGATGTTGACACTCCAGCAGGTTGTCTGTCAGGCACAGCATTGTCGTCGTCATGATCCTCGTAGTCAGAAAACTCCACCTCAGTACCCTTCCTCACAGCCAAGTTGTGCAACATGGCACAGGCAGCAATTATCTTGCAGCAGGTGATGGGGTATACTGCCTTGCACCTCCACTCTTGTGAAGGCATCTAAATCTGCTCTTCCAGATGCCAAAGGTCCGTTCTACCACATTGCGTGTACTTTTGTGGGCCCGGTTACACCTCCTTTGGCTGGGTGTGGAGGGGTTGAGGTAGGGAGTGAGGATAAATGAACGTAGGGCATATGCACTGTCTCCTAAAAGGGAAATGGGAATACATCACTCACATGCATACTTGTGATTCTCACTGCATCAGGTATTGAAGGGGTCGCACACTCTGTCTTACCTAGGAGGTATCCTTTGCCAAATTCTCCTGCTGACAGCCGTGCATAGATGCCGCTGTTCTGAAAAATATAGGAGTCGTGGGTACTTCCAGGGAATTTTGCGACAAGGTCTGTGATGACGTACTTTGCATTGCACATCACCTGGACGTTGATGGTGTGGCTTGACTTCCTATTGCGGTAAATGTATTCTGTGGCAGCAGGGGGACAAATGGGGATGTGCGTGCCATCAATGCATCTGATGATATGGGGAAATCTTGCCATCTGGTGGAACTCCAATTTGGTTTGAACCAGTTCAGCATGGGTGGATGGAAAAGAAATGTAATGCTCCATCCTATGCAACATGGCGTCAAGGAATATGTGAAAAAACCTTGAGAGGCTGCTCTGGGTCACCCCTCCCACCGCAGCAACCACGCTCTGGTAGCTCCCTGACGCCAGCAGGTGGAGGCTGCACAGCACCTGTACATGGGGTGGTATTGTATGTGCCCTTGGGGTGGGGTGCTGCAACAGTGGTTTTAGGTCCCTGATGAGCTCCAAGATGGTGTCTGGAGCCAACCTGTACCTCTGCACTATCTCTTCCTCTGTGAGCATGAACAGGGTCACCCTCTGCCTGTAGACCTGCTCCTGTCTCAGCCATTCCCTCTCTCCTTCCTCCTGTAGCCGTAGCCGTCTTGCGATGACATAAAATGCCGCCATTGTGCAAACAGCATTGCATTTTGGGCCCATTTTTATAGGCTGCACCTGGTTACCACCTGATTTGAATCCATGGTAAATACCGACTCTTAAATACCGATTTTTAAGCAAATTCGGTATTTCAGAGCCTCCCTACATCTCAATCTTCAATTTTACCTATTCTTAATTACCGAATCGGTATTTTACCGAGTCGGTATTTTACCGAATCGGTAAATTTTCCGATCCGGTAAATATTCCGAGTCAGTATTTTACCGAATCGGTAAATGTTCCGATTCGGTAAATTTTCCGATTCGGTAAATATTCCGAGTCGGTATTTTACCGATTCGGTAAATTCACCGATTCAGACAATTTTCGGTCACCTACATGCCGATCGCTCAATACCGGTCGGTAACGGCCGAAAATACCGATTTTCGGCCGTTACCGACCGACCTACATCTGGCCCCTAATTACATAAGGATCAAGAATACTTCTCTGGTGGGTTATTTATAAATACTACTACACATCTCATAACTGGGTGACAGTGATTGTATTTCATATCACAAATAGGTGACAAATAAGATACGGACAGTACTCTTGGTGAAGGCGGCTTGGTTTTACTTAATCACTGACTTTTTGAATAAGCTTCGGTCACTTAAATATTTCTTCTTTATCTCCCATTTTTCTGCACATTCTCTCTACCATCTGTTTAATCAATTTTTTTACTGAAATTCTAGAAATTTCGGGGATTATCTCCATGTATATTTGAAACATTAAAATATTTAACAACAGTGATTTGTATTTTAGTTTTGGGTACAATTCGTATATAAGCACCAATAATATGCAGCCGCGGTCGGTAGTGGGATGACCTGCAGGGCGGTGATGTGGGGAGGGGGAGGGGCAGGGTGCGGGGTAGTAATGTATGGATTACGGAGTTTTACAGGTAAGTAAACATATAAATAAATAAAATGAATTTTGTTGCGTGCACTACATCACCAAATGTGATGCAGTGTGCGGAACAAAAGTTGTTTTATTTATTTATATGTTTACTTACCTGTAAAACTCCGTAATCCATAGTTTACGAACCCTCCACCCTGCCCCTCCCCATCACCGCACTGCAGGTCATCCCACTACCGACCGGGGCTGACAATATGTACTATATCTGTATTTCCAGCCATGAAAAAGCCTAACGAAATGAAACATGTGTTGGCTGATGTATTGCTGGAAACGTTGTTTCACAGAATAAATCAACATTGAAAACTTTGAAAAGAAACTGGACTCTATTACTGTTATTTGTGAAGAAATTTCTGCTTCTTAATTTACAAGGACATATAATCAATACTGGATATGTGCTTGGGTTTATCAATATCCATTACTGCTTTAGTTAAAACAACTGCTTAGAGGGTGCTGCGTGCAGTTCCATTAAATGTTTATATGTTTTACATTCGTTTTTTCTAATGTACAGGGGTTACCCTTGGTAGTGGGGGGCCAGAACTGCGAGTGCATCTCTGTATATGTACAATTTTGCTAGAAGTATTCTTACAGACAAACTGATTTAGGGCGAGAAAGCAGAAGACACACAATTGATGGACGGAATGCAGAACAAATAAAAACATTCACCCAGAGTCAAGAGATCTAGGTTAAATCCATCATTCTTTTGCACACCATGCCACCCCAGTTTAGACCTGGCCATATGCAAATCAGTCTTGACCCTGTGCCTAATGGGAACAGTCCAGCCCGAACTGCCAAGGCAGGTCATCCCTGGACCGGAAACAAGCATCCTAGGATCAGTTTCAGGGTTTCACCCCTCTTCAGCCAGGATACCTTGATTCCAGGGACACAGTGAGCCCAGGACCCACGTCTGGGCATACCTGGAGCACTTAGGGCGAGAAAGCAAAAGGCACACAATTGATGGACGGAATGCATAACAAATAAATATATTGACCCC
The DNA here is from genome assembly GCF_964261635.1 of Lissotriton helveticus. Taxonomy (NCBI): domain Eukaryota; kingdom Metazoa; phylum Chordata; class Amphibia; order Caudata; family Salamandridae; genus Lissotriton; species Lissotriton helveticus. Next base: position 2,114,956,817 of record NC_136059.1, read on the forward strand.
AGTCAAGAGATCTGGGTTAAATCCATCATTCTTTTGCTCACCGTGCCACACCAGTTTAGACCTGGCCGTATGCAAATCAGTCTTGACCCTGTGCCTCATGGGAACAGTCCAGCCCGAACTGCCAAGTCCGGTCCTCCCTTGACCAGAAACAAGCATATTAGGACCGGTTTCGAGGTTCACCCCTCTTCAGCCAAAATAGTTTGATTCCAGTGGCACAGTGAGCCCAATACCCATGTCTGGGCATACATGGCACACTCAGTGCGAGAACGCAAAAGACACACAATTGATGAACTAAATGCAGAACAAATAAAAACATACACCCCCTGGCAAGAGATCTGGGTTGAATCCATCATTCTTTTGCTCACCGTGCCACACCAGTTTAGACCTGGCCGTATGCAAATCAGTCTTGACCCTGTGCCTCATGGGAACAGTCCAGCCCAAACTGCCAAGTCAGGTCCTCCCAGGACCAGAAACAAGCATCCTAGATTTCGAGTTTCATCCCTCTTCAGCCAGGATAGCTTGATTCCAGTGGCACAGAGAACCCAGGACCCATATCTGGGCATACCTGGCGTACCTATGGCGAGAAACTAAAAAACACACAATTGATGGACGGAATGCAGAACAAATAAAAACATTCACCCCCAGTCAAGAAATCTGGGTTAAATCCATTGTTCTTTTGCTCACCATGCCACCCCAGTTTAGACCTGGCCATATGCAAATCAGTCTTGACCGTGGGCCTCATGGGAACAGTCCAGCCCGAACTGCCAAGCCAGGTCCTCCCTGAACCAGAAACAAGCATCCTAGGACTGGTTTCGAGGTTTCACCCTCTTCAGCCAGAATAGCTTGATTCCAGTGGCACCGTGAGCCCAGGACCCACGTCGGGCATTCCTGGCGCACTTAGGTCGAGAAAGCAAAAGACGCACAATTGATGGACGGAATGCAGAACAAATAGAAACATTCACCCCCAGTCAAGAGATCTGGGTTAAATCCATCATTCTTTTGCTCACCATGCCACCCCAGTTTAGACCTAGCTATATGCAAATCTGTTTTGACTCTGTGCCTCATGAGAACAGTGCAGCCTGAACTGCCAAGCCAGGTCCTCCCTGGACCAGAAATAAGCATCCTAGGACCGGTTCTGGGGTTTCACCCCTTCTCAGCCAGGATAGCTTGATTCCAGTGGCACAGTGAGCCCAGGACCCATGTCTGGGCATACCTGGCACACTTAGGGCAAGAAAGCAAAAGATACACAATTGATGGACGGAATGCAGAACAAATAAAAACATACACCCCCAGTCAAGAGATCTGGGTTAAATCCATCATTCTTTTGCTCACCATGCCCCCCCAGTTTACACCTGGCCATATGTGAATCAGTCTTGACCCTGTGCCTCATGGGTAGAGTCAAGCCCAAACTGCCAAGCCAGGTCCTCCCTGGACCAGAAACAAGCATCCTAGCCCTGGTTTCGGGGTTTCACTCCTCTCCAGGCAGGATAGCTTGATTCCAGTGACACAGTGAGCCCAGGACCCATGTCTGGGCATACCTGGCGCACTTAGGGCGAGAAACTAAAAAACACACAATTGATGGACGGAATGCAGAACAAATACAAACATTCACCCCCAGTCAAGAAATCTGGGTTAAATCCATTTTTCTATTGCTCACCAAGCCACCCTAGTTTAGACCTGGCCATATGCAAATCAGTCTTGACCGTGGGCCTCATGGGAACAGTCCAGCCCGAACTGCCAAGCCAGGTCCTCCCTGAATCAGAAACAAGCATCCTAGGACTGGTTTCGAGGTTTCACCCTCCTCTGCCAGAATAGCTTGATTCCAGTGGCACAGTGAGCCCAGGACCCATGTCGGGCATTCCTGGCGCACTTAGGGCGAGAAAGCAAAAGACACACAATTGATGGACGGAATGCAGAACAAATAAAAACATTCACCCCCAGTCAAGAGATCTGGGTTAAATCCATCATTCTTTTGCTCACCATGCCACCCCAGTTTAGACCTAGCTATATGCAAATCAGTTTTGACTCTGTGCCTCATGGGAACAGTGCAGCCTGAACTGCCAAGCCAGGTCCTCCCTGGACCAGAAATGAGCATCCTAGGACCAGTTTTGGGGTTTCACCCATTCTCAGGCAAAGTAGCTTGATTCTAGTGGCACAGTGAGCCCAGGGCCCATGTCTGGGCATACCTGGCACACTTAGGGCAAGAAAACAAAAGATACACAATTGATGAATGGAATGCAGAACAAATAAAAACATTTACCCCCAGTCAAGAGATGTGGGTTAAATCCATCATTCTTTTGCTCACCATGCCCCCCCAGTTTAGACCTGGCCATATGTGAATCAGTCTTGACCCTGTGCCTCATGGGAACGGTCAAGCCCAAACTGCCAAGCCAGGTCCTCCCTGGACCAGAAACAAGCATCCTAACCCTGGTTTTGGGGTTTCACCCCTCTCCAGCCAGCATAGCTTGATTCCAGTGACACAGTGAGCCCAGGACCCATGTCTGGCCACACCTGGCGCACTTGGGGCAAGAAAGCAAAAGACACACAATTGATGGACGGAATGCAAAACAAATAAAAACATTCACCCCCAGTCAAGAGATGTGGGTTAAATCCATCATTCTTTTGCTCACCGTTCCACCCCAGTTTAGACCTGGCCATATGCAAATCAGTCTTGACCCTGTGCCTCATGGGAACAGTCCAGCCCGAACTGCCAAGTCAGGTCCTCCCTGGACTGGAAGCAAGCATCCTAGGACCGGTTTTGGGGATTTATGCCCAGATCTCTGTACTGGGGTAGATGTATGACATTGTTCTGCATTCTGTTCATCAATTGTTCTTTTTGCAGTTGTTCCCCCAAGTGGGACGGGTATGCCCAGACGTGGTTCTCGTACTCTCCATGCCACTGGAGTCAAGCTATCCTGGCTGATGAGGGCTGAAAGCCCAAAGCTGGTCCTGGGATGCTTGTTTCCAGTCCAGGGGGGACCTGGCCTGGCAGCTAGGGCTGGACTGTTCCCATTGGGTTCAGGATCGAGACTCATTTGCATATGGCTGGTTCCAAACTGTTATGGCATCTTGAGTAAAAAAACAATGGATTTAGGCCCAGATTTCTGAACTGGGGTGAATGTATAACATTGTTCTGCATTCTGTCCATCAATTGTTCTTTTTGCATTTGTCACCTCGAGTGGGACCGGTATGCCCAGACGTGTGGCCTGTGCTCTCCATGCCTATGGAGTCAAGCTATCCTGGGTGATGAGGGCTGAAAGCCTGAAACCGGTCCTAGGCTGCTTGTTTCCAGTCCAGGGAGGACCTGGCCTGGCAGTTTGGGCTGGACTGTTCCCATTGGGCGCAGGATCAAGACTGATTTGCACATGGCTGGGTCCAAACTGGAATGGCAAGGTGAGCAAAAAAATGATGGATTTCAGCCCAGAACTCTGTACTGGGATGAATGTATGACATTGTTCTGAATTCTGTCCATCAATTGTTTCTTTTGCATCAGACACAATTCCCAGCACTTAGGTCAGGGGATACAAACAGTAATACAGAAAATAGTAGTGTTGCTTGATGAAGGGTACCATTTCACACTGCCTTGCCATCACATTTCAACAGCGGAGTCATGTAAGTTGAGGGAAACCGCCTCTTCAATAACAAATTGAAATGCTATACCCGTACTCTTTTGTGTAAGCCCACACCTTTTGCCAGATCAAATGCTGTGCTCCAGGTAACCAAAAAGTGGGTGGAAAGAAACTCCATCTCTAAGTAGTGCTTCTTAAATCAATCAATCAATCAATCATGCCATTTGTATAGCGCACTACTCACCCAGGAGGGTCTCAAGGCGCTTGGGGGGAGGGGTATGCTACTGCTCGAACAGCCAGGTCTTGCGTTGTTTCCTGATGGCGAGATGGTCCTGGGTCAGCCGAAGGTGGATGGGGAGGAAGTTCCAAGTCTTGGCAGCCAGGTAAGAGAAGGATCTTCCTCCGGCGGTGGCTCTTCGGATGCGTGGTACGGCTGCGAGGGCGAGGCTGGTGGACCGTATCTGGCGGGTGGGCGTGTAGAAGGTCAGGCGGTCGTTGAGGTACTTGGGGCCCAGGTCGTGGAGAGACTTGTGTGTGTGGGTGAGGAGCCGGAACGTGATCCTCTTGTCGACGGGGAGCCAGTGCAGGTTCCTCAGGTGGCTGGTGATGTGGCTGCGTCGGGGGACATCCAGGATGAGTCTGGCGGAGGCGTTCTGGATGCGCTGGAGTCTTTTCTGTAGCTTGGCTGTGGTTCCGGCGTAGAGGGCGTTTCCGTAGTCCAGTTGGCTGGTGACGAGTGCCTGGGTGACAGTCTTCCTGGTCTCGGTCGGGATCCAGCGGAAGATCTTGCGAAGCATACGCAGGGTGTTGAAGCACGATGAGGAGACGGCGTTGACTTGTCTGGTCATCGAGAGGGAGGGGTCCAGGATGAAGCCCAGGTTGCGTGCGTGGTCGGTTGGCTTGGGTGCGGTGCCCAGGGCTGGGGGCCACCAGGAGTCGTCCCAGGTGGAGGGCGAAGATCCCAGGATGAGGACTTCCGTCTTGTCCGAGTTCAGTTTCAGGCGGCTGTCCTTCATCCACCCGGCGACGTCTTTCATCCCTTCGTGTAGGCAGGTTCTGGCTGTGTCGGGGTCTCTGGTGAGGGAGAGGATCAGCTGGGTGTCGTCGGCGTAAGAGATGATGTTGAGGTTGTGCTGGCGTGCGATGGCTGCGAGAGGTTTCATGTAGATGTTGAAGAGGGTGGGGCTGAGTGAAGATCCTTGCGGGACGCCGCAGATGACTTCGGTGGCCTCAGAGCGAAACAGGGGGAGGCGGACTCTTTGTGTTCTTCCGGCGAGGAACGAGATGATCCACTCCAGTGCCTTCTCTTGGGTACCGATGTTGCTGAGGCGCTGGACTAGGGTGCGGTGGCAGACCGTATCGAACGCAGCGGAGAGGTCCAGGAGGATGAGGGCCACTGTTTCCCCTTGTCGAGCAGGGTCCGGATGTCGTTGGGGGCTGTGATGAGGGCGGTCTCGGTGCTGTGGTTGGCTCTGAAGCTGGACTGCGAGGGGTCGAGGGATCCGTTCGTCTCGAGGAAGGCGGCAGCTGTGTGTTGACGATCTTCTCGATGACTTTAGCAGGAAAAGGGAGGAGCGAGATGGGGCGGAAGTTTTTGAGATCGGTGGTGTCCGCTGTAGGTTTCTTCAGGAGGGCGCTGATCTCGGCGTGCTTCCAGCTCTCCGGGAAGGTGGCGGTGTTGAAGGTAGCGTTGATGATGTTCCGGAGTTGGGGTGCGATGGTGGAGTCGGCCTTGTTGAAGACGTGGTGTGGGCAGGGGTCGGTCGGTGATCCGGAGTGGATGGTGTTCATCGTGCGGGCTGTGTCTTCGGTGGACACCGTGGTCCAGGTGCGAAGGGTGGCGGTGGGGGGCGTTGGTTCGACGGTTGGGTGCGTGGGTGGGGCGCCGAAGCTGTTGTGGATGTCAGCGATCTTGCGGTGGAAGAACGAGGCGAGGGAGTCGCAGAGGTCTTGTGACGGAGTGATGTCGTTGGTGCCGGTGCTGGGGTTGGAGAACTCCTTGACGATAGTGAAGAGCTCTTTGCTGTCGTGGGCGTTGTTGTCCAGTCGTTCCTTCAGGGATTTCTTCTTGGTGGTGCGGATGAGCTGGTGGTGCTTGCAGGTAGCGTGTTTGAGGGCGGTCATGTTGTCGGTGGTCCGGTCGAGGAGCCAGGCTTTCTCGAGGGTGCGGCAGGTCTTCTTGGAGTCCTTGAGGTCGTCGGTGAACCAGGATGCCTTCTTGCTTCTGGGTCTGCTGGGAGGGTTCTTTAGTGGCGCGAGGTCGTCGGCGCAGGCGGTCAGCCACTGTGTGAAGTTGCGGGCTGCTTCGTTGGGGTCCGTTGTGTTGGCGGGTGGGCTCTGGCTGAGGGAGGTGGTGAGCTGGTCTGTGGTGATCTTGCTCCAATTCCTGTGAGGTACCTGTTGCGGGTGGTGGTGGGTCATGGATCTTTTGAAGCTGAAGTGGATGCAGCTGTGGTCGGTCCAGTGGAGTCCGGTGGCGTGGCTGAAGGTGATGTACTTGCTGGAAGAGAAGACGGGATCAAGCGTGTGGCCGGCGTAGTGGGTGGGGGTGTTGACCAGTTGCTTGAGTCCGAGGTTGGCGAGGTTTTCCAGCAGGGCGGTGGTGTTGCAGTCCTTGTTGTTCTCCAGGTGGAAGTTGAGGTCCCCGAGGAGGATGTAGTCAGTGGAGGGGAGGGCGTGCGGGCTGATGAAGTCTGTGATGTCTTCGCTGAATTGTGTGCGTGGTCCCGGGGGTCTGTAGACGAGGGTGCCTCTGAGGGTCGTCTTAGGGTCGGTGTGAATCTGGAAGTGGAGATGTTCGGCTGCGGCGAAGGAGTCGTTGGCGTCGGTCGTGATGCGGATGGTGTTCCTGTGGACGATGGCGATGCCACCTCCGGTCTGGTTGATGCGGTCCCTCCTGATGATCTTGTACCCGTCCGGGATGGCGATGGCGATGTCGGGTGCAGAGGAGGCGTTCATCCAGGTTTCCGTGAGGAAGGCGACGTCCGGTGATGTAGCGTCGAGGAGGTTCCAGAGTTCTACGGCGTGTCTGTGGACGGAGCGGGTGTTGATCAGGATGCACTTCAGGTGGTTGCTGCTGGTGTTTGTCTTGGCGGGTGCGGGGCAGGTTCGGAGGCAGGTGAACTTGCAGGTGCAGCAGGTGAAGGGTCCGTGGGTGCGTCTCGGGGTGGCTCGGCATCAGGCGTGGGTCCGGCCGGCATTGAGTGCGTTGAGAGTGGCGGCGTCGTAGGTCAGTCGGGTCGTCTTGCCTCGGCGGGGAGGGCCAGGGGTCCTGGCGCTGGGCGCGGGCCAGGCACAGACGGGCGCAGACGGGCTTACCTTTGGTGCACCTTCGGCGCTCAATCGGCGCTCCCGCTGCGCGCGTCCGCTGCGCGGTCGCTCTGGGGGCGTCATAAGTAAGGAGCCGGGAGGGAGGAGCAGCTGGGTGGCGGGAGCGAGGCGGCGAATGGAATCACAGGGGGGCGGGGCCGCAGGGAGGCAGCGGCGGAAAATTCCAAGAAGCAGCGGGCAGCGGGAAATTCCCAGGAGCAGCGGGAAATTCCCAGGAGCAGCGGGAAATTCCCAGGAGCAGCGGGCAGCGAGCGAAGGAATCTGCAGGCAGGAGGCGGCAAAGGCAGGCAGGAGCGGCAGCAGTGAGTGGGGCGACCAAGCCCTGTGAAGGGCTGAGCGGTCACACTCTGTGGTCCCCTTAAGTAAGGAGCCGCGAGGGAGGAGCAGCTGGGTGGAGGCGAATGGAATCACAGGGGGGCGGGGCCGCAGGGAGGCAGCGGCAGGAAATTCCAAGAAGCAGCGGGCAGCGGGAAATTTCCAGGAGCAGCGGGAAATTCCCAGGAGCAGCGGGAAATTCCCAGGAGCAGCGGGCAGCGAGCGAAGGAATCTGCAGGCAGGAGGCGGCAAAGGCAGGCAGGAGCGGCAGCAGTGAGTGGGGCGACCAAGCCCTGTGGAGGGCTGAGCGGTCCCGAAAAAGTTAATTTGTACAGTGGGCTCCATTCCACATGTTTGAAACTACATTATATAGGGGCATGGCTAAGCCGTGGAGGAAGATGGGCGCGACTCAGCAGAGCTCCGTCACCCCTAACCTTCCTCCCCTATTGTGTCTATCTGACACAATAATCCTGTACCTGTGTGCTGTCTACTAACCAAAAAGCTCGGTGGACACAATCCGGTGACTGCGGGTCCTCAGCATCACTCAGGAGCACAGTGTTTGGCGAGACAAGAGAGAGGCCTTTGCAGACAGCAGAGACCTGTGCCTTGAGTTGAGGCGGCGGCAATGAGAGGGCTCCCTCGTTAGGCGAAGGCAGCAGTGGATCTTGTGCCGGAGACTCTGGAGGAGACTTCCTGCTCCTGCGGTCCAGAGAACGAGGCTGTGTGCATCGAGGTGGGTGCGGCGAGGCAGGGTCCAAGCCAGCATACGGCATATCTGGGACAGCGGGAGTGGCGAGGAGGATGAGCCGCCCCGAACACCATCAATCACTGTCCTAGTTCTACCACCGCCCCTCTTGTGCATAGATTGGCTGTGAATTGAACGGGGAGCATCTTCTACCCCCCCTTGCCCCTCTCCACCTGGGCCGGGACCGGAGGGCCACTTTTGAGGCCATTGGAACCAGTAGCTTGACTGTGACCCATGAGAGGCGAATCACGGTGGCTCAGTGGAGCCGCAGTGGTGCAGTACCTCGTGGCCCACAATTTGTGCCCTCACCTGTGGACAACTCACTAGCGGAGTGCCACGATGGGGAGCGGGTGCAAGAGGGTGCCCACACGGGGGCCCAGTGATGCAAAGACACCTTTAACAGGGGCCATTCCTTAGTACTCCTTGTCGACCAGAAGATGTGTGGGGTTGTCTAGCAAGTGAAACTGCGCAACATATGCTCTATTGAGTGCAACAGAGCCCTGAGCACGTAACATCTCCAAGGCAGCGGCATCGGTGCTGCGTGATACAATTGCATGATCCCATTGTGATTGGGCCTATCCTTTTATCAGCATGAACTGCCCACACTACCATGTATACTTCCAGAGTGGTAAAGCCATCCGGACCCAGTCAGTCAACACGTGCAGCAATTCTGGACGGACTGATCGGGCTCATGGCTCAGCCCCCGTGACAGAGACCGGGGTGGGTGGGGCACAGCGGTCACCGGCCTCCGCCCCTCCTTCACACGCAAGAAGAGCCCAACTGAGAACGTGGATGCCTGGACCTGGTAGAGCAGCCTTGCCTGATACCTTCATCGGGGAGCTCGCCCACCGTACATCACCTGAAGTGCAATGTCATTCAACGGAGGCAGCAAACCAGCACAGCAGACCAAGTTGGACAAATATGTGCTTCCCAAAACAATCATTCCAGAACCATGCCACACGGGCAGGAGTGGAGGCAAGACAGGCAATGCAGACCCAGAACCCACACTTAAGGACGTCCTGGAAGCCATCGCTGGAATCAAGTCATCACTAGAACACAAAATGGATGCCATCACAGTAGAGGTCAACCTACTCCGGGCGGACATAAACAAAAACAATGAGCGTATTAAGCAAGTGGAGCTTACCACGACAAGCCTTGTAGAAGATGCCTCCCAGCTGCAGATGGAGGTCAAGTAACTGCAGCAATTCCGGAAATTCGCTGAAACCAAACCGGACGATTATGAAGGACGCCTTCGGCATAATAATGTGCGCATTTTGGGTGTTCCGGAGCGGTCGGAGGGGCAGGCCACGGATCTCTTCGTAGAGGTACTCATTTTAAATCACCTGCAACCCAGGGGGCAAAGAAAGATTTTTGTTATTGAAAGAGCACATTGAATCCGAAGCCGGGAGCTCCCCCTCAGCCAATTCTTGCCAGGGTTCTCAATTTTCACGATCGAGATGTGATACTCCAACATGCCCGGACAGGACCTTCCCTGAAATACGAAAAATCGGAAATAACCTTCTTCCTGGGCTTTACCCATCTGGTGCAGCAGCAAATACGCTCCTTCCTAGGAATCAAGAGGGCGTTGAGAGACAAGGGATACAAATATGAATGCTGTTCCCAGCCGGGCTTCGAGTGGAGGCAGACGGAAAGGCCTGTTTTTTTGATAATCCTGAAATAGCAGCGGACTGGCTGAAGAGTCACAGACTGCCCCTCTTGTGACAATATGGTGAGACGGTTCCAGGGGAGGGGAGTGGATTGGGGGTGGGAGTGCAGGGGAGGTGGGTACATGCCAGCACCCGACCTCTGAGGGGGGGTTGTAACTCTGGCGGGACAGTCCGATGGTAAGCATAGAGGAGTTATTGAACATTCTAATCGCGCCGGCTGGCTATGTAGATCTGTAAATGTGATAGTGCACACTTCAACTGACGGGAGTAGGGGGCAGGAATCGGAGGAGACACCATGTAGGGCGACAGGCACTCTGCAAGTTGGATCATGGGCAGTTCAAAGCCCAGAGTGCAGGGGTGCAGGGAGGGGGGAAGTTGGGAGGGAAGGTTTTTGTTTTACAGGTTTGGAATGTGTGTAGAATTTGTTCTTTCGACAACACAAAAATGGGCTACAGAGCTGGAGCGACTCCTAAGTGTCAGTATTGATGGGTAGACAATGGGAGATAGGGGTATGAGCTCTCAGTTGGAATGTAAATGGACTGGGAGACAAGGTCACACGGGGCATGGTCAACCACTTTAAGAGGCAGCAAGCCCCAGATGTCATCCTCCTACAGGAAACACACCTCATCGAGAACACATGTATGGCACTACACAGGGGGGGTATTGATTGGTGGCACTTGCGGGTTTCACCTCTGGGTCACGAGGGGTAGGCATACTAATAAAAAAATAATTTCCCTTCACCATACAAGCCACATGGTCTGACACACGGGGTAGATATATTGGGGTCTCGGGCATATGGGAAGTTAAAACAGCTACATTTGTGTCAGTATATGTTCCCCCTGGCCTCCAGAATGATACTTTCAAAGACCTGGGTGATATACTCTTGTCGCTCCCTGTGGGCCTCCTAGTAATAGGAGGAGAATTCAACACAGTGATGTCCGGAACGCTTGACCACTACCCGCCGCGGGACATTAGACCCATACAGAGGTGGTTGCCGTACTTTCTTGAGTCCAGGGGGTTGGTAGATGGCTGGAGGACACATAATCCAGAAAGAACCCAATACACTCATTTATCGGGAGCCCACCGTAGTCTATCATGCATTGACCACATACTAGTTCCAGCGGCGCAGACACACACTGTCTGAGAGATTCGTCACTTGGGAAGAGGCATCTCAGATCACTCTCCGGTCTGGATGAAGGCAGTTCTAGGTCAAATGAACGCCGGGAGGGTTGCTCCCTTTAACCCATGGTATCTGAAGGACCCTAAAACCCGAAAGCATATTGTCCGAGCTACGGACAATTACTTTCAGGAAAACAAGGATATGGTTGACTCAGCTCAGATGCTATGGGAAGCATACAAAATGGTCATTTGCAGGGAGACTCTTTCCCAGATTGCCGGAAACAATAAGGAAAGACAGGCAGATCTCGCGCGAGAAGAGGACAAAGTATTGAAAACGGAAGAGGAATTAGCCCAGGCAATGACTCCCAAAAGACTCCATCACAGCACGTTGAGGCAGGACGAGTTTAAAAGCATAGCATAAGACAGAGCTAGGGCGCAGGCCACAGACGTACCAAACAGACTCTATTAAGATGGGGATAAGGCGGGAAGGCTGATAGCGTGGCTGGACAGGAGGGAATGGGCGGCCCATCTAGTGCCCGAGCTACAAGGAGGAGACTCCATCCCCATAACTGACCCACAGACAATAGCTGATACATTCGTAGACTACTATCGGGTGGTGTACAGCACAACTGGTAGATACTATGAGGGCGAAAACAGTGAACTGCTTAGAGATGTCCAACTTCCCACCCTTTCAGATGAAAATAGAACATATCTTGAACCCCCGCTCACAGACGATGAGGTGGCGCACGTAATAAGGGGGATAAATTCAGGGAAGGGGTCGGGAACTAACGGCATCCCAATTGAATTGTACAAGCTGAGACCAGACAAGATAGCCCTCTATATCTGCTCTATGTTCATGGAAAGCAGAGATAGGGGACTACTTCCATATGACCAACGGGTTGCAAATATAGTTGTCATCCATAAAGAGGGCAAACCAAAAACTAGTTGCGCATCCTATAGGCCGATATCGCTATTAAACGCAAAACCTAAAGTCCTCGCAAAACTGCTAGTCACACTCCTGATCAAAGTGATTAATACACTAGTCCATCCCGATCAGTCAGGCTTCATGCCACACTGCAGTACCGCCCTTAATTTGCGCTGCCTACATGGTGTTCTGGGCAGAGTAGCGACCATACTTGAGCCCGCTATATTTGTGTCCCTAGACGCGACCATGGCATTCGATATGGTTGAATAGCTGTACCTTTTCACTGTGTTGGGCAAATTGGGGTTTGGTCCCATCTTTACAGGCTGGATTCATTTGTTGTACTCCAGCCCCATGGCCCAGGTTGTTGTGAACAACCGTAAGTCTCCTGATTTCCAACTGAGCCGTGGCACGCGCCTGAGTTGCCCTCAGTCTCCACTCCTCTTTGCTTTGGCTCTGGAGCCACTGGCAGCTTGGATCCATCAAGATCAAGTAATTTGCTGGATGCGGTGGTCCCCAGGTTTGAAGACAAGATATTGTTATACGCAGATGATATTCTCCTTTATTTGACCTCTCCAAGAGTCTCCTTGATTGGCATCTTTGACATTCTTGCTGCATTTGGGAGGTACTCCGGCTTTACCATAAACTGTTCAAAATCTGTGATCTATGTTCTGCAGGGAGAACCACCCATTCTACTGAAGAGCTGCCCGATTCAAATAGCGTAAGACAGCTTCCGCTATCTCGGCGTCTACATCACGCTCAGCTTGGAGCTTCGCTTTGCCCGTAATCTGGAGCCACCTATATGGCGACTGAAAAGCGACGTCAGGAATGGAAATCCCTCCCCCTCTCATTGTTAGGCAAAGCGGTCCTTTTCAAAATGATGGCCCTACCCCGCTCTCAATACGCTCTCCAAAATACGATGGACTCGGTCCCAGCGTCCTATTTTAAAGAACTAGAGAACCTTCAAAGAGATCTCCTATGGGACGGCCGGCCCCGAATTGCCCTATCTAACTTGACCCTCAATTGGTATGACGGGGCATCAGTCTCACTGATATTAAGAAATATTATTGGGAATCCCATCTTGCAGCAATTAACCATGGGATCTATGGTCGCCCGGACAACCCTGAATATGCCATGGACAGATGGCTACTCCCAGGGGGGAATACGGCAGAGCGCTATATGCCAAACCTCGCAGATTCCCTCTCACTGGACCAACTGCACATTCAATCCATGTATGGCATGAGTTCAACAAACAATTGAGATGGGACAGAAGACTCACCCTGGCTACTCCATTGGAAGTCCGAGAGGTTGGGGAGTCTGTAGAAATCAAAGGGCTTTGACAGATGGGATCTCATTGGCATCTCGCAGATCAAAGATGTCTGGGGATGGGGACTATTCTCCCTTTCGCCTCCCTCCAATGGCAGTACTGCCTGGCGGACACCGAATATTATCGGTATCTTCAAGTACAGCATGCCTTGATCACCACACTTCCGGAAGCCTCCCCACTGGAGGACAGATTACTCAATGGACATCTCCGGGAGAAGGCCATCTCCCTGATTTATAAAAAAATTGATTAATATTATGGAAGACCCATTACAATCCCTGAAGGAGAAATGGTTTAGCAATGTCTTAGAAATAGATGAAGGGGATTGGCAGGAGGCGGTCTCTTCCCCGAGGGATGTTGCCATCCAGGCAAGGCTGCATTTGGTGCAACTCAAAATACTGATTCTACGTCACAGGGCCCGGCTTGGTACGAATGGTTAAAGCAGAAAGCGGGGAGTGCAGAAGAGGGTGCAGGGAGACGGAACATTCATCCACAATTTGTGGAATTGCGTTCACATACAGTCTTACTGGCAACCTATACACCACACATTATGGGAGATGCTCCAAGTTGACCTTCAACCAGAGGCTCGCAGGTGTCTCCTAAACACATGGGAACCTACGAATCTCAACTCATAAACCCCACAATGGGCAACCCTGGCATTCATGAGCCTTTAGCAAAAAGTCTACCAGGTCAGACTGAGCGATTGTCTGCCACACTGAAAGTGTTTTTAACCTTGTTTTGAAAAATTGTACTTCGTGCCGCTTACCTGCCTTCTCCGTGTTCCCCCTGGTCTGCCGTGGTTTGTGCCATTTGTGCGGAGGGGATAGACACAGCCTTTTTTGCTCCCTCACTTCCCCGGACGCTAAGTCAGCAGTCCATGCGCTGGTATAGTCCCGCCGACTTCCTCTAGTTCAAAAGGAGGTGTGCCGAGCGGACGCACAGCTGAGCCTTTAGCAAAAAATCCACCAGGTCAGACAGAGTGATTATCTGCCACTCTGAAAGTGCTTTTAACCTTGTTTTTAAAATTTTTACTTTGCGCCGCTTACCTGCCTTCTCCGTGTTCCCCCTTGTCGGCTGCGGCTTGTGCCGTTTGTGCAGAGGTGATAGACACAGACATTTTTTGCTCCCTCACTTCCCCGAACGCTAAGTCAGCAGTCCATGCGCTGGTGTAGTCCCGCCCACTTCCTCTAGTTCAAAATGGGGTGCGTCGAGCGGACGCACAGCTGAGCCTTTAGCAAAAAATCCACAAGGTCAGACAGAGTGATTGTCTGCCACTCTGAAAGTGCTTTTAACCTTGTTTTTAAAAATTGTACTTCGCGCCACTTACCTGCCTTCTCCGTGCTCCCCCTGGTCCGCCGCGGCTTGTGCCGTTTGTGCAGAGGGGATAGACACAGCCATTTTGCTCCTTCACTTCCCCGGACGCTACGTCAGTGGTCCATGCGGTGGTGTAGTACCGCCCACTTCCTCTAGTTCAAAATGAGGTGCGCCGAGCGGACACGCGCTGCAGCGCGCCGGCGTCACGCTGAAGGCGCTCCAAAGGCAAACCCGTCTGCGCCCATCCGCACCCGACTAACGCCAAACGCCAAACACCCTGCCCTTTTCATCTGCGACCCACCCCTCCTAATCCTCCATAACCACTAGTGATGACTTCTATCCAATATACCAGCCAGGAGCTTCTTTCACTTAACAAAGCCTACCCCTTGGTAGCAGGCTCCATCCCTCCTCATATTGCCAGGACCCCTCTATTCAGAAACATCCTCCTATTAAAGGACAAGCCAAACAAACAAAAAATAAAACTAAACCTCCACTACTCAGTCCAGAACAATCAGAACTTAAGCAACTGATAGGTATATACTGTAATGCACTATCTCTCCCTAAACACGCACTTGAGATCTGGTCTCTTTTGGACACCAAGTAACCCCACCTCTTCTTTATCACCGAGACATGGCTTCACGAACTCTCACAATCCGACCTCTCTGTTGCTCTCCCACCGGACTACCAAATAATTAGACTGGACAGAAAAGACAAGAAACGTGGCGGCAGAGCTATTGCCTTCAGAACAGATACCAAAATCCATATGGTAGAGGCCGATTAGGCCACCTGGGATGGAATCTGCATTTTCACAATTGAGAACTCAAAAAGGGGAACCTGGAAAGGTGCCCTTCTCTACAGGCCACCCGGAAATAAAACCCACTTCCCCAGTAACCTTACCAAGACGATTGCACCATATGTCCTAGCTGCAGACAATTTTCTGCTACTAGGCGATTTCAATTTCCAGCTTCAGACAGACCCACAGACCTTATCAACAGCCTAGGTCTAAAACAGCTGGTGACCGGCCCCACTCACATTGCAGGCCACACCCTAGACTTATTATTTACTAATTCCCCAAATGGTTCCATTTGAGTGGGTTATTAACACAACCTCATCCCACAAAATATTATAAACTGAGCAGATCCTGGAACAAATTAAATCCAGATTCTTTCGCTACAAATCTTACTCCTCTCTCTCTCTCTCTGAAACAGCGAATATCAACCAGGCTGCAAAAGCTTTGACTTAGCGATCAGTACATCCTTGGACATTATCGCTCCAAAGAAAGTAACCAAATGTCCCAAGAAACTATCCCCATGGTTTACCCCTGACCTAAAAAGTGAAAAACTCATCGTAAGGAAGGCAGAACACAAATAGAGACTCACAACAGATATTATGGATAGGCAGCACTATAAAACATTACACTTCCATTACATGGAAAGCATAGCGACAACCAAAAGAGCTTATTAAGGCAACCAAATTAACCAAGCAGCTAACTCTCACAAAGAACTATACAAGATGGTGAAGGAATTCACCAACCCCACTTCCAGCCTACCATCTCAAACCGCCTCCCAGGAATGGGTTGACTCACTCTCAGCTTTCTTCATTACCAAAATAAATGACATCCATAAAACATTCCCTTTACCGAACAATACTCCACTGCAGAAAAACTCTGCAGCATCTCTCCCCAGCCCTGTCAACTACCTGAAAAATTTCAACTCAATAATACAGGAAGATACCTCTGTAACACTTAGGAAGATGAAATCCGGCTCACCAGCGGATCCAGCGTCCCCACAGATTCTATCTAAGTTTGAACAAATTCTCATTCCCAACCTATCCAAAATTCTGAACTTATCACTAGCGCAGTCAACAGTACCTTCTCACTGGAAAGAAGCCGTGGTTAGACCAAAACCATCTGCTGACCCTAAACAACTATCAAACTACAGGCCTATCTCACTCCTCCCCCTGTTCGGGAAAGTAATAGAATCAATGATCAATAACCAATTATCTAATCATCTAGAAAACAATAAAATCCTTGACCCGTCACAGTCGGGTTTCCGATCTCATCACAGCACGGAAACAGCCATGGTCGAGATTGCCGATAACATAAGGCTCCCTCTGGATGCCAGGCAGTCCGCCATCCTAATCCTGCTTGATCTGTCGGCTGCCTTCGACACCATATCTCATGGCATCCTTCTGGAGCGCCTGAAGGAGTGTGGTGTTGAAGGCCCCGCTCTACAATGGATCAAAAGCTACCTTTCAGACCGGTCCTTTAAGGTAAAAATAGATGGATTCTCGACCAAAAGCCAGATTATCGACAAAGGCGTTCCCCAGGAATCAATTCTGAGCCCTACACTTTTTAACATATATATGCCACCCTTGGCTAAAATAATCAGAGCACATGCTTTCCATACCGTATCTTACGCCGACGATACACAGCTATTGATCACTCTTGGTCCCGATCACATCAACACCCAGCACAGATTCAAACAGTGCATGTCAACTAACAATGACTGGATGTCCAACAACCATCTTCTGCTCAACGCAAGCAAGACAGAGATTCTGCTTTTTGGTGATGCCCAAAACTTCTGGTCCCCCGACTGGTGGCCACCCTCACTTGGGCCGTGCCCGCCACCCAAGATAGCTGTCCGCAACCTAGGAGTGATAATGGAGAAGAAACTCTCTATGGCCGACCACGTAAATACTGTGACGCGCACGTGCTACGGCATAATGCGATCCCTCAGGAAAATGTTTAAATGGATCCCCCTTCACTCTCGCTTACCCCTTGTTCAGGGACTAATTATTAATCGCCTAGACTATGGAAATGCACTGTTTGCATCCATAAATGATAAGCTGCTATCCAAGCTCCAGGTACTGCAGAACACCGCAGCTAGACTGGTTTTAAATCTCCCTCCACGCTCACCATCGGCTCCCAGCCTAAAGACTCTTCACTGGCTTCCTATCAGAAAGCGGATTAATTTCAAGATATGTTGTTTAGTACATAAAACAGTCAACAACAATGGACCAACCTATCTAGCTAAGAAACTGACCAAATATCAGCCAGTTAGAACTCTCCGCTCGAACTGCAAGCACCTTCTGACCATCCCCAAGGTCCGCACTGTGAAGAACGGCTGTAGGTCCTTCCCCAGAACTGCGCCAGAGCAATGGAATGCACTATCCCTACAGCTCCATCTAGAAACCAACCACGAGTCATTTCGTGAAGCCCTTAAATCGTGGCTTTTCTAGACACTCTGCCCTGACCTGGCCTTTAGCTAGCGCTATGAGACCTATGGGTGATATATACGCTTAACAAATACCAATACATACATACATACATACATGATAGCGAGAAGTAACATAGCACAGCAGTGGGGGGCACACCAAACACCCATGTTGGGAAAGTGGGAAGACGACCTAGAATGTTGTATGTTCAGGGAGAAATCGGTCTATGTGGCAAGAGGGTGCCCTGGAAAATAGAATAGGGTGTGGGGCCATGGAATCAGTACAGAGGCGATATCTGTACTCCACCGTCTCCCCGGACAGATCCTGAATCTCTTGAAACCCCTTGAAATATTTTATATTGTAATTGTGACTTGACAGGTTGTGTACTCGATTGGAAATATGGAATTTGTAATGTTGCTTGCTCATGATTTTTGATGGTGAGTTTTGTCGATAATGTTTAATAAAAAGAATTATGAAAAAAAAATACATTATATACAGTTACACCAAGGGGGACACAGAGGCTAGTTCCAGAAGCATGTGTGAAACCCTACAGAGGCTGCTGCTTCCAAGGTCTTAGTCATAGACATAGTCATAATTTCTTGTATAGCGCACATTTCACAAAAGTCGCAAGGCGCTTAGCAACAAACGACAACCATGTGTAGAGGGGGGTTGGAAAAGAGTTAATTGGGAAAGAGCCAGGTTTTTAAGCCCTTACGAAAAGCCTGATGATTGGAAAGAGACAGCAGATGTACAGGAAGCTTGTTCCAAAGTTGGGGGGCTATGTAGGAAAAAGCTCTACATCCCATTCTCGATGTTCTAGCCCTAGGCTGTACCAAAAGGGCCTTGGTGCTAGACCTTAAGGTTCTGGAGGGTTTGTACCTGACCACTTTCTCAGCAAGGTAAGAAGGTCCTGTCCCATGTAGAAGTTTGTGTGTGAGACTAAGGATCTTAAACTGGCTTCTTTGTCGCACTGGAAGCCAGTGCAATTGTCTAAGACAGGGCAAAGAGTGGGACCTGGGGGGCATACCTAGCACCAAGCGTTCGGCGGCATTTTGAAGGGTTTGAAACTTAGTCAACATGCCCTCGTTGATGGAGGTATACATTGCATTGCCATAATCCAGACGGCTAACGACCAGTCCTTGAACCAGAGGTTTTCTGGACTCAATGGGTAGCCATCTGAAAATCTTCCGCAATTTTCGTAGTATACCATAACAGATGCCTGATACTTGGGTAACCTGAGCCTTCATAGAAAGGGCACATTTGAGCATTATTTCCAGGTCACGAACCGCTTCTTTGGGCTCAGGACATGGTCCTAGTTCTGAAGGCCACCAATCATGCGACCATTGTGTCTTTGCCTTGCAAAATAGCATAATTTCAGTCTTGCTATAGTTAAGTTGGAGTTTATTTCCAGTCATCCATTCGCTAATCTGAACCATACACCTCTTAAATCTGGTGCGGGTGTCAAGAACATCTAAACGACAGGTAATAAGAACCTGAGTATCGTCCACATAGGATACTGTGGAGAAACCATAGGATTTTATGATTTTGGCCAGAGGGGTGAGATAAATGTTAAATAACATGGGACTCAGAATAGACCCTTGAGGTACCCCGACAGAGAGAGGAGTCCTGCTAGATTCCAAGGAGTTGACCCTAATATAAGTGTGCCGGTCAGCAAGGTAACTCATGAACCAGGCCAGAGCCTTGCCTCTGACACCAATCTCCCACAGCTGTTGATAAAGAATGCTGTGAGAGATGGTGTCAAAGGCTGCTGAGAGATCTAATAAGATCAAAAATGCGGAATCACCTCTGTCCAGGGTGAGACGAATGTTATCCACCACTTCCGTTACTGCCGTTTCTGTGCCATAGGCAGCGCGGAAGCCTGATTGCGAGGGGTCTAAAAGTGAGTGGGTTTCTACAAAACTGGAGATACGTTTATTAACTAGGTGTTCCTGTACCTTTCCAAAGTAGGACAGTAATGATATAGGCCTATAATTAGAGGCAATGGTGGGGTCGCTGGTGGGCTTTTTAAGGATGGGTTTTACCTGAGCCACCTTCCAGCTGCTGGGCATAGATGCAAGCTCGAAAGAGGTGTTATAGATTTTAGAGAGAGAGCAGGCCAGGAGTGGGAATATTTCATTGCACTTGTGGGGGGTCAGTGAGTCTGTGCGAGAACCCGATTTCACTTTCCCCAGAGCAACTAACACTTTGGCAGCCATGGTAGGCTCAAACTCCATAAGCAAAGGACACTCAGTATGGTAAGGAATCATTGAGCTACAGGAGGAAACCTCACCAACTAAGGTGACGTTAGGTCCAGAGGTTATAAACGTGGAGTAGATAGACTTGATCTTGTTATAAAAGTGCGCAGCTAACGCGTTGACCCACTCCAAGGTGGGAATGAAAGATGATTGTTCCACCTGTGGTGCAGTGAACTCATTTAATATTTTAAATGGTTCTTTGGAGGAGTGGGATGCTTTATTAGTTCTTTGGGTAAAATAGCTAGATTTAGCTTCCCTTATTTTTTTCAGATAAATTGAATGAATTTGTTTATAATTTTTACGATGTTCCATCATTCTTGTTTTCCTCCACAACCTTTCTGCTGATCTACTAGCAGTTTTCTTTGTTTTCAGTTCCTCCGTAAACCATGGGGAGGCAATGGATTTTACTTTACCCTAGTTTCAGGAATGAACTTGTCCAGTGCAATCTTGACGCGTTCTTCCAGCTGGTGGGCCATTAGGTCAATGTTGTTAATTGTATCATTAAGAGGATTAAAGTGGGTCTCAAAAGCCTCCAATGTCAATTTATGCCAGGGCCGTATGAGCCTTGAATCTGAACACTTAGAGATCCTAGGCTTATTAGGACCAGGGAAGCTGAATTTCACTAAAAAGTGGTCCGTCCAGGTCATAGGCAAAGGGGGTACACAGGTGAAACTGGGCATATTGGTAAACATTAGATCAAGTGTGTGCCCTGCCTGATGGGTAGGTCCTAGAACCCTTTGCGTTAATGCCAAGGTTTCCATAGTGGTCCTTAGATGACAGGAGTCAGTGTCGAGAAGAAGTTGAATGTGATAGTTGAAATCTCCTATTAAAATGAAGTGATCAGTGGCCAACACATGTGAGGCGATAATGTCCAAAAGAGCATTGACAAATTTGGATTTTTCGCCTGGGCGTCTATAGACCAGAACAACTCTTCCCATCATCGTTTTGAGATGCGTAATGTTAACTATAAGAATTTCAAACAGGGGGTTTGAAAAGGATTCGATCAGGGAGATACCAATCGGGGCCTTTGCAGCCACTGCAACTCCACCTCATCTCCTCCCCTCTCTGTCTTGTCTGATAACATGATATTCCTGTGGAAACGCGATGGCAATATCTGGCGATGCTTGACTGTGAAGCCATGTTTCTGTAAGGAAACATATATCCGGTCGTTCATTGTCAAGTAGACTCCATAGCTCCAAGGCGTGCTTGGGGATGGACCTAGTATTTATGTAGAGGGCAGAGAGAGATTTAGGGCCTACGTTGGTGGTGGGTCTGATTATTTTTGCTGATTGTGCGGCAGATATGGAAGTCGCAAGAGTGGGTGTGGACACTGGGGAGGCGGCAGTGATATAGGGGTTGTTTGTAAGTGTGCAAGGTAGAAGTTGAGGATAATGAGTGGTGGTCACATTCTTTGTATTGAGAGACATGAGTTCTTGCCTGGAATAGCGAATCGTATCTGCAACAATAATAGTCCCCTCACCGTTAACAGCCGTGGTTGGGCCAGGGGTCCGGGCGACGTCCTGGCGCGGACGAGTGCAGACGGGCTTGCCTTTGGCGCATGCGCGCCGCTGCGCGCGTCCGCGCTGGGGGTGGGAATAAGTAGGCAAGAGGGGCGGGGCCACTTTGCTGACGTTGTCTGGTGCTCTGCAGCTTCCTGTCCCTCCGCTCAACCGGCACAAGCCGTGGCGGACCGGGGACACAGCACAGGGAGCCCAGAGAAAGTTGAGACAGTGGGCGGTCGTAGTCACCGCTGTGCAATAATTGTGTAAACAATAAGTGATTTTAAAAATCGCCGCAGTTAAAACATCAAGAACAAAGTACAAATCTCCGAGGGGAGAGCAATCACATAGCAAGCGTCTTCTGGATTGGAGAAAGACATAAAAGTACATTCAGGCGGAGATGTAAATGTCTACATATATTTACACATTTTTGTGAATATGAGTCAATGTGGGAACACCATTGCTCCGCCCATGGAACGCCTTCTCAGGGCAAAGTAAAGCAAGGCAGCAACTTGTGCTGCCTTGCAATACACTAGATTGTATTAGGCCATGCCGAGTTACGCAAAGTGGTTCTGCGTGGCAAACTAAATCTCACTTACCTATGGCTATGTTAGCCCCTTGTAAATCTGGGCATCAGGTTCGAAGAAATTAAGAATCTTACTTCACTGGAAAAAGGCTTCCAAACTTAATGCAGGATAATTTTTGATTTCCAGGCATCTGCAAGCTCAATTTTCTCAAGGCAAATTTTGTTTCCATAAAATATGCAGCTAACGCAGGCCTGGTAAAAATGTAATTGTGTATCTACACATGACTTAGCCAGTCCAATGAGTGTATCCCATGCATTTGTGAGCACACCCCAATTTCCACCGAGGAATGTGTTTCTCCTTTTTCGCATAGGAAAACACAAGGGGGCATATCATCAAGGGGCGACGGTAATATTATCGCCGCTTTAGAGCCCGTTTCCGGGCGAAAAGCGGCGATAATATTATCGCATTATCATCAAGGACACGCTAGCGCTTGATTCCTTGACTTATCGCCCGTTTTTCACACGCCTCGCCTCAAAAATGAGATGCAAAGGAGGCGTAGCTGTGAAAATAACATGGGATAATATTGCGATATTATCAAGGAGGGTTTGCGATTTATAAAATCGTGTTAAGTATGCCTTAACGTAGGAATTTAACGTCTGTTAAATTCCTGACTAAGGCATACCTAACATGGGGGGGTGATTGTGTGGCTAAGACTAAAGGCCCTATCATCTAGGATATCGCCGTTTTCCACCATGTAAAACGCCGATATCCCCACTGTTTCTGGAATTTTTATCGCCTCTGCGATGCACGTTGTTGATAACACGTTAACCGGGTGATAAATTCCAGAGATAGCAGGCGATAAATATGTAAGCGTGCTCTGCGATATTTATCGCCGGCCCTTGATACTATGCCCCAAGGTTTGAGTCACAGGGGACCCCTGCCTGCCTTGCACAGCCTGCTAAGCTAATGCACCACATGAAGGTTTCAACACAGATACTGACTCCCATGTTTTCAGGTAGAGAAATGTAACACACTTCTAGGTATGCCCCTTGCACTTCACGTGTATCCCTCACGTGGGTTGAGGGAGTCAGAGACGTGCTGACATAAGCACGCTCCTGCCACCACACGAGAATGGTGAGACGCAATAACTAACTGTAGGCTCACATCCATGCCCCACGAGTATTAGTGGCGAGTGAAGTGGAGCAGGTAAGAGCAGCATGTGCACAGTTGCGCAACTCTTGGGCTCGCCAAGATGCCCTTGAGAAACATAGGGTGAACCCAAGACATGCCTCTTTCCTTCAACTAATGTGTTGAAAGGAACTGACTCTTCCCAACCATCATTAGTTCCTCGGGCTTTCAGATCTCATCACATAGATAAAACATTAACGGTGATTCCCTTGTTGGGATTAGACAGACATAATTGAACAGGCCTGAGATTTTAAATACCTTTTCACTAGAAAGAAAATGACAGTGCCACCTAAACAAACGATTGTATTTATCCGATGTTTTCAATTTAGTTGCCAAATTGTAAAGAAATTACATTTTGAACATATAAATAAAACACTGCTAAATAAGCAGCATTTCAATACTTTAAACGAAGCAGTATTTAAAATGTTGTACTCATTTCTAATTGGAATTAGGTTATGGGGTTAATGAATTCCACTTTTCTAGTGGAACAACCTCATTAATCCAACAAGACTGCGAGTGCCAACGTTTTAATATGTAATTTCCGGTTTCCTACAGAGGCTGACCTTTCTCCTCCCAATTGTACTTTGCTATTGATTGTCTCCATCTTCACAATAGCCTGCTTCTACTATACTCCTGACATTTCCTTCCAAGTTGGGGCTTTGTGTGCTCGGTAATGATGTCCTTTGATTTTCCAGTGTGTCATACATATATCTTTAAACCTCCGACGTGCACATGCGACACAAAGGCGGATTACATACTATTATGGATTTGCTTCACCCTTTGTGGCTGGTTCCATGGCTGCATGTCCGTACTGTTTACACTAATAGATAATTCAGTAAGTGTGTTTTTTGCTATGTTTTTCTAGCTTTCACCCCATCTCTTATTAATACACTTCTGTTCCATCGGATAGTATGTTCCTGAATTTATGGACTACAATGTACAGTATATGATGGTATTTATAGTCTTTCGTTCTACTGAACATTTGGTAATTAGCGATGCTGATGATTGATTGGCAGCATACCTTCACCCAGGCATGCCGGGAATAAATCTTACTTTCTCAAGGCAAATTAAACCCTAATGGCCTCATCTTTTCAACTTTAGCTGAAGATAATGTTACATAATTAATGTGTTTTTCAGTGGGCGAATGGTTTACTTGCCATGCAATAACCTCCAAAATGAAGTTTAAATATCTAAATGCCACATTAAAAGCAAGATCTGCGCCACTTTAATTAATTGCTGTTGAAAATGCAAATATTTTCATGTTGATAAGAACAGGAAGCAATATGGGAACTTCTCGCTTTCGATGACTCTCTGCTAATGAGAAATAGAGCAAAGCAAAATCCGCAAAGCTTTGAGACTACGACAAAAAATGACCGTAAAAAAAAAATAAGAGATTAGTAAGAAATCCATTTTGCAGCCAAAAGGACTTTTCAAAATATGTATCATCAATACTTGCAATAATTCTACAGAGCTGTTGAAAATATGTTTGAAGGTAATAACACAAGATTGTGTCCAGCCATCAAATCACTTCCCGCAATGATCTTGCTTCCTATAATGCGATATTTTCCATTGAAAAACTGAACACAACAGTTATGTTGATCATAAGGAAATTAAAATACATTTTTTTAAACTCCAGATTTCAGATTTTGATTGTATTTCATTTACGATGGTTCCATAGTATTTCTATTCACATTTATGGCCCCATAACTGACACCATATTGGCCGCTTTTGCCAAACAGCAGGTTAGTTTATTTGATAAGGATAGTTCCCTGATACTAAATTGTGGTCCGCGTTTGCCATAATTAATTAACACAGGATACGTGCGTTCTTGGTGGAGCAGAGCGAGTACTTTTCTATACATGTATGTATGTATTTAAGTATGTATGTATGCATGCATGTAAGCATATAATAATTTGTAGTTAATATTTTAAAATATATATATATATTTTTCCTTCCTGTAGTAAGTATAAGTATATATAGATCACATACTCATACATTTTTTGTTTGTTTTTCATTAACTAATTAGTATTTTTTATTATTTAATTATTTTCATGTATGTATTAATGATATGTTTAGTTAATAAGTATATTGAATAGTTAACATTTAGACTAAGTATCTGTATAATCATATTTATATGCTGAGATATGAGTGATCATAATAAATAGTAAATCAAAAGCATTTAGTAAATTACTTGTATGTTAAAATGTAATGGCCTATATGCATTTAAGCATAGATATACAGAATGTATATATTTTAACCATAAGCAGTATATACATTTGTGAAACATAAAAATGAGAGAGTATATATATTTTTATTATTAAGTAATATATGAATTTGTATAGCGGGATATATACATATAATCAAAGTATACAATACAAGTTTACAAGCACTTGTTAATGCACTTTTGGCGTCTTGTGCATACTATTGCTGTATATTTGTATTTTGAATATGGTAGTCATGTAGGGGATAGCTAGCTCTTGAGTAATCTTTTGAAGATAAGATGATTATATGGGCATCTTATGTATGGGGGAATGAATTCCAAAGTTTAGTTGCTTGAACAGATAAAGAAGTTCCACCCATGGTTTATTCTTGTATGCTGGGATTTTGAGGCAGGGCACCAATCTGGAGCTGAGGTTTTTTTGCTCTATGTATTTTGGGATTTTCATTTTGATGAAAAGTGGTCCTGTTCCATGTTTTGCATTGTGGGCGATACAAAACAGCCTGAAAGTTGATCTCCCGGCAATCAATGTAGGGCCCTTAAGGCATGGGAGATGGGGGCTTCTGGCTTTATATGTAGGAGTAGCCTGGCAGCAGAGTTTCAAATTCATTGCAGTCTTTTCATATTTGATAGAAGTGACCCTTGGTAGAGGCCACTGGCGTAATCAAGTTTAGACAATACTAGAGAGCTAGTAGCTTGGAATAGGTGTGGCAATCACAGGTGGGTGAAGATGTGTCGCAGAGGTTTCATAGTAATGAAGCTTGATCTTGCTAACTTATCCACTAGGGCATTCATTGATAGCTTAGAGTCCATGGGAATTCTAAGTTTTCTTACTTCCTTGGATATTTTATGATGTAGTCCTAGATAGTCAGGCAGAGAGTGGGTCATTTTCCCAATCCCCACAGGTGACTATTCCAATTTTGGATGCATTCAGTTTCAGATGACTCCATGTCATCCATTGATCAATGGCTCAGAGGTAACTGAAGATTTTTTAGTTACTAATGTGTTTGGTGCTTTCCAGTTTAAAACGTATATCAGTTCTCCCTCCTGCATAGAGCTTTGATTCTTCTAATGCATTCTATAAATGCTACAAATACAAATATTTGTGTCATCTGTGTAGTTATAGCAGGTGAGCTGAAATTCATTGATCTTTGCCGGAAATGACTTCATGTAGATGTTAAAAAGCATGGGTGAGATTATAGACTCTCGAGATTCTATCATCTCACGTGCATTTATGACATAGGCTTTGGATGAGAAAGAAGGAGTATGGTTAATATTGGTTCTGTTTTGAAGGTAGGGTGTGAGCCAGTCAAGAGCAGTCCTCTTTTTGCTGGCTTTGTGTAATCTTTGGATTACAGTGTCATGATCAACTGTGTCGTAGGCAGGTGAAAAGTTCAAGAGTAGTAGTGCAATGACCCTGTTGTAGTATACTTGGGGGCAGATTTATGTCGGACTTGCGCCACGTTTACGCCGCCGTTGCGTCACGCAACAGCGGCGTAAACGTGGTGCATCCCTGCGACCCATTTACAACGTGACGCATCTAGGCAGATGTGTCACGTTGGAAAGCCCTGTGCCACCTGTGGGCGTTCTGGCGCAGGGTGGGCGTTCCGGGGCAGATGCGTCTCGCAAAAGTGCCTGCGTGAAATCTACAGTGAAATCTACAAGATTTCACGCAGGCACTTTTAGGCCAATGCTGCGTCAAAACCCTGCTCCTGCTTGATGCAGGCGTAAGGCTTGATGCAGCATTGGACAGATAGGGCCCCCCAGAGCATTGCTGGAGCTGCGTCACGTTTGTGACGCAACTCCAGCAATGCGCCGCATTTACGGCACAGATGCGTCACGCATCTGTGCCGTTTTTGCCCCACGGTGCACCGCATTGTAAATGCGGCGCACCATGGGTGGCGGAGCTGCAGCGCACAAAAACTGGCGCATCCCTGGGGATGCGCCAGTTATTGTAAATCTGCCCCTTGGTTTTTAAGGTTATACCAGATGGTGATTAGGGCAGATTTTGTGTCTCTTCCTGGATGGAAAACATTTTCAAAGTCCAGAACAATGGAGTTATCTTCAATACATTTAGATATCAGGTAGAATGCTGCATTTTCTATCAGCTTGCTGATGATGGTCCATTTGCAATAGGTCTGTAGTTGTTTGGGTCTTTGGGGTCCAGGTTTGGTTTCTTTATTAACAGGTGCACGCATGTATTTTTTAATTCTTTGGGAAATATCCTATCATCAAGGAATGATTGATGGATGTTGTCACTGGGGTGGCAGGAGAGCTTGTTAAAAGGATGTTCTTGAACATCTCTGGTAGATAGGAGCCAGAGGGGCAGCCAGATGCCCTGCTTGTTTTGACAAGATCCATACATTTAGTTTCTAATAGTTCCTCGAAGGAAGGTATAGGCTATATTAGATAACCTTGGGGAATTTTTGGAAAAGGGGCTGATGGTGATGTTTTTTGGTATAAATAGGAATCCCACAGCTTGTGTTTGTTGTGTAATTATTTGCCAGTGTGTCTGGAAATATTTAGGCTAGAGGAAGGTTTTCTTCAGTGCATTAAGGATTATGAAATTCTTTATTTCTGCATTTTGCATTCTGAATTCTGTATGAATAGTAGCTTTTTAGAAAGCTTTTTTGATAGATGACTTCTATATTCTGTTACGTTTGTGTAGGCAAAGTTTGTCTTGAGTGTTGTTTGTTTTGAGCCACGTTCATTGCAGCTTTGCAATTTGTTGTTTTATCTTTTTTAGTTCCAGATTCATCCAAAGCGCCTGATTCCTTTTGACATGTTTTTATTTTAGTAAAAGTTGAATATCAAAAACTAATAGGAGCCACTAATAGAGTTTTTAAAATAAATGTATTGTATCCAGATCTGTGTTGAATGCTAGTTGTGCTTCTAGGACCTCAAAATTCAGTTTGTTCCAAGGTTGATAAGTACTTGCTGGTAAGGTGGCCTTAGGTGCAGAGAGTTGTGGTGTCTGGCCTTGGGAAGCTACCAGATGGTGGTCTGTCCCTATGAGTGGATTAATTCTTTGGAAAGTCATCAGTTCCTGATTGGCAAAAATTACATCTAGGATGTGTCAGCGATGTGTGTGTGGGTTTGATGTTGGTTCAGTGTATCTAGGTTAGTGATGATAGTTCTGGGATGGGTAATATTAGGAATATCAAACCACATGTTTAGGTCACCTAGGATGCATAGGTTGGAGTGTAGTGTCAGAAGGTTACTAACTGTATCTAGAAATGTGTCTGGGAATATTACATTACTAGGTAGTGGTCTGTAAAGAAGGAGGAAGTTACCAGCGAAAGTTAGTGTAAGGTTGCATCTGGTGATGAGGGCCTTACACGCTTGTATGGAAACGTCCTCAGCTTTGGTGTGCTTTATTATTTTGTAGAATACAAAGGCTAGTCTACTTCCTCTTTTGCCTATGCAATTACGTGTGAGAGTTTGATATCCTGGAGGAACAGCATCATGTATTATAGGTGCCATGTCATCCCAAACCATGATTTGTTTATGACAAGCAAGACAGGCTGTACGTCTGTGGGTAGGTGGGAGATGTGATGCTTGTTTTTTAAAGGAATCATGCATTTATTAGTAGGCGGTTTACAGATTGTGTTTTGGTGATTGTGTGAATTTGTTCTCTGGAAGAGAAAGGAGTATCCATTGAGCTTGTGGTAGGTGGACTATTGCTGATGTTAACTGTACTGGACTATAATAAGTGTTTTTCAATGTTGTTATCCACATCCAACAGGCTTAAAAGGCATTTTGTGAGTCTGTGTGTGCAGGTGGTGGGGATAGTGGTTGAGAGTAAGCTGGTGGGCTATGCAGTTGTTTTTGTGGTGTAATCTTCATGTGTAAAAGGAGATTCAAGGTTGTGAACAGGAGAGTGTTGTTTGTGTCGTTTGTGTATGTACAGTATACAATGTGTGTGGGGGTGGTGGTAGAGCATGTGGGTCATGTTTTAAGGCTCTAGGGGGTGCAATTAATAAAATGTGAGTGGTAAAGTATAGTTGTATATTTGGGAGTTTGTGTTTGGTGTAATTGTTTGAAAACCTGGGTGCAAAGCAGGTGTAGGATGTGTATTAAATGTGTGGCATGAGGGATACAGTCAGTGTTTGTATTTTGTGTTGGAAGGTAGTAGGACATTTTGTGTGTGTAGTGTTTGGTTTTTGTGAAGTAATGATGTGATATTGATGTAGTGAATCTGTGTGTAGGATTTGGTTCTAAAGCACTGATGGGGAATGTATGTAGAAGTAGAAAGGGGTGGTGAAGTGTGTTGGAGGAGAGTGTATGTGAGGTATGAGAGGAAATAAACAGGGGTTATGAGTGTTTGTAGTTGATTTGGTGGCAATAAGAGGCAGTATTTGTGGGGAAGTGGAGTGTAAGTAGAGGTTGTTTCTTCATTTTTGGTAAACAATAGGAGTCAATGTAGAAGGATAATATGAGAGAGGGTTGAGTAAAGGGTTGCTGGAATAGGGTCTGGAGTGTTTGTTTCTTCATTTTTGGTAAAAATAGGAGTTGTTGTAGAAGGATAATATGAGTGAGGGTTGAGTAAAGGGTTGTTGGTGCTGGAATGGGGTCTAATAAGAGAGGGCAGAAGTGTTTTTTTTAATAATGAAAGGGAGGGTGTGTTAGAGGGGATTAAGATTTTGTGTTGTGTTGGTGAAATGTGTGTTTGAAAGTGGTAAAGGGCAGAGTATTGTTTTGTGTGAGAGTAAAGGTGCTTTGCAAGGCAATATGTGTAGAAATGTATACAGCTGTGTTTTGTGGTGTTGTGTAGTGTTTTTTGAAAGACAGAATTGTGCAAAGAGTGTGTTTCTTATGAATGAGCAGTGTGCATTTGCTGAGATTGTGTTTGTATATTTAATGTTGTGGATGAGTTATGGTGGGGTTTGGCAAATGGAAAAATAGCATTTTTACAAAAAGTGTTATAATGAGCTAATAAATATCATGGTTTGACAGCCCTCCTTTTGATATAAAGTCAAAAGTCCTAGTAGATGTTTCAATAACCATATGTGCGGGAAGATTATGCAGGCAGGAGGTTAAGGGTTTAGGGACACTTTTGTTGGCATATGCTGGTAGCATGATAACCAGTCAGGCGGCTCTTGTCTGGCTTCCGGGCTGCCCGATCTTGGCGGCCGTGATTCCTTTTCTTCTTGGTGGCAAAGAGGGGTAGGCTTCCTCTTAATTTGAAATATAAAGTGGGGTGGCCACCCATCGTAATTAAATAATCCCAGAAGCGGGATGGACACCCGCTAATTAATGGAAGCAAAATGCGGGGTGAGTACCCGTTTCGGTGCTCAAAAATGCGGGGTGGGCACCCGCTTCAGCCTGCATCATGGGGGAATCCCTACGATGGGGATTCCCATTTAAAGGGCAGCATCTCAGTGCTACGCTGCCCAAGCTCTCCTCTTCTTCTGGGTAAATAAAAATAAAAGCGCTCCCAGGCGCTAGATGCAGCAAACAGTCTGTTAAGGTCCTGGAGATCAAGGGGGGAAAAAAAGGGTGCCAGCAGAAAGGTCTCCTAGGTCCAAGGGGCAAAGCTGGCCCCAGGGAGGCCAGCACACAGAGCCCTCCAGCAGGTAGGTAAGCCCCCATGGCAGTTCCTCCTTGGCCCCAGCAGCAGCACGCCCCCTCCGTCAGGAACAGCACACCAGAACAAGAACTGAACAGATTCATGGGGTCACAGCCCCTCTACTTATACCAACATTTCCTTTGTCTGTAATGCAGGGCATGGGAGAACCAGATGCAACTGGTTCAGGGGGATTTGGAGCACTTTCTTTTGCAAGCTCCTCTTCCCCTTTGTCAGGTGGGGGCTAGGTTATCAGACAAAGCACAGGGGGCAAAGCCAGCATTCACTAGGGCAGGCATCATACTATTCAGAGTCAGGGGATTACCCCTCCCACTACTCCCAGTCCAGATGTCCTATTCAGCCCAGTGCTGACTCACCCTAGCCCTCCTGGAGCCACACACACGTCCCAGCCCCTGCCACTCACAAGCCAGACATGCAATTCACATCAGGCAGGTAGGCACATAGCACACAAAAATGCCAACTTCTAAAAGTGGCATTTCTAAAATAAAATAACCACAATAAATCTGCGCACACCATTGACCAGCATTTATTCTCACAATTTCATACATACTAAATTTGACCACGCTGCTCCTCCAATACCATGAATTACCACTGACACACACTGATCAGGGAATCCCCCATGCATTCTAATGGGAGGGCAGACCAACCTTACTACATGTACACAGAGAGCGCACACAATTTACACTGGCCCACACTGCTAAAGTGCCCAGAGGCCTAAAACCACCAACAACAGGTCACAGAAAAGGCAAAAAGTTTAGGGGCGAGCTTGCCAAACAGGGCCAAGTCCAACAGAGACGTTTTTCAAGAATGGAAGATGAGGTCATTAATGACTGTGCCCTTGTCCACTCTGAGACGAAGATCAGATATCAGGGTCTCGGGATGAATTTCAGGATGAAGTGTTTGAGGGATTTAGAGGTGGATTTGGAGAGATTTGGAGAGATCTTGATTTGTTTATGCTTAAAGTCTATTCCCTGGGATGTGGCATACCCAGGGATGACCTCAATTACTGCTTCTATGTAATATCTACATGGTTCCTCTTGTAAAGATTACATCAGTCTATGACTTTCCGATTCGGAAGTGCTTCCATATATTACACTATGGAACAGACTAATGGCACGTTAGGATGGGTGCTAACATGGCAGCAGTGTGCCCTCATCAAATGATTTATCAAATTTTAGTTAACCTTCATGACAGCTACAGTATTAATAAATATCTGGCAGCATGCCTACTGTCCAGAAAAAATATAATGTCCAGAAATTATTGTGTTGAAATGCAAGCAAATGCAAGCAAATCCATAATATTGCCAGTAGACCCTCTGTCAGCTGAGAGACCCATTTTGGACTGGCTGATTGCGTTTGAACTCTATCCAGAGCCTGCTACCTTAGTGGCAAACTTAGAAGCAATCACCAATGTGTAAAGAAGTTCATAGAGATCTTCCATAGAGGTAAACAATGTGTAGTTTATTAGTTCAAAGCATATAAGGAAGAAACTTCTCATCCACAGGAAACCTAAAGCAACTGACACAAGAGTATTCAAAGTAACTCCAAAGCTACAAGAACACTCTGGAATGGGGAATGCATCACACATTCCAGACAACCCTGAGAAATATGTAACATGTAGGTATTACACACCTTTCCCCTTTATATAAGGGAAACTAAAGAACTATAAGTACAGCGATCAACATAAGTGTAACATAAAGTCACATAACTTTACAGAAGCTAGGAAAGTATGAAAACAGCAAGTAACAGTAGTGTAACATAAAGTCATGTCTTTTCCCAGGAACTTTGCAAGTGTGAGAACTTCTGCACAACAATGGCATACCTTTAAAACTTGTAAAATTGATCAAGTGTGTGACTTACGTAATGAATTTGAAGAAGTCTTTAGTGAAATGTTAGGTTGCCTATCTGGGTACATGCCTATCTGGGTACATGCGTAAAATTACTCTTAGAGCTGATGCCTTCCCAGTGACATACAAAGTACAAAATGTGCCTTTGGCTTTGAGAGAGTCTATGTGTGATGAACTGGAGAAGTTAAAGAATGAAGGGATAATTGTGGAGAATGAAGCAAGTGAGTGGTTTGCTCCTGTTGTTCTTGCTTGCAAGGCTTCTGGAGAGGTGAGACTGTGTGTGGACCTTCCTGCTCTTAATCGTGCTGTTATTGCTGATAGGTTTCCGCTCCCAAATATTGCGGAAATGCTGACAAAATTGGAAGGGGCTGAGGCTTTCTCCACCTTAGATCTTAGGGCCGCATATCCCCAGATCAAAATGGATGATGAATCGATGGATCTGACAGCTTTCGTTAAACCATTTGGTACATATAAATTGACTCGACTCCCTTTTGGTTTAAATTTAGCTGCCTCTGCATCTGTAAAAAGAATAGAATGAGCAGACGTGGCAAAACATTGGAGAGATGGAGCACAACTCAAAGCTTTTTTAACATCAGAGAATGCTGCCTGACAACGGGCTGACCAAACACATTTGACACCATTCTTCAGAAGTGATCCTAAAGAAAAGGTGCGAGAGGCAAACTGGGGTTCGAATTTGTTATAATATTCAGCCACTCCAAGAAAGGTGACCAGATCATCTCGAGATTGTGGCACTGGAAGATTCTCACTAGTTTTCACAAGATGATCTCTAGGTTTAACCCCATCCTTTGTCAATTTATGTCCCAAATAATACATTTCTGAAAGATTAAAGCTACACTTGTTTTCACGCAAAGTCAAGCAACACAACTTGAAACATTCCAGAACAGCTCGAAGCGTCTCATCATGTACTTCTTGGAATGAGCTATGTACCAAAACATCATCCTGGTATATGTTTACGCCAGATAACGCCCTTAAAACATCCTCCATGGCTCGTTGGAAGACAGAGGCCACAGAATTTAAGCCAGAAGGGAGTCAAGTGAATTTATATGTACCAAATGGTGTCATGAAAGCGGTCAGATCCATCGATTCATCATCACTTTTGATCTGATGAAATGCGGCCCTAAGATCTATGGTTAGCCAATCCTCGTTGCCAATATAAAGAAGTTCAAGGAGATCTTCCGTAGAGGTAAACAAATTGTAGTTTATTAGTTCAAAGCAAATAAGGAAGAAACGTCCCATCTGCAGGAAACCATAAGCAACTGACACAAGGGTGTTCTAAAGCAACTCCTAAGCTACGAGAACACTCTGGAATGCATCACACATTCCAGACAACCCAGAGAAATACGTAACATGTAGGTATTACACAATGCCAATTCTCTATCTTGTTACAGGTCTTGATCTTCACAAAGGGGATCAATTACACGTATACAACCTTTCTGAAAAAACCTTTTTCCAATGCTGTGCTTTAAAATGTAGCAATGTGTTTATGGCATTATGCCTACGAATTTAAAGTTAGTTGCAGCAATTGCTGCCTATTTCATGCAAATGAGCATGTTTGAACTTTTCTGATATGTATTGCAACTCTACTGTATTAAACACTACTTTGAATGACTGAACTAAAATTAGGTTTTGACATTCACAATGTGTTAACACTGGACTGTGGTTCGTTAAATACTGTACACCTTGACAAGTAAAGGAAATCAAAAGGGGTCTACTTTGAATGAACAGTCACATAAAATATAGGCATTGGCATCTTCCCTGTTTTCTGTAGAAAAATGTGAGATTCATTCCAATAATTTAGTTTCCCTAGATCAATCTGGTGGTTTGAATACTGTGCAAACTAAATTGAATTATTTGGAAAACTAAGAAGAAAACAGCCTGGCATTAAAAGAGAGAAAGTGTATTTAAAGAAATGGTTACTGAACAACTTCATCATTGATTTTCTCAGGACACTGACGTGTAATCTTAAAAGCATCAAAAGGATATCAGGAAAATAAAATAAAAGGCCTTTTACAGAGCTTTAAACCATTACCTAACTGGAAATATGTATATGTTTGATAGACAATACAACCATGTTTATAAAAATACAAATCTGGTGAAAAACTGTCTGCCAGAAGCAACTGACTGCCACAGCTCCTATGATATATATAGATTCAGAAGGGACAGAAAGAAAATGCAAGTCAATCTCACAACCTGGCCAACAATGGCAATAAGACAATGCCAGAGAATATCAAAAAGGAAGAAGAAGAGGTGGAAAAGGAAAAGCGGGAGGGAGAAGAAAAAGGAGCAAATGAGCAAAAAATATAAGGTCTGTGAAAATAAACAGATGTAAGGATAAATTGCAAGAGATTTCTGATCTTCTATAGAAGGCCTGCTGGGGTTAGGCTTAGAGTCAACGTTTGAGTAATGTGGTACTGGGCTCAACTGGGTTAGGGTGCATGGGGGGGGACTCAAACATGATTACACTGATGGCATATATGCTCCACCTAGTGAGACTATAATCATAGACATATATACATTGCATAACTTAGTACAGCTGGAAGAGAATATGTGACACTGATATTGAGATGGAAGCAGGTGCAATATGGCAAAAAGGAGCAAATCCATAAGAGTCTAGGGTATGTCACAAACCTAGCAACTGTGCTTTGATTTCTGATCTTGTAACCTCTGTATGTGAGGATGTGTTTAGAATAGTACAGGATTCTTGACACACTTCTCTCACTCTTACTAAAACCCAATACATTAATTGCGTAAGGCAATAATGAGACCATTGTTATAAATCCATCGGATTTGCTATGGGAGAAAATTTAGTAGTTGTAAACACCTGTATTTATATACCGGAAATAGCCAGACATTCATCAGATTTGATGTGTTACCTAAAAACTTGCCACAGATGCCAACATAGAATCTCAGACTCAACTAGATACACTGTTTAACGTCTGGTATCACAATGGTTTCATCAACAGGTATAAGAGAAAATACTTCTTTTGATGGTGCACAATTCATTAGATCAAACACTAGGTAGACTTCTATTTCCTTCCATTTGATGTTTAACTGAATATGTCCAATTTGTCTGAATTAGCTCCTACTGCCACAGCTTAATTCACTTTGATTCTATGTCAATAATACCAAAGACGGGGGCATGGCCAAGCAAGATGGCCAACAGGACATGTTTATGGGGGCTCCCGACTGACTCCAACTAATATTTTGGGAACCAGTGGTATTTTGGGGATTTCCATGAGCAAATGTACAGCATTAGCCCCTGTGATGCCTACGCTCACTGAATACTGATGAATCCGGCCTGAGGTCATCGCTCCAGAGAACAGTGAGATAGGACCTAGGCATGCTGGGCTGTGGTGGTCGCTGTGTACAAGGCAGAGCTGAGAGGGAGCAGCCTCTTCCTTCAGGAGGAGGCCTGCCATGGAGGAGCGATCTACCTACTGGACTGGGTCTTACCTGCCCCACTCGAACTAGGGAAGCAGCTGTTGCCAGGACATAGATCAGCGCCCGTACGGGACTGTTTCATTGTTCTGGCTGGTGCTGTCATGCTGGCCTTTCCCCCTGTGGACTGAATGGCCACGCTTTGAGGTGCTGCCGGTCTTCTGCTGAGGTAAGGTATTCCAGGTGGAGGGCCAGAGAAATACAACACCATCTTCTCTTCTTGGTATGGGTAGAAGGGCCTGCATTGGCCTGGCCTAAGCAGATCAGTAGCCACTGGTGGGTGGACTTGCCCATCCCTATATCAGCCTGGTGAGTGCAGGGAGGCAGGGAGAAATGCTTTGTGAATATTTTGCACTGAAGAGGAATTACAGGTGCATTGGCGGGAAGCTGTGGATACCCTGAAGCTCTCCCATTGTCAGATGCTGGACGTTTTGCTGTCTCTTATGCAGGCATCCCTGTCCTTCAGGAGCACAAGTGGTCAGGTCTGGGCACACTCTAGGCCCACCTGCTTGCTTTGGACTGAGGCCTGCTGTTGCTGAGGGACCAGTGGTGTGGTTCTACTCTGTTTGGCATGATTCCTGGCACTACCCCCTTGGGCAGCAACAAACAACCAGGTGTCCCACAGGAGAACACCATTGAACAGTATGCAGCCCAGGTTTCAGTGGCATAGAGGAACATGCACCATGAAGCTGGACAGGCAGACCAATCCCCTGACCAAAATCAATGAGGAACTCTCAAAAGTGGAACTATTGGTTGCCATTCAGGACTCATAACAGGCCCTGGAAAACAATATAGAGACAGTGGCTTTGGAAGTTAATCTACTGCGTTCCGATATACGCAAAGTCCTAGAGAAGGTACGCGTGGCCGAAGATTCAATCGAGGGGTTGCAAACAAAGGTGCCCACCTTGAAAAAGCAAGTAGTATAGATGACATCCTGTGCTGTAGTTCTGGAGGCCTTTGTAAATGATGTGTGGGGGAGATCCTGCCATAATACTGTCCGCTTGTTGAGATTCCTGAAATGCGCAAAGGGCTTGGGAACTGAACACTTTGTGAAAAAATGATTCGTAACACTTTGAAGCCTTCTTGCCTGTCTTCCTTGTTTGCCTTTGAACAAGCACACTGGATCGATCCTGGTTCCCTCCCTCGCCCCGGGGCTCCGGCTTGAGTCATCATTGCTCTTACATCGAATTACAAGCACATTGATTGTATCCTTAGAGAGGCCACAGACACTGATACAACTAGGTACAGTAATCATAAGGTTTCCATCTTCCCAAACTGGTATGTTACCTTTGTAACGCAACTTTCCAACGCACTACCATTACAACGAAAATTTTACAACGCAAAAACCATTACAACGCATGTATTTACAACGCATGTTTTTACAACGTAGGTACCTTTGCAACGCATACCATTACAACGTAAGTATTGGTAAGTATATAATTATATTTAAAATGTTATATGTTTGGGTTTTTTTAAGGGGTATTTTTAGGGTTCAGGGTCAGATTTGGGTTTTTGGGTAAAAGGGTATTTTTAGGGTTCAGGGTCAGTTTTGGGTTTTTGGATAAAGGGGTATTTTTAGGGTTCAGGGTCAGTTTTGGGTTTTTGGGTAAAAGGGTATTTTTAGGGTTCAGGGTCAGTTTTGGGTTTTTGGGTAAAGGGGTATTTTTAGGGTTCAGGGTCAGTTTTGGGTTTTTGGGTAAAAGGGTATTTTTAGGGTTCAGGGTCAGTTGTGGGTTTTTGGGTAAAGGGATATTTTTAGGGTTCAGGGTCAGTTTTGGGTTTTTGGGTAAAAGGGTATTTTTAGTGTTCAGGGTCAGTTTTGGGTTTTTGGGTAAAGGGGTATTTTTAGGGTTCAGGGTCAGTTTTGGGTTTTTGGGTAAAAGGGTATTTTTAGTGTTCAGGGTCAGTTTTGGGTTTTTGGGCAAAGGGGTATTTTTAGGGTTCAGGGTCAGTTTTGGGTTTTTGGGTAAAGGGGTATTTTTAGGGTTCAGGGTCAGTTTTGGGTTTTTGGGTAAAGGGGTATTTTTAGGGTTTAGGGTCAGTTTTGGGTTTTTGGGTAAAAGGGTATTTTTAGGGTTCAGGGTCAGTTTTGGGGTTTTGGGTAAAAGGGTATTTTTAGGGTTCAGGGTCAGTTTGGGTTTTTGGGTAAAGGGGTATTTTTAGGGTTCAGGGTCAGTTTTGGGTTTTTGGGTAAAGGGGTATTTTTAGGGTTCAGGGTCAGTTTTGGGTTTTTGGGTAAAGGGGTGTTTTTAGGGTTCAGGGTCAGTTTTGGTTTTTTGGGTAAAAGGGTATTTTTAGGGTTCAGGGTCAGTTTTGGGTTTTTGGGTAAAAGGATATTTTTAGGGTTCAGGGTCAGTTTTGGGTCTTTGGGGTACAGGGGTATAGGGTAAAAATAAAATAAAATTAAATTTAAATTAAATTAATTAAATGAAATTAAATTAAAATAAATTAAATAAAATTATATTAATTTCAATTAATTTACATTAAAAAAATTAATATATACTTACCAATACTTACGTTGTAATGGTATGCGTTGTAAAGGTACCAGCGTTGTAAAAACATACGTTGTAAATACATGCGTTGTAATGGTTTTTGCGTTGTAAACATTTTGTTGTAAAGGTATGGGTTATAAAAATATGCGTTGTAACGTCATATATCCTCCCAAACTGCACTAACAAAGTGCAGGAGGCCCACAAAACCTTCTTGGAGGTAAAGGTGAAGGTGAAGCTGCGTGCATTGGTTCCAGGTTACATGTTGCTATACCCGGCTAGACTCAGGGTGCTGTTTGGCGGAAAATCACATTGCTTTGATCACTTTGAGGATGTGTGGCGTTGGCTGGAGGTTTAGGACAAAGCAGGTTCCTGGAGGTCCGCAGGCCAGGGGCAGCCATGGGGGGAAGGTCCCAGTCAGAGACAGAGAGGGATCTGTTTCCAGGGGCGGGCGGTCCCCATAGAGGAGCGAGCAGCCCAGGGATGAAATCTAGTCCAACAGAATCATGTCGTTGGTCCAGCAGGAGGAGCGGTGACTGGATCCTGTTATAGTGATGTCATCGGCTGATGGGACAGAGCTAATAAATGAAATTGGATGATGACACAGCATTCTTGATGATCTGTATTTAAGTGATGTTTACGAACAGCACCATGGTTGACCTGGGGAACACTTGTGTCTGTGAGTGCTGCAGCCTACTCCTATTTTCCCTTTTAGTGTCGAGGTCATTGAGATTTTGGTGTGATTTTTTAACTTCCAGGTTTATCTTAGAGAGCAATTGCTCTGGTGGAGCAGCAGTTGACTGCTGTAGAGGCCTCTCCCAGTGAGGCAGGGGCCTTTGGGAGACTGGTGATTTGTAATTTGTTTGCGTTTCTCCCCTTAGTGGCACTGCTGAGTGGCTTTCTGCCGCTGGCTTGTTTGTGGGTAGGAGGTGGATGCACTGAGGAGAAGGGATTCACTTATGGAGGGGTTGTTGACACTTACACTGCTTAGCCAATGGATACCCTAGCGATTGGGTTAGAGTCTGGGGAATTGGTTTGTGGCAATGCTTGGGGAGGGATGGGCTAGGCTGCAGGTCCTGCATCAACAGAATACTAGGATTTGCAGTGTGGTGGGCTTTTGAAATGCTGCATGTTTGGGGTGGTATGTTTTTGTTCCTTGATCCCATGGTTAGGGGTCTTTGGTTTCATTGCATTACAGTGCTGGCTGATTGATGGTGCTTGGGAATGACTGTCCCGAGGTTGTCATGTGGAGGCCCAGATGGGCAGCACTACTAGGGGGGGGGCTTTGCAACATAGCTCCCTATACCTATGCCTGAGCATGTTAACATTGTCAAATGGAAGGTGATGGGTCTTCGGACCTATGCCAAGTGCTATAGATTACATTTATTTATTAAAAGAGATTGTATACAAATTGCTTCCCTCTAAGAGACACAGTCGTTGCAAAGGAAACCGAGAAATTGCAGAACAAATGAAGGGGTCAGGTTTTTCCTGCATCCTGTTCCTCCTAATCCAGGGGGTTGATTATTTTGATTGCTCTGGGGTCCCCTTCAATCATGCATACAGTGAGGCAGATGTGAAGGGGCGATATGTCATGTTGCAGGGGACTGTGGATGGTAAGGATCTCACAATGTTGAATTCCCATGCTCCCAATGTGGATGACAGGTATTTCTTTCTAGCATTACAAGGCCTGCTGGAGGGTGGTCTGGAGGCTTCTATACTTTGGGAGAGGGGCTTTAAGTGCATCCTGGACAGGTCACTCTACCGTTTCCCCCAGGGAGCGGACAAAGCCAATGATGATAGATTCTCTCAGACAGGCTATGCACGATTTGGGTATCCTGGATGTCCCTCCATGCTGAGGGGTCAGAGTACACCTATCACTTTATAACCCATAATGCCTATAGTTGATTAGACCACATCCTGGTGGGGGGTTTTGACCATCCCCCTCTGACTGCGGTGACCCATATGACCAATGGATGGCCCCCAGTCTATACAATCCAATGATTGGAATGTTTGTATAGCTTTATAGCACTGTTGGATTGAACTTCTCTTAATTCATACTGTATGTGAATTGGATCACCTTCACCATTTATTTTTCTTTTTTTCTGAAAAATCAATAAACAACAGTTTAAAAAAAAATCCCAGAAAGACATGCTTCATAGTATTTACTATCATCTTTCCTAGAGTTCATCTTATAACAAGGTTACCTTTGATGATCCCCTCTATACCATAATCGGGAAAAGTGATAGCATTCCAACAGCCAAATACTATATTAGTGACTGCACTAAATTCTACTTTTAATACATAGAGATGTTATCTTAAAGTACAGAGTATTATTTTTTATTTTTAGTGGCAGGATCTATGTTTTTGATGAATGTATGGTATGAATGGTATTTCCATATAAAAACTAGCCAAAAGGCAGCAGAGCATTGTACATGGTCAAAGACAAACATGGAGATAAGGAGTAAGAGGGATGGAGCTAGGTTAAGGGTGGTTAATTCATTTTGATATAGTTTTATTTAGGGGTCAATCTTCAACTCTTTCCTGAATTGGAACAATGTTGGGTGGTTTTGATGGATACAGGTATGTTGTTCCAGATCGTGGGTGCTGCTAAATACATCTTTTGTTTTTGATCTGGATTGGAGGAGTTGATGCAGTAAGAAGTAGGTAGAGTAATCGGATGCAAATGACAGACATTCACAGCTAACACTTCAAATTGATACCTATGAAACTGAATATATAAAGTATGCAATAAGAGATTGGAGAATGTACAAGAAAAAGACTGTTACTTAAAGTATTCTACACAAGACTAGCTCCTATTCATCATTGATTAAAAGTGTACCATATTTGAACTTTATACTGCTCATCTGTTTATTTGAATAGTTATCTGAACATGTATTTTAACATTATTTTACTGCACCGCTGTTTATTTCAATAGTTCACAGCATCCTTTAAACAAGTTGTAAGTAGTCCACAATACAGCAGTTGGTGTAGTACATATACTGCGTTTACATATGTGCTGAGATTTGTGCCAAAAGCAGTGCTAAGAGACATAACAAAAGCTTAGCATCGACTTTGCACATTAGGAGGAAGGAGTACCACAAGTGAATTCCAATAACACTTTGTGAAATACCATGCACAGCTCACGCTGGGTGTCCTCGCTTCCTGGATTGTTCTGGCATCTCCACTTTTGGGGTAACCCAGCGTGGTGTCCTGAAAATTGCTTGGAGCATGAGATATAAGAGGCAGCTGAAAGACTAAAAAATAGACAGTTGCACAAAGTTTGTAAACTTGGGCTTTTCCTTCAGTTGCCGTAACTAAAGTAATGAATTCCCAGAAAAGGGACATAATGAACCTAATAAAAACAGCCATTTCTAAAATGTTTATTGGATATTATCTGCGGTTCCCAATCTAAAATGTAGCAGATTATTTTCCTGTGATGTCAATTCTTTTTTTTTTAATGTCTTTTTATTGAAACCTTCAACATAGAAATTCACAGTTATATCTGCACATAGTCTATTACAAACATTTTCATTGGCATTTGAAGGTAACTCAATAACTCTACAGTACATTTTCACAATTTCTCATCATCCTGTCCTGTTTCCTAAGAGGTCAAGGCTAAAGCGGGTCAATCTGTGTGCTGTACGCTAGTGTTTCCCTTGTGTCCCCTCCTGGTCTTGCTATTGTAGGAGGCATATATTGCCCTGAATTGTGTCCCTTTTTCCCCAAACTTTCTCCTATTTTTTGGGGTATCGCCTATTTTCGTAAGTCACTTTCTCCGCCACCATGGATCAATACATATCTTTTTTCCGTTCACTCAACGTTGGTATATTCGGCACTCTCCTTCTTTTGGCTATGTTACATTTGGTAATCATTAACCCCAGCGTTTACCCACAGCTGTTGTTTCTGAATGAGGTCTGTATCTTCCCATATATGTAGGAGGCACAACTTGAGTAGAGGTTGCAATTCGGTTCTACATACCTCCTGAATACATCGTATCACTGCCTTCCAGTAAGTTTTGAATATCGGACATTCGCAGTGTATATGGTAAAAGGATCCCTCTTGCCGACATCCTCTACTGCAGTCAATTCCTTATTGAAGAATATAAAGTGCAGGCAATCACAAGAGGAATACAAAAAACAGTGTATTAGTTCCCTGATTTGTTGGCATGCGTTGACCCTTTTGCTCTTTTATGTCACTCATGTTTGACTTATTGCAATTGGAACTTCTACAGGATTTTACTCTGGATTTAGGCATGGCTTTTGTCTCCTCCATGGTGTTATAGGAAGATAGATGTCTTGCTGATCACATTAGTGTTTATTGATATGTTCTTTAGGGGTCTCCCTTCCTGGAGTCCCAGTGTTTGGCTTTCTGACCCTCTGACACTAAGAAGCAGAATATGTATTTTTAACCAACTATTTTAAAATCCTAATCTAATGCATAAAATAAGAATAGTAACCACACAGAATAGTAAAGTAGCAAACCCGATGATCAATGATGAGAACAATAAGAATTCTAACATGTTCAATGAAACCCATAGTCCTAACACCATTTTGCTGCTATTTCTAGGCACTATGCTAGCTTTAGCGAAATTAGCAAATAATACGCCTAATTCTGAGTTTCAGAGATTGTGTGCACAGCATCCCTGTTTTCTAAACAGCAAGGAGCTGTTATGTCATTTTGAAATAGGAGAGTAGCTAGTTCCAATCACCTTTTTGCAGCTCTGGAACACTAATAGCAACCCATGAAGGCCACTTTGCTTGTTGTCGCTTTTGACTGAAGCAGGCACTGCAATGTGGCATAACCTCATCTGTAATATCCCTACTGAAGCTCTTCTCCAACGTATAGACTTATACCTGAGTTTATATAGGTTCTAATCAAAAGATTTGTTGAAAAATCCTTGTCTATGTTATGTTTATTTCTTATAATGAACACAGTTCGAAAGTACTAACAATCTTGGAGGATGGAGCAAAACACATCAGCTCCATTATCACCTTTATCGGATATATTCTAGTAATAGCAAACAATCCTAAAAAGTGGATGCAATAGATACAAGTATTTCTATGCATGTCAAAATCTTCACGCTTGCTATGAGTGATACAAAATAATGTAAACAGTAGAAACAGAAGAGTTAAAACTGTAGAAATAAAATAGTTTAAATGCATAATACAAAGGAAATAGAAGAATCTGTATACATAGTGGTTACAACATTAGATTAATCAAGAGCTACAAGGTTCCCAAGGAGTTTCTTTACCCATTTGACAAGGACCTTAGGTTCCTCAGGAGCCGTACGCTCAATGTACCCAACTTCCAGCAGCACTGACTCTGCAGTTAACACACAAGAGGCTCGGAGTTGTGGAATCACGGGAGTAGAATTAGGGAGGTTACTGTGGGGAATGAGACCTGGAACATTCAGTAATGACACTGTTGGTTATTCTTGTGACAATAGCACATCAATAATCTCAGAAAAAGTTTATTTAATAAACTGTTAAGTGGGGGAAAAACTGGTGAGTATAACATAATATTTAAGTGTCTTTTAGTTTCTTAGTGTTTGTACTTTCAGTGGTCAGTTCTGGTGTAAATAGTCTATTCACAATTCACAAGCAGTCGTTTTCAAAAAAACATAATTCAGCTTGGTTTTTGTTAATGACCAAGAAAGTTTGTGTGTCTTTAATTAAGGTTCTTCAAAGACCTGGTCTCGTTACAACATAGCGTTTCAAAACGCTCAATTTACTCTGGGGCATATTACCAAGGGTGGCGATATTGAATTATCGCCGCTTTAGCGGCCATTTTCGGCCGCCAAGCGACGATAATTCCATCACCCTATTACCAAGCTGTCGCTAACACCAGTTAGCGACAGCTTGTAGGCGATAGCGAGCGGTTTGGGGCCCGCTTTGCATGTCAGCGATATTTATCGCTAATGACAT
This sequence comes from Lissotriton helveticus, assembly GCF_964261635.1. Lineage (NCBI taxonomy): Eukaryota > Metazoa > Chordata > Amphibia > Caudata > Salamandridae > Lissotriton > Lissotriton helveticus. Next base: position 2,115,001,330 of record NC_136059.1, read on the forward strand.
GCAAAGTGGGCGTACCCAACCGGTTAGCGACTGAAAGCAGTCGCTAACCTCGCTATCGCCTATTACCAAGAAAGGCGAAGCAATGGAAATATTTGCGCTAAGCACGAATATCGCCAAACGCTAACGCCTGCAAATACCAGTTCTTAGCCATGTTATCCAATGGGAGGTGGATAACATGGCTAACAGTATTTGCACGCTAATGTGTGAACACCGCTGGTTTTCCAGCGATATTCCCGCTAACGCCTGCAATATTATCGCTTTTGAGATAAACGTTGGTAATAGGACGTTATGTCAGCGATAATATTGGGCGAAGCGCGGCGTTAAAAAAACTACCGCTAATCTCAGTTAGCGATAAATATCGCTAACTGTTGGTAATATGCCCCTCTGTGATTTAGTCAGAGCATTCTTATCATTTTAAATATTCTCGCTTTATAAAAGAGGCATCTAGCTGTAATTCAGAAGACGTACTGTTCATTATTCTCCCAAATGCTACATTGCCCTGTTGTTTTGATTAAACGATTTAGGCTTGCCACAAGAAGCACACTTTTGACAACCTGTACACCTTGTGTGAATAACAGCAAGCAGCTGGAGTGGGTCCACCTAAAATATTTCTCTGTTTTCCAAAATGGGAGCCAAGATTTGCCCCATTATCGTGAGATCTCGCTATCTCCAAATTTCTTCATATTCTGCAAAAAAAAATAGGGATATACTAGCGCCTCTGTCCTGATAATGCCTACCAAAGTCAAGATCCTTGACTTTTTCAAAGAAACTTCCTATAACGAAGATGGATATATTTCCACCCAGCTAGCAGCGTGTAATAATCAAGCCTATGTATAAAAAAACGAGACTGATGTTCCAAACAATTTTTGCTTGATAAGTTTGCTGGAGGTTGGAGCTAAAATTGTACTCCAAGGTAATATTGATGTCCCTAAATAAATGGATTGAGTGCAACGATATTGCAGCAAAGGAACAAGGAGGCTTTAAACAAGGGCACTCTACGGTTGACCATTGCTTCAGTCTGTGGACACTTGGACAGAAGGCAGTAGAAACTACAGGGAATCACTTTTGTTGCTTTGTCAATTTTAGCTCCGCATTTAATATAGTGGACCATAGAATTCTGTGAGATAAGCTCCGACAACTGGCAATCCCCAGTAGCTTACTCGTGATACTCCAGGAATTGACAGAATGAGGTGCAAGTAGAATTAGACCTATCGGGGGCACTTTCAAAAGGAATTTCACTGGGTAATGAGCTGAGGAAGGGCTTTGATTGGGCCACAATGCTATTCTCACTATTCTTGACAGATCTTACCCGAGTCCTCAACAATATCAACTCGTTCTCTTGGAAAATGGGGGCTAGACATATATTGTGCCTGCTTTAACCGAATGACCTTGCCATCCTAAATTTGACTCAGGTAGGCCTCTAGAGAAAAATGGAAAGATTTAACAGGTATTGCAATGAACTACAGATTAATTTGGAGTGAAAGAAAATAATTACATTTGGAAATTAATTCAAACGTATAAGTAGCTATTGGGTGATAAGATGGTGGAGATGATAACCTAATATAAATTTCTAGGACAAAAAAACTGAAATGGGCCTCAGGATTACCAAGATTTAAAAACATGTTTAGAGGACCTCTTTTGACTCTAGTATTATCTGTTTACAATGCAGTGGTGCCTTCTCAATGTATATATGGGGCAGAACTGTTGACCATAAGCACAGAGCCAACCTGAGAGAAGAGTGAGGGCAAATGCCTCAGAAAGCTACTAGGGTTACCTAAAAGCACAATGTGGCAGGCAATAAGACTAGAAGGGGACCTGCTGTCTTAGAATTTTCTAGGCTGTAAAGCAACCTTGTATTTCTGGGATAAGCCTTGGACCTCGGAGATCCAAAAGATTTCAGCCCTCGTTGCTAGTTAAATTGCACTGAGTGAGTTAAGATGGGTGGTGCAGGTAAGGAATAGAGTAATGAAAACTCCTCAACTCTGGAAGTGGGGAATTTTAATGCCATGGAGGCTTCCCTCCTGTCAAAGGGGAAGTTGAAAGAGGCTTGTAGGAAAAAATCTAGGGTGGCGGTTCTAGGTTATATTGCAAGGAAACCTTGGAGGGGAAAAAGGGGAAAAGATGGCCACTACTATCAACAGGATAGCCAAGGTTTTTTCTCAAACAAGGGCAGATAAGGACCAAGAAGGTACAACTCATTCTCGGATTCCTCGGTGGGAAGTAGCTCAGACTCTGAGTCTAATAGGCTATCCACTAGCCACCAAGACAATCAGGCCTCCATTTTTTAGGGGAAGGCTACCGCCAAGGTACCAGGGGCGGAGGGAGACAACAGAACTGGGAAAGACCAAGGAGATGGGGCAGAGGCAGGAACACACAACAAGGGACATCACGTGTCCGGTTCTACCAGCCAGAGAAACACAGGGAGATCTCCACATGGAGGCAAACTTACAGATGGTAGGCACTTACAGAAAAAACAGCACTCTCTAAGCCACCTAGTGGACATATCATGACTCCCCAATGCACAACATGCCCATACTAGCGGGATCCAACACCACAGAGATACTGAATGAGCTAGAGTTGGCCCAACTGGGAAATACATTGGACTATGAAGACTCTTTAGTCAATGCTCCAGCCCACACAGAAAGTGAGATCCTAACAAGGCACACAGGAGTGGTCCAGCTGAGAGCAACACTGGATCAGGCAGGCTCGGTAATCAATCTATCAAACCAACTATGTCTCAGGCCGAGAGAGATGTCCTCGCAAGGGGCCTCTCTTTTGTACTGACTGTGATATCAGATTCATTTCAAGTGAAACTTGAGCTTCAGCGCATTTTTCAAAAAATAAGACTGAAGTATTACTCCAATAAGACTACCTACGCCTCAACACCAGCTGCAGCAACGTTCAGACCAGCCTCCACATTTACACAAGCGGCATTTCTGATGAGTGACAAAATACTAGCGTTTGAGAAAATGAATCTTCAAGAAACTATGCAACTCTTGGATGTAAGAAAATACATACAATATAACATAAGTAAGGAAGAAAAACTGGCATTGAATTCCCTGGGTAACAATGACTCCATCGTCATCAAAGCAGCCAATAAGGGCAGTGCGGTGGTCCTACAAAATACTAATGACTATGGGGAAGAGATAGAACTTCAATTGGGGGTCCTCGAAAGCTACCAACAAACCTCGCGGGACCCAACCCCGGATCTCAAAATCCTGATAGAAGAGGTAACACAAGGCGGATTGAAGGAAGGATTTCTGAATCATGAATATGAATTTCTGAACAAAAAGGAACCAAAGATCTCTACTCTATATACTCTACCGAAGGTGCACAAGTGGCTAGAGAAGTCACCAGGCAGACCTACTTTGTCTGGTTGTGGTTTAATTTTGGAACCATTAAACCAATTCATTGACCATTTTTTACAACCTTGGGTCCCCCAAAAAAAATCTTTTGTGAGAGACAGCATGCACATAATACAACTACTAGAAGGCAAGATGTTTGATTGCCACACACAGATACTGGTAACATTAGATGTGTCCTCGTTGTATACATCAATGCCACAAGATTAAGCCTTGAAAATAATCAGAATCAGACTGGATTCACGACCCAGACCACACTGGATCCCTAGAACCTTTCTCATTTCCCTACTTGAGATAGCAATGAAACAGAACTATTTTGTGTTCAGAAGACAGTTCTACTACCAATGCAAAGGAGTGGCCATGGGAGCCACTTACGCACCAAGCCTAGCGAATATTTTCATGGACCACTACGAGGAGAAACATCTGCTCAGTCATTCGAATCCGTACCTCAACAGGATTGAGTTTTGGAAAAGATATATCGACAACGTGATAATGGTGTGGTCTGGCAATACAAGTGAGCTGATGGCTTTCCACGCATGGCTGAATACCAGAACGAGGGATATCCAATTCACGATGACAAGCAGTAATGAAGGAATAGATTTTCTGGACCTAACATTCCGAGTAGAGGATGGCTTACTATACTGTGACCTCTACCGTAAGCCAATGGAAAGGAACATTGCTGTTATATGGCTCGCATCATCCCCGCAACCTGAGGGACAACTTGCCTTATGGGCACTACTTAAGGCTGAAAACAAATTGTTCCCGAAGGAAAGACTTTTTCAAAGAGTCAGAAGTATTGGAAACCCGTCTAAAGGAAAGAGGATACCCGACCGGTTTACTGAAGCGGGCAAAAAACGAGCTTGGTACTGTCCCCGAGACCAATTGCTGGAGGTCCAGGAAAGACCTTGGGAGTCAAACAATATTGTTTGCGTTACAACATTCAATACCAAGAGTAATAACATCAAAAAGATTATAAAGAAGTATTGGAACTTGGTCGCAAGTGAGTTACACACTAACCAAGACCCCATGTTCGCCTTCATGAGGGGGAGAAACATTAAGGATACTGTTGTTAAAGCCTTCCTGGAACCACCGAAGCAACAAGACCTAAGAAGCCACCTAGGCCTTCCGCCCTTGACTGGGCATCACAGATGTGGACGTTGCAAAGCGTGAGACCTGTGTCAGGTGGGAACAACCTTTACATACAACAACAGAACTTACAAATTGCCACATTTTACAAACTGCAACAATTCCCATGTGATATATGCAATTATCTGCTCTTGTGCCTTAATATACGGTGGCCAAACCACCCAGAAAGTAAAGGCTAGAATCCTACAACATATGAGCGGAATACGATGCAAAACACAGGGTGCACCAATGGTTGAACACTTTATGACACACAACCACTCCCCAGAGACTATGAAATGATGGGTCATAGAGAAGATCAGTCCCAATGCTAGGGGAGGTTCCCTCGCAATGGCCCTAAAGTACAAAGAGTGTAGATGGATCCATTCTCTTAACTCAATACAGACTAGGTTGAACGAAATGGAAGAAACTCCTAGACAAATGGGACAGCTGTAGCAACACGGTCCTGCTCCCATGGTGGTTCTACCATACTTCATGAACAGCAACACAATGCATGATATATTGCCCCACAATATTTCGATCTTTTGTATAACACTGTAAATAATTTCACTGCAAATGTCATATTAGAAAATGTACATGCACTGCCATGGTTAGGCCTCAGACTGCATCATTCATCACACATGTGATTGTGCAATTGTATGATGTTTATGTAAGAACCTTGCATATTCGAGAAACGCTTCGGATGGGGGACTCTCTACACCTAATTTTTGCATGGTCAATACTGTGTACATTAAGCGTCAAGATTCTAAGAACACACCTCTGTTGTGCACTACATGATTAGATCTGAAATTTTTTTGGCTACATCTGTATGTGTTTCATGGCTTGGACACTCACTGGATGTGTGTCGATATAAACAATAATCGTATTCTTTGAAGAAATATACTCTTATATTTGTTTCAAAACTACGAGTATTGTTTGTATATACATTAAAAACATTGTTGAGCAATCCGAAACACACTGTATATATTGACACACAACCCATGATTTTAATTTGTTTTTATTCTCACTGTATACAATGCTATTTAGATGACGAATTCCCCTTTCACATTGAACCCCGAATAACTTGTAACAAATGGAACTTGTTCCTACATGGCCAATAGCAGATGCGAACGCTGGCCGGATACTTGTGTAACCCGGCACGTCAGCGAATGAAAACTAGAGAGGTTACACCCGGCAGGTTGCCTAGCAACCTTCGGACGCATTCTCACCATGCGGAGCGTCCTCGCACACGTTGAGCAGGATTAAAAGGGTGATTTTCCAACCCGCTGCAAAGTGACACAGAGCTGAAGCGGCAAAAAGGAATTATATGCCACGCGACCTCAAACGAATATCTAACTAAAGGTGAGCAGACCGCAGGGGTATAAATGAATTATATCCTGTAACTGTTCCAATTTTTGGTTTAACCGGGATGGAGTAGCTTAATTACACGCTCCTTCCCCAACAGAGCTTACTTTGAGTTGGAATTATATCGACTCACCACCTACTGAATCTAGACCTACTTTTGGCATTTAAACCTCACTGACTCACCGTCCATTGAATCTAGGTGAGTTCCTTTCCCCACCAGCATCTATATTGATCATTAATGGGGACAAGGAGAATGGGAGAGCAATTTTCGCACCCATTTTTCCTTTAGTTCTACTGTATGAAGGAGACGTCCGACTCCTGCTAGGACGCCGACTGCATCATTGAAAGTGTTATTCATGGTGCCATACCCTGTGAGCCCACCTGGGCTTGCTTAGGTGAGTCCTCACCACCTTGAGTGCTACATTAATGATCTTGGCACTACGCATCCAAACACAAACCTGACCCCCAACAGGCTGTTAACCCCTTGTCCAAGTCCTGAAGAAGACCCGCACTGACCTTCCAATAGTGCAGACCCTGGGTTGAAACATCTACAATATATTCCTTGGAGGAGTCAAAAGATTCTGCGATGAGACTTATTCATTCAGTTCACAGAGTTACTTGAAATATTTTTGCTTCTCTGGCCATCTTTTCCCCCTTTTCCCCTCCAATCACCATTGTTTATATTACACCATCACAATATCACTGAGCACCAAATGTCACCTTGTCACATGCTACCTGTCACTATATGTCTTTGACAGCTGTGCAAATTTAACGAGGGTATTTATAAATAAAGCAATTTATAAAAGCTCTTAAGATACCCCAGATGGTTTGTGTTTGTATTTATTATGATTTACTTGCCTCTCTATGAATAGTCTCTTGACTAACCCAATTGCTTGAAGAAATAATATGCACCCAACAGAACCAATTGTATTGTTGTACATGACTGCCCAGGTATCTGAGGGATACTGGGTTACCCCATTGTAACTAAACTGCAAGAAAACTGTTAAAACGATGTAATGGGGTAGACATCTCTTGTAGGTGGTATAAGTAGGTTTAATCAGGTAGAAGTCAGTAGGTATACAGTTACAAGAAGATCCTTAGTAAATCAGGTAGTCTCTGGTAAAGCCCCACCAGGAGCAAGGTCCACTCTGCTCAGCCCATCTCACCAACTGATCTTGCCACATGCAAAGCCACCTTAACATTCCACATGACATCATAGCAGGCTGAGCAGGCAGAGAGAGAACCAAAGAGGGGAGACATGAAAAAGGTAATAAGTACATTATAACACATCCCCCTCCTTAATAACTGAACAAACAAAGGAAGAAGAAACAGAGAAAGTATTAAAACATAGAACTAAAATATCTCTTTTCCATCCTAAAGAAAGGGAGAATAAGAGAATGCATTAATAAACGCAACAAGTGGAAGAAGAGATAATTATCTCATAAAAACCAAAAGGAGAAGAAGAGAAATGCATTATCTAATGCTACAATTTCAACTCTCCCCATGGATTGTGATCATTAGTACAAAAAGAAATGCCCAGATGGAAAACGCATTCCCAACAGAAAGAAGAAGACACAGTATTAAGACAATACAATATTTCCTTCTCCCTGAAAATGATCAAAAATAAACGAAAAACAATGTAAGATAAATCATTCTAAAAACCAATAAATCCAAAACTATGCCCAAAACTTAATGTGCCATTCACAAAAACTGCGATAAAACAAAACCAGCACAAAACTAAATCCGGATGAACCGGGGCAAAACAGGGAATACAACCCTTAACTGCACTAAATCCCAAAATTGAAGGTAATGAGTGTGTACCCGTCACACACAGACTGTGTAGGCAAAAAGTACATCCAGAAAAACCAAAAACCTAGGGTAACCCTTAACCCATGTGTGAAGTAAACACACACAGCATGTACACGCTAATCAAAAACCAAGGGTAACTTAAAACCTAAGACACTCTCGTACAACTGTGGGCAAGCTTTAACCCACGTCACACTCTCGAAAAACTAAAGGTAATTCTTAATTCAAAAATCCTGAACGAAATTGACCAAAACTTATAAATTCAGAAAAAACCAAGCACAACGTGCAGACAAGACACTCCAGAATACAGAACTAAGGGAACAATCGCACTTAATGGAAAACAAAACATGGATCAACAAGGCCCATGACAAATTCCAGGAAAACCACTATATATCTAACACCCACACACAACCGTAAAAGGGACACACCACACAAAGTCAAGGAAAAAACACTCATACTCATCAACACCACCCTAGAGAGCAAGAGACAAAAATACAAGTGACCAGCAATGATAAAAGTGTCTCAAACTCCGGGGAGTTGTTTCAAGTAAAGAATATTGTTAATACAGGAAGCTTCGCGACGTCTTCCGCATAACAATATTATTCAGACAATACATACTCAAAAGTCATACACATATCAATGACAGTAACATGTCCCCAATAGAAAGTTGTGAATATGCAATTATAAAACAAGGTATTATTAACAAAACAAACTAAAACAAAAAACGTGGTCACCGTAGTCTAGGGTGAGCGATGCCTCACCCGAAAGTCCAGTCAGCAAAACAGGAAGCCAAATCCATGGAAGTCTAATTTAATATTTATTCATCCAAAATCCAAATGCAGCAGGTAAGTAGATAATTGCGCCACAAACAGCACCATCAATACGTGAGTTCCCCTCATGGTTGAGCGTAGAATCACCATGAAATCCTCTTTAGTGCATGTAACTTCAGATTAGCGTATGTAAAACCAGGTTTGCCACTTATAATAAAGTTAGCTTTCAGGTAAATAAGATGTTGGCTAGAGTAAACATCCGAAGGTAAATAAAGTCAAACGTCGCTGGAAGACTGAAGGTGGCAGCGCTGAAAGAGGCAGTGAGGTAAAGGAGTCGATCGTTAGTGAAAGCGCATGAATTTTCCTTTACTAAGTTGCTAGGTAACTACAGCTTAAGCAACAAGTCATTAAAGATGGCGGCACGTCACGTATGCGCGGTGACGTCACGCGCGTTTGGACAGTGCGCAATGCAAGCCGGGATCAGAGAACTCGGTGACGGAGCTCTGCCGAGGGGCGACGCGCAGTCGCGAATGCCAGCAACACTCCAGCGTCGATGATGGCCGAACAGAGAGAACGAGGGAACTCTCGAGGCAGTGGCCGGAGCGCGGAGGATGGCAGGTAAGACGGTTTAAACTTGAAGACAAACAAGTTACACGGAGATCGCTTTTGGGCAGAATAAACAGGAAAAATAGCGCTGAAAGAAACCAAGGGAAAACAGGAAACTTCCCAAATGTAAAAGTAAATTCGAAATTCAAAATCCTAAGGCAATAAGTGCAAAGAGAATAAATCCAATAAATCCAAGGTGATAATCCACTGCGCTGTATGTTATACACTTGAAATAACAGCGCAGCAAAACGCTGATGAGGGGAGAATTCAGTTCAGTAAGGGAAAATCGATCCCAGTTGCCAAGCCTTTACAATAAACGAAAAGGGCTCATTTGGAATTTCAATAGGCTCAATCAGATATAAGCTGAGACTATTTTCCAGGTAGTAGGCAGGTCAATAGGAACTGGGCTAATAGAAACTGGCACCATGTAGTAAGGGCGACCGTTGGCAGGGTCACTGGTGGGGCAATAGGGTGCCAAGTTTCATGAAATCCATATGAAAATGTTCACTTACTTTAAGTCTTTAAATCTTTAAGTCCCAATTCTTGCTGAGCTTCTTTAAAAACACTATTTGATTTACTTCTGTTTTAAAAGTCAAATCCATCCAAGGTAGCATAAGTAGGTTCTTTTCCAAACGTCGCCAGTGTTAAAACGATGTAATGGGGTAGACATCTCTTGTAGGTGGTATAAGTAGGTTTAATCAGGTAGAAGTCAGTAGGTATACAGTTACAAGAAGATCCTTAGTAAATCAGGTAGTCTCTGGTAAAGCCCCACCAGGAGCAAGGTCCACTCTGCTCAGCCCATCTCACCAACTGATCTTGCCACATACAAAGCCACCTTAACATTCCACATGACATCATAGCAGGCTGAGCAGGCAGAGAGAGAACCAAAGAGGGGAGACATGAAAAAGGTAATAAGTACATTATAACAAAAACCTTCAGCTACCTATATGCTGGAGTCTTGGGATAACCACTGGCTGCATCCCTATTTGTCTACATTTCCAAATCACCAACTGCGGATGCTGTTACAAACGTTTTGGGTTACCTTGAATCTTGGATTCTTAAAGTATGAGGAATTTAATGCACTTTACAATTTGCATAATAATTGTTCCTGTGGCTTGCTGTCTTTTAATTTGAATGTAAGTTTTTTTAGATTACTTGCAGTTTGAAATAATTTTTTGTCAGATTTTAAATCCACTTTTCATAAAGAACAATATTAGTCATTTAACGAAGTGTTCTAATTACTTATGAACAAGGAGTTTTTAGATGTTGCTTGTGCACTAGCAAGAGTTTTAAAAATAGGATTGGCGTAGTAATGCTTTAGAGCCTTGTATTTGTCTAAATTACCATGTCCAACCTTGTGGAATGGGCCTCTGATGTAGTAAATATGATTTACTACATGTAGCCTGATGTCCATTCTGGGTGTATTATGGGATCAGTAGGATAGTATGTGCTAAAATTGTGTCAGGACTTGGGAGAGGGTGGGGTATAGGCTATTTTTGTTTTATTTTTATTGTTATTTCTATTTTTTATCTTTGTGGTTGTTTGTATAGACATTTGTCCAAATAATAATAAAAAATAATCTGAATCCATAGAAAGTTCAACATAGTTTCATTGTTTTTGATTGTTTATACAGGCCAAAATACTTATCATTATGTCATTATTTCCATAACAAATGTCAGTATTCTTGTTATTGGTAATCATTGTGTTCATAAACCCAAACACTGGCTGCACTGTTCATCATTCTTAAGTAGCAATGAATTTCTTCTTGAATATTTTTCTCTGTCGATCATGTCAGGCTAGCGAGATGGACTTTTCTCATTTGACTGAAAGAGTAGTATTAGTCACACTTCTTTAGTAACAGATCGGTTCTTGGTGCTAGACATGAACTATAGTTCAATTCTTTAAATTATTATTGTTTTTTCCTTGTAACTGGGGCCCTCTCAAGCAAACACTTAGCACCTTTCATATATGCTCTTCTGTGCAGGTACGCACTGAGGCTAACAAGAGGAGTCATCCCTTCCCTGTGTAATCATGAAAGGAATTTTAACAGACCACAGTGTCTAGTGCTTTACACCCATGCAAATTTGATTCAGTCAATCAGTCAATAGTCTTTATTAGACATATGCCATAAAAGTAAAACATAAATATACAGTGCATTAGGTATGAACATAAAACAGATTCACATTAAAAACTAGTTATCCAAAATTACACAGAAAATGTCCTGAATTTCATTACACAATAACAGTCTAAGATCAAATATGTAACTCTTCATATCACTTTAGGATTACAAATGACACTCTTAAGAAGTTTATAAAGGCATAGGAAACATCTACTCTGAAAAGTTGCAGCAAAAACAACAGGCTGTCCTTGTAGTTTCTTTGGTTAACACTATATAAAATGAGGGCCAAAAAAGTGGCCCATGGGTTTGAGTATAGTGGGCAAAACAGTATATAGTGACTTGTACATTGCTTAGAGACATTACCACAGCAGCTCAGAGGGAGGTCTTGTTGTCAGGAGCCTTGCAAAAGAAAAGGCAACCTTAAAGCGTACTGACTTTGCATAATCTAAAAAGAGTAAGATAAAAACAGTAAGTAGCATTCCTAATCCATTCTAATTCAGGGCATATTAGCAAGAACCTCGTTAAAATTATCGCTGTTTGAGCGGCAGGAAACTGCGGCTAAAACAGCGACAATGGACTTGCTAATATGCGTTATAGAATTCCAATAGAAGCCCAGGTTAGATGCCCTGCACATCCAACCTGGGCTTCTATTGGAATTCTATAACGCATATTAGCAAGCCCATTATCGCTATTTTAGCGGCAGTTTCCTGCTGCTAAAACGGCGATAATTTTGACGAGGTTCTTGCTAATATGCCCCCTAAGGTTCCATGCCAATTCTAGTTGACATGAAAGAGTATCTAACTACTGTCACCTTAAGCTGAGCCATCTCCAGTTGGGCCGCTGCTTCATGAGATGGTCAAGATAAGGCTCTTTAACTGTTTCTTTACTGCTAAGGATAGTTGATTGGGGGTTGTTATACAATTCCGAAGTACCTCTTACCTCAAAGGTTTTCCTTAAGTAGGTGAACCAGAGGATCTGCTCCATTCTACTACATGTGAGGCAACCCATATTGTGCCTTCCAGATATGTTAACCTCAATTTTTCATGGAAAATTAAAGTGGCAGTGCCACTGATAGGTGAGAGCAATCTGCTAGTAAAACACATTATAGCTTGTTGTGGAACTCCCACATTGCTATAACCCCACATGGTTTCAACTAAGTTCCTGCTGGGATATATTTTCATGTGTAAATGTTTATCATTTTGTTTAACTGGTTTGTGCCGTAATTTGCAAAACAAACTTTGCCACTGGATTCAAGCAAGCCTGGCTGAAGAAAGCTGATAGCCAGAAACCGGTCCTAGGATGCTTGATTCCGGTCCAGGAAAGACATGGCTTGGCAGTTTGGGCTGGACTGTTCCCATGAGGCACAGGGTCAAGACTGATTTGCATAGGGCCATGTCTGAACTGGGGTGACTTGGTGAGCAAAATAAAGATGGATTAAACCCAGATCTGTGACTGGGGGTGAATGTTTTGCTATTGTGCAACATTCCGTCCATCATCTTGTGTGTTTTGCTGTTCACCCTATGTGGGAAGGGTATGCCCAGACATGGGTCCCTTGCTCACTAAGCCACTGGAGTCAAGCTATCCTGGCTGAAGACGGCTGATAGGCAGAAACCGGTCTAGGATGCTTGATTCCGGTCCAGGAAAGACATGGCTTGGCAGTTTGGGCTGGACTGTTCCCATGAGGCACAGGGTCAAGACTGATTTGCATATGATCATGTCTGAACTGGGGTGGCTTGGTGAGCAAAATAACGATGGATTAAACCCAGATTTGTGACTGGGGGTGAATGTTTTGCCATTGTGCAACATTTCGTTCATCATCTTGTGTGTTGTGCCGTAATTTGTACACAGACCTAATAATAGCCTCTGTGTTTCTAATAAATTTGTCAGAGATAAGAAAGCATTCCTGCTGTAAGAGGAAATAAAAGGGATCCTCCAAATAATTAAACGTTTTTGTCTTTACAAGCTATGCGCCCCCGCCACCATGTGAAAAGACTTAAACTTGGCCTTTGCACTTCCAAAAAGCATAATATATGCTTTGGAAAAAAGTTACCCTGAGATCCAGATCTTCCATAAAGTTTGGAAAGGTTTCCAGCAGAGCCTTTATGTAGAGACTGTCGGGCAATGAGCACAATATCATCTGCGTACAGCAGAAAAGGTATAAAATGAGTTCCCGTTCAGGGCATGTCCTTTCCCTTACACATTAAGTGGTTATTGATCTAATTTGCATAAAGTAAAAATAAGAAAAGGGCCAGAATGCACCCTTGTCTCACACCTGAGAAGTTCTAATTTGGGGGATTCATTCCCCTGAAGGTCTGTAACAGACCTTTAACATTGTGTAATATTGCAGATGGCTTATTAAGGTGAGAATCTCTTTTTCCACAACAGCCCATTCCATTTGGACCCATCGCTATGAGCGATTTACTAGATCAAAGGCGCTCCGTAGGTCTGTGAAGACCAAACGTAAAGCACCCCCCTAAGCTATGAGAGATTTCCCCTCTAGGAGATAGAAATTAAGGCACTATTCCATAGTGCCTGTTCCTGGTCTGAAAGCGTATTGCACCCTATCTTCAGCCCAGGTTTCCAGGCAAGACAGAAGTAAATGATCCAGGATCTTGGCACTAGAATCACACAGGAAAATGTGTCCAAAACAGGACAGTGATGATCTATATCCTTTAAAAAAAATGGAGACTGTAGTGGCTTTTCTCCAGGTGTCTGGAAGGGGGCTTTCATAGTGGTCCTTATAACATTTGTTAGGCAGAGGTGCCCATAAAATCATATTAGTTTTCAAAATATTAGCTCCTACACCATCTAGAGCGGTAACTGCAAACACAACAATGATGGACAGAATGTGGATCAATGTCACACATTCACCCCAGTCCAAAGATCTGGGCCCAAATCCATCGTTTTTCCACTCCACACCACCCTGGGTTAGACAATGGCGATATGCAAATCAGCGCTGACCCTGTGCCCCATGGGAACAGTCCAGTCCGAACTACAAACGCCATGTCCTTCCCAGAACGGAAACAAGCATCCGAGGACCGGCCCGGTTTCGAGGTAACACCTCTCTTCAGCCCGGCTAGCTTGATTCCAGTGGTGTGGAGTGCCTGGGACTCACGTCTGAGCATCCCCAGTACACTTAGAGCGGTAACTGCAAACACAACAATGATGGACAGAATGTGGATCAATGTCACACATTCACCCCAGTCCAAAGATCTGGGCCCAAATCCATCGTTTTTCCACTCCACACCACCCTGGGTTAGACAATGGCGATATGCAAATCAGCGCTGACCCTGTGCCCCATGGGAACAGTCCAGTCCGAACTACAAACGCCATGTCCTTCCCAGAACGGAAACAAGCATCCGAGGACCGGCCCGGTTTCGAGGTAACACCTCTCTTCAGCCCGGCTAGCTTGATTCCAGTGGTGTGGAGTGCCTGGGACTCACGTCTGAGCATCCCCAGTACACTTAGAGCGGTAACTGCAAACACAACAATGATGGACAGAATGTGGATCAATGTCACACATTCACCCCAGTCCAAAGATCTGGGCCCAAATCCATCGTTTTTCCACTCCACACCACCCTGGGTTAGACAATGGCGATATGCAAATCAGCGCTGACCCTGTGCCCCATGGGAACAGTCCAGTCCGAACTACAAACGCCATGTCCTTCCCAGAACGGAAACAAGCATCCGAGGACCGGCCCGGTTTCGAGGTAACACCTCTCTTCAGCCCGGCTAGCTTGATTCCAGTGGTGTGGAGTGCCTGGGACTCACGTCTGAGCATCCCCAGTACACTTAGAGCGGTAACTGCAAACACAACAATGATGGACAGAATGTGGATCAATGTCACACATTCACCCCAGTCCAAAGATCTGGGCCCAAATCCATCGTTTTTCCACTCCACACCACCCTGGGTTAGACAATGGCGATATGCAAATCAGCGCTGACCCTGTGTCCCATGGGAACAGTCCAGTCCGAACTACAAACGCCATGTCCTTCCCAGAACGGAAACAAGCATCCGAGGACCGGCCCGGTTTCGAGGTAACACCTCTCTTCAGCCCGGCTAGCTTGATTCCAGTGGTGTGGAGTGCCTGGGACTCACGTCTGAGCATCCCCAGTACACTTAGAGCGGTAACTGCAAACACAACAATGATGGACAGAATGTGGATCAATGTCACACATTCACCCCAGTCCAAAGATCTGGGCCCAAATCCATCGTTTTTCCACTCCACACCACCCTGGGTTAGACAATGGCGATATGCAAATCAGCGCTGACCCTGTGCCCCATGGGAACAGTCCAGTCCGAACTACAAACGCCATGTCCTTCCCAGAACGGAAACAAGCATCCGAGGACCGGCCCGGTTTCGACGTAACACCTCTCTTCAGCCCGGCTAGCTTGATTCCAGTGGTGTGGAGTGCCTGGGACTCACGTCTGAGCATCCCCAGTACACTTAGAGCGGTAACTGCAAACACAACAATGATGGACAGAATGTGGATCAATGTCACACATTCACCCCAGTCCAAAGATCTGGGCCCAAATCCATCGTTTTTCCACTCCACACCACCCTGGGTTAGACAATGGCGATATGCAAATCAGCGCTGACCCTGTGCCCCATGGGAACAGTCCAGTCCGAACTACAAACGCCATGTCCTTCCCAGAACGGAAACAAGCATCCGAGGACCGGCCCGGTTTCGAGGTAACACCTCTCTTCAGCCCGGCTAGCTTGATTCCAGTGGTGTGGAGTGCCTGGGACTCACGTCTGAGCATCCCCAGTACACTTAGAGCGGTAACTGCAAACACAACAATGATGGACAGAATGTGGATCAATGTCACACATTCACCCCAGTCCAAAGATCTGGGCCCAAATCCATCGTTTTTCCACTCCACACCACCCTGGGTTAGACAATGGCGATATGCAAATCAGCGCTGACCCTGTGCCCCATGGGAACAGTCCAGTCCGAACTACAAACGCCATGTCCTTCCCAGAACGGAAACAAGCATCCGAGGACCGGCCCGGTTTCGAGGTAACACCTCTCTTCAGCCCGGCTAGCTTGATTCCAGTGGTGTGGAGTGCCTGGGACTCACGTCTGAGCATCCCCAGTACACTTAGAGCGGTAACTGCAAACACAACAATGATGGACAGAATGTGGATCAATGTCACACATTCACCCCAGTCCAAAGATCTGGGCCCAAATCCATCGTTTTTCCACTCCACACCACCCTGGGTTAGACAATGGCGATATGCAAATCAGCGCTGACCCTGTGCCCCATGGGAACAGTCCAGTCCGAACTACAAACGCCATGTCCTTCCCAGAACGGAAACAAGCATCCGAGGACCGGCCCGGTTTCGAGGTAACACCTCTCTTCAGCCCGTCTAGCTTGATTCCAGTGGTGTGGAGTGCCTGGGACTCACGTCTGAGCATCCCCAGTACACTTAGAGCGGTAACTGCAAACACAACAATGATGGACAGAATGTGGATCAATGTCACACATTCACCCCAGTCCGAAGATCTGGGCCCAAATCCATCGTTTTTCCACTCCACACCACCCTGGGTTAGACAATGGCGATATGCAAATCAGCGCTGACCCTGTGCCCCATGGGAACAGTCCAGTCCGAACTACAAACGCCATGTCCTTCCCAGAACGGAAACAAGCATCCGAGGACCGGCCCGGTTTCGAGGTAACACCTCTCTTCAGCCCGGCTAGCTTGATTCCAGTGGTGTGGAGTGCCTGGGACTCACGTCTGAGCATCCCCAGTACACTTAGAGCGGTAACTGCAAACACAACAATGATGGACAGAATGTGGATCAATATCACACATTCACCCCAGTCCAAAGATCTGGGCCCAAATCCATCATTTTTCCACTCCACACCACCCTGGGTTAGACAATGGCGATATGCAAATCAGCGCTGACCCTGTGCCCCATGGGAACAGTCCAGTCCGAACTACAAACGCCATGTCCTTCCCAGAACGGAAACAAGCATCCGAGGACCGGCCCGGTTTCGAGGTAACACCTCTCTTCAGCCCGGCTAGCTTGATTCCAGTGGTGTGGAGTGCCTGGGACTCACGTCTGAGCATCCCCAGTACACTTAGAGCGGTAACTGCAAACACAACAATGATGGACAGAATGTGGATCAATGTCACACATTCACCCCAGTCCAAAGATCTGGGCCCAAATCCATCGTTTTTCCACTCCACACCACCCTGGGTTAGACAATGGCGATATGCAAATCAGCGCTGACCCTGTGCCCCATGGGAACAGTCCAGTCCGAACTACAAATGCCATGTCCTTCCCAGAACGGAAACAAGCATCCGAGGACCGGCCCGGTTTCGAGGTAACACCTCTCTTCAGCCCGGCTAGCTTGATTCCAGTGGTGTGGAGTGCCTGGGACTCACGTCTGAGCATCCCCAGTACACTTAGAGCGGTAACTGCAAACACAACAATGATGGACAGAATGTGGATCAATGTCACACATTCACCCCAGTCCAAAGATCTGGGCCCAAATCCATCGTTTTTCCACTCCACACCACCCTGGGTTAGACAATGGCGATATGCAAATCAGCGCTGACCCTGTGCCCCATGGGAACAGTCCAGTCCGAACTACAAACGCCATGTCCTTCCCAGAACGGAAACAAGCATCCGAGGACCGGCCCGGTTTCGAGGTAACACCTCTCTTCAGCCCGTCTAGCTTGATTCCAGTGGTGTGGAGTGCCTGGGACTCACGTCTGAGCATCCCCAGTACACTTAGAGCGGTAACTGCAAACACAACAATGATGGACAGAATGTGGATCAATGTCACACATTCACCCCAGTCCGAAGATCTGGGCCCAAATCCATCGTTTTTCCACTCCACACCACCCTGGGTTAGACAATGGCGATATGCAAATCAGCGCTGACCCTGTGCCCCATGGGAACAGTCCAGTCCGAACTACAAACGCCATGTCCTTCCCAGAACGGAAACAAGCATCCGAGGACCGGCCCGGTTTCGAGGTAACACCTCTCTTCAGCCCGTCTAGCTTGATTCCAGTGGTGTGGAGTGCCTGGGACTCACGTCTGAGCATCCCCAGTACACTTAGAGCGGTAACTGCAAACACAACAATGATGGACAGAATGTGGATCAATGTCACACATTCACCCCAGTCCGAAGATCTGGGCCCAAATCCATCGTTTTTCCACTCCACACCACCCTGGGTTAGACAATGGCGATATGCAAATCAGCGCTGACCCTGTGCCCCATGGGAACAGTCCAGTCCGAACTACAAACGCCATGTCCTTCCCAGAACGGAAACAAGCATCCGAGGACCGGCCCGGTTTCGAGGTAACACCTCTCTTCAGCCCGGCTAGCTTGATTCCAGTGGTGTGGAGTGCCTGGGACTCACGTCTGAGCATCCCCAGTACACTTAGAGCGGTAACTGCAAACACAACAATGATGGACAGAATGTGGATCAATGTCACACATTCACCCCAGTCCAAAGATCTGGGCCCAAATCCATCATTTTTCCACTCCACACCACCCTGGGTTAGACAATGGCGATATGCAAATCAGCGCTGACCCTGTGCCCCATGGGAACAGTCCAGTCCGAACTACAAACGCCATGTCCTTCCCAGAACGGAAACAAGCATCCGAGGACCGGCCCGGTTTCGAGGTAACACCTCTCTTCAGCCCGGCTAGCTTGATTCCAGTGGTGTGGAGTGCCTGGGACTCACGTCTGAGCATCCCCAGTACACTTAGAGCGGTAACTGCAAACACAACAATGATGGACAGAATGTGGATCAATGTCACACATTCACCCCAGTCCAAAGATCTGGGCCCAAATCCATCGTTTTTCCACTCCACACCACCCTGGGTTAGACAATGGCGATATGCAAATCAGCGCTGACCCTGTGCCCCATGGGAACAGTCCAGTCCGAACTACAAACGCCATGTCCTTCCCAGAACGGAAACAAGCATCCGAGGACCGGCCCGGTTTCGAGGTAACACCTCTCTTCAGCCCGGCTAGCTTGATTCCAGTGGTGTGGAGTGCCTGGGACTCACGTCTGAGCATCCCCAGTACACTTAGAGCGGTAACTGCAAACACAACAATGATGGACAGAATGTGGATCAATGTCACACATTCACCCCAGTCCAAAGATCTGGGCCCAAATCCATCGTTTTTCCACTCCACACCACCCTGGGTTAGACAATGGCGATATGCAAATCAGCGCTGACCCTGTGCCCCATGGGAACAGTCCAGTCCGAACTACAAACGCCATGTCCTTCCCAGAACGGAAACAAGCATCCGAGGACCGGCCCGGTTTCGAGGTAACACCTCTCTTCAGCCCGTCTAGCTTGATTCCAGTGGTGTGGAGTGCCTGGGACTCACGTCTGAGCATCCCCAGTACACTTAGAGCGGTAACTGCAAACACAACAATGATGGACAGAATGTGGATCAATGTCACACATTCACCCCAGTCCGAAGATCTGGGCCCAAATCCATCGTTTTTCCACTCCACACCACCCTGGGTTAGACAATGGCGATATGCAAATCAGCGCTGACCCTGTGCCCCATGGGAACAGTCCAGTCCGAACTACAAACGCCATGTCCTTCCCAGAACGGAAACAAGCATCCGAGGACCGGCCCGGTTTCGAGGTAACACCTCTCTTCAGCCCGGCTAGCTTGATTCCAGTGGTGTGGAGTGCCTGGGACTCACGTCTGAGCATCCCCAGTACACTTAGAGCGGTAACTGCAAACACAACAATGATGGACAGAATGTGGATCAATGTCACACATTCACCCCAGTCCAAAGATCTGGGCCCAAATCCATCGTTTTTCCACTCCACACCACCCTGGGTTAGACAATGGTGATATGCAAATCAGCGCTGACCCTGTGCCCCATGGGAACAGTCCAGTCCGAACTACAAACGCCATGTCCTTCCCAGAACAGAAACAAGCATCCGAGGACCGGCCCGGTTTCGAGGTAACACCTCTCTTCAGCCCGGCTAGCTTGATTCCAGTGGTGTGGAGTGCCTGGGACTCACGTCTGAGCATCCCCAGTACACTTAGAGCGGTAACTGCAAACACAACAATGATGGACAGAATGTGGATCAATGTCACACATTCACCCCAGTCCAAAGATCTGGGCCCAAATCCATCGTTTTTCCACTCCACACCACCCTGGGTTAGACAATGGCGATATGCAAATCAGCGCTGACCCTGTGCCCCATGGGAACAGTCCAGTCCGAACTACAAACGCCATGTCCTTCCCAGAACGGAAACAAGCATCCGAGGACCGGCCCGGTTTCGAGGTAACACTTCTCTTCAGCCCGGCTAGCTTGATTCCAGTGGTGTGGAGTGCCTGGGACTCACGTCTGAGCATCCCCAGTACACTTAGAGCGGTAACTGCAAACACAACAATGATGGACAGAATGTGGATCAATGTCACACATTCACCCCAGTCCAAAGATCTGGGCCCAAATCCATCGTTTTTCCACTCCACACCACCCTGGGTTAGACAATGGCGATATGCAAATCAGCGCTGACCCTGTGCCCCATGGGAACAGTCCAGTCCGAACTACAAACGCCATGTCCTTCCCAGAACGGAAACAAGCATCCGAGGACCGGCCCGGTTTCAAGGTAACACCTCTCTTCAGCCCGGCTAGCTTGATTCCAGTGGTGTGGAGTGCCTGGGACTCACGTCTGAGCATCCCCAGTACACTTAGAGCGGTAACTGCAAACACAACAATGATGGACAGAATGTGGATCAATGTCACACATTCACCCCAGTCCAAAGATCTGGGCCCAAATCCATCGTTTTTCCACTCCACACCACCCTGGGTTAGACAATGGCGATATGCAAATCAGCGCTGACCCTGTGCCCCATGGGAACAGTCTAGTCCGAACTACAAACGCCATGTCCTTCCCAGAACGGAAACAAGCATCCGAGGACCGGCCCGGTTTCGAGGTAACATCTCTCTTCAGCCCGGCTAGCTTGATTCCAGTGGTGTGGAGTGCCTGGGACTCACGTCTGAGCATCCCCAGTACACTTAGAGCGGTAACTGCAAACACAACAATGATGGACAGAATGTGGATCAATGTCACACATTCACCCCAGTCCAAAGATCTGGGCCCAAATCCATCGTTTTTCCACTCCACACCACCCTGGGTTAGACAATGGCGATATGCAAATCAGCGCTGACCCTGTGCCCCATGGGAACAGTCCAGTCCGAACTACAAACGCCATGTCCTTCCCAGAACGGAAACAAGCATCCGAGGACCGGCCCGGTTTCGAGGTAACACCTCTCTTCAGCCCGTCTAGCTTGATTCCAGTGGTGTGGAGTGCCTGGGACTCACGTCTGAGCATCCCCAGTACACTTAGAGCGGTAACTGCAAACACAACAATGATGGACAGAATGTGGATCAATGTCACACATTCACCCCAGTCCGAAGATCTGGGCCCAAATCCATCGTTTTTCCACTCCACACCACCCTGGGTTAGACAATGGCGATATGCAAATCAGCGCTGACCCTGTGCCCCATGGGAACAGTCCAGTCCGAACTACAAACGCCATGTCCTTCCCAGAACGGAAACAAGCATCCGAGGACCGGCCCGGTTTCGAGGTAACACCTCTCTTCAGCCCGGCTAGCTTGATTCCAGTGGTGTGGAGTGCCTGGGACTCACGTCTGAGCATCCCCAGTACACTTAGAGCGGTAACTGCAAACACAACAATGATGGACAGAATGTGGATCAATGTCACACATTCACCCCAGTCCAAAGATCTGGGCCCAAATCCATCGTTTTTCCACTCCACACCACCCTGGGTTAGACAATGGCGATATGCAAATCAGCGCTGACCCTGTGCCCCATGGGAACAGTCCAGTCCGAACTACAAACGCCATGTCCTTCCCAGAACGGAAACAAGCATCCGAGGACCGGCCCGGTTTCGAGGTAACACCTCTCTTCAGCCCGGCTAGCTTGATTCCAGTGGTGTGGAGTGCCTGGGACTCACGTCTGAGCATCCCCAGTACACTTAGAGCGGTAACTGCAAACACAACAATGATGGACAGAATGTGGATCAATGTCACACATTCACCCCAGTCCAAAGATCTGGGCCCAAATCCATCGTTTTTCCACTCCACACCACCCTGGGTTAGACAATGGCGATATGCAAATCAGCGCTGACCCTGTGCCCCATGGGAACAGTCCAGTCCGAACTACAAACGCCATGTCCTTCCCAGAACGGAAACAAGCATCCGAGGACCGGCCCGGTTTCGAGGTAACACCTCTCTTCAGCCCGGCTAGCTTGATTCCAGTGGTGTGGAGTGCCTGGGACTCACGTCTGAGCATCCCCAGTACACTTAGAGCGGTAACTGCAAACACAACAATGATGGACAGAATGTGGATCAATGTCACACATTCACCCCAGTCCAAAGATCTGGGCCCAAATCCATCGTTTTTCCACTCCACACCACCCTGGGTTAGACAATGGCGATATGCAAATCAGCGCTGACCCTGTGCCCCATGGGAACAGTCCAGTCCGAACTACAAACGCCATGTCCTTCCCAGAACGGAAACAAGCATCCGAGGACCGGCCCGGTTTCGAGGTAACACCTCTCTTCAGCCCGGCTAGCTTGATTCCAGTGGTGTGGAGTGCCTGGGACTCACGTCTGAGCATCCCCAGTACACTTAGAGCGGTAACTGCAAACACAACAATGATGGACAGAATGTGGATCAATGTCACACATTCACCCCAGTCCAAAGATCTGGGCCCAAATCCATCGTTTTTCCACTCCACACCACCCTGGGTTAGACAATGGCGATATGCAAATCAGCGCTGACCCTGTGCCCATGGGAACAGTCCAGTCCGAACTACAAACGCCATGTCCTTCCCAGAACGGAAACAAGCATCCGAGGACCGGCCCGGTTTCGAGGTAACACCTCTCTTCAGCCCGGCTAGCTTGATTCCAGTGGTGTGGAGTGCCTGGGACTCACGTCTGAGCATCCCCAGTACACTTAGAGCGGTAACTGCAAACACAACAATGATGGACAGAATGTGGATCAATGTCACACATTCACCCCAGTCCAAAGATCTGGGCCCAAATCCATCGTTTTTCCACTCCACACCACCCTGGGTTAGACAATGGCGATGTGCAAATCAGCGCTGACCCTGTGCCCCATGGGAACAGTCCAGTCCGAACTACAAACGCCATGTCCTTCCCAGAACGGAAACAAGCATCCGAGGACCGGCCCGGTTTCGAGGTAACACCTCTCTTCAGCCCGGCTAGCTTGATTCCAGTGGTGTGGAGTGCCTAGGACTCACGTCTGAGCATCCCCAGTACACTTAGAGCGGTAACTGCAAACACAACAATGATGGACAGAATGTGGATCAATGTCACACATTCACCCCAGTCCAAAGATCTGGGCCCAAATCCATCGTTTTTCCACTCCACACCACCCTGGGTTAGACAATGGCGATATGCAAATCAGCGCTGACCCTGTGCCCCATGGGAACAGTCCAGTCCAAACTACAAACGCCATGTCCTTCCCAGAACGGAAACAAGCATCCGAGGACCGGCCCGGTTTCGAGGTAACACCTCTCTTCAGCCCGGCTAGCTTGATTCCAGTGGTGTGGAGTGCCTGGGACTCACGTCTGAGCATCCCCAGTACACTTAGAGCGGTAACTGCAAACACAACAATGATGGACAGAATGTGGATCAATGTCACACATTCACCCCAGTCCAAAGATCTGGGCCCAAATCCATAGTTTTTCCACTCCACACCACCCTGGGTTAGACAATGGCGATATGCAAATCAGCGCTGACCCTGTGCCCCATGGGAACAGTCCAGTCCGAACTACAAACGCCATGTCCTTCCCAGAACGGAAACAAGCATCCGAGGACCGGCCCGGTTTCGAGGTAACACCTCTCTTTAGCCCGGCTAGCTTGATTCCAGTGGTGTGGAGTGCCTGGGACTCACGTCTGAGCATCCCCAGTACACTTAGAGCGGTAACTGCAAACACAACAATGATGGACAGAATGTGGATCAATGTCACACATTCACCCCAGTCCAAAGATCTGGGCCCAAATCCATCGTTTTTCCACTCCACACCACCCTGGGTTAGACAATGGCGATATGCAAATCAGCGCTGACCCTGTGCCCCATGGGAACAGTCCAGTCCGAACTACAAACGCCATGTCCTTCCCAGAACGGAAACAAGCATCCGAGGACCGGCCCGGTTTCGAGGTAACACCTCTCTTCAGCCCGGCTAGCTTGATTCCAGTGGTGTGGAGTGCCTGGGACTCACGTCTGAGCATCCCCAGTACACTTAGAGCGGTAACTGCAAACACAACAATGATGGACAGAATGTGGATCAATGTCACACATTCACCCCAGTCCAAAGATCTGGGCCCAAATCCATCGTTTTTCCACTCCACACCACCCTGGGTTAGACAATGGCGATATGCAAATCAGCGCTGACCCTGTGCCCCATGGGAACAGTCCAGTCCGAACTACAAACGCCATGTCCTTCCCAGAACGGAAACAAGCATCCGAGGACCGGCCCGGTTTCGAGGTAACACCTCTCTTCAGCCCGGCTAGCTTGATTCCAGTGGTGTGGAGTGCCTGGGACTCACGTCTGAGCATCCCCAGTACACTTAGAGCGGTAACTGCAAACACAACAATGATGGACAGAATGTGGATCAATGTCACACATTCACCCCAGTCCAAAGATCTGGGCCCAAATCCATCGTCATGCTCAGACGTGAGTCCCAGGCACTCCACACCACTGGAGTCAAGCTAGCCGGGCTGATGAGAGGTGTTACCTCGAAACCGGGCCGGTCCTCGGATGCTTGTTTCCGTTCTGGGAAGGACATGGCTTTTGTAGTTCGGACTGGACTGTTCCCATGGGGCACAGGGTCAGCGCCGATTTGCATATCGCCATTGTCTAACCCAGGGTGGTGTGGAGTGGAAAAACGATGGATTTGTGCCCAGATCTTTTGACTGGGGTGAATGTGTGACATTGATCCACATTCTGTCCATCACTGTTGTGTTTGCAATTACCGCTCTAAGTGTACTGGGGATGCTCAGACGTGAGTCCCAGGCACTCCACACCACTGGAGTCAAGCTAGCCGGGCTGATGAGAGGTGTTACCTCGAAACCGGGCCGGTCCTCGGATGCTTGTTTCTGTTCTGGGAAGGACATGGCTTTTGTAGTTCGGACTGGACTGTTCCCATGGGGCACTGGGTCAGCGCCGATTTGCATATCGCCATTGTCTAACCCAGGGTGGTGTGGAGTGGAAAAACGATGGATTTGTGCCCAGATCTTTTGACTGGGGTGAATGTGTGACATTGATCCACATTCTGTCCATCACTGTTGTGTTTGCAATTACCGCTCTAAGTGTACTGGGGATGCTCAGACGTGAGTCCCAGGCACTCCACACCACTGGAGTCAAGCTAGCCGGGCTGATGAGAGGTGTTACCTCGAAACCGGGCCGGTCCTCGGATGCTTGTTTCCGTTCTGGGAAGGACATGGCTTTTGTAGTTCGGACTGGACTGTTCCCATGGGGCACAGGGTCAGCGCCGATTTGCATATCGCCATTGTCTAACCCAGGGTGGTGTGGAGTGGAAAAACGATGGATTTGTGCCCAGATCTTTTGACTGGGGTGAATGTGTGACATTGATCCACATTCTGTCCATCACTGTTGTGTTTGCAATTACCGCTCTAAGTGTACTGGGGATGCTCAGACGTGAGTCCCAGGCACTCCACACCACTGGAGTCAAGCTAGCCGGGCTGATGAGAGGTGTTACCTCGAAACCGGGCCGGTCCTCGGATGCTTGTTTCCGTTCTGGGAAGGACATGGCTTTTGTAGTTCGGACTGGACTGTTCCCATGGGGCACAGGGTCAGCGCCGATTTGCATATCGCCATTGTCTAACCCAGGGTGGTGTGGAGTGGAAAAACGATGGATTTGTGCCCAGATCTTTTGACTGGGGTGAATGTGTGACATTGATCCACATTCTGTCCATCACTGTTGTGTTTGCAATTACTGCTCTAAGTGTACTGGGGATGCTCAGACGTGAGTCCCAGGCACTCCACACCACTGGAGTCAAGCTAGCCGGGCTGATGAGAGGTGTTACCTCGAAACCGGGCCGGTCCTCGGATGCTTGTTTCCGTTCTGGGAAGGACATGGCTTTTGTAGTTCGGACTGGACTGTTCCCATGGGGCACAGGGTCAGCGCCGATTTGCATATCGCCATTGTCTAACCCAGGGTGGTGTGGAGTGGAAAAACGATGGATTTGTGCCCAGATCTTTTGACTGGGGTGAATGTGTGACATTGATCCACATTCTGTCCATCACTGTTGTGTTTGCAATTCCTACACCATCTAGCCAAGGTGCCTTCCCCAAAACACACTTATGGATTGCTGGAGCCATCAGCTAAACTAGCTAAACTTCTAGCGGGTTTGGGAAGCCCTGAGGATTTTGCCAGGTTATATACAACTCGCTACCACAATCAGGGCAAGGGCTGCCATATTTTCCAATTTTAAAAGTTTGTAGATACATGGGACACCCATAAGCCTGCTTTAATTAAGGAGTTAACCTTTGGAAACTTTGATCATTGAAGAAAGTATGATTAATGGCCAACCAAAATGTAGGGTTATCACTTGCCCTCCTTGCCTCTGAAAGGTGATCCCATGCTTTATGTCATATCTCATTTTTCCTCCCCTCTAGGGTAGGCTTTTATAGTCGCCTGACTACTTTAACACCTTCACTTGAGAGTGGGTGAGCTTTTAGAGCAACCTTCATCTGTTTATGAGCAGCCAAACAGGCTGCCTTCAACCATCTCTAAAGAGGAACCTCAGAAGGGGCCAAATTGGAAGTTGAACTTTCTGAGAAGCACCTACAAATAGTTTTTAAACCTGCTTGGATAATACCAGAATCTACAGCTAGAGATAGGCAAGCTACAGTGTCTCGAGTAAAAGAAATAGGGCCAATCGTATCACATTTTATTCTGAACACTTTTTCTGAAAATTCTCTATCCCCTGTGAACTATTTTGTGTGTCCCTTGAATTGGTGTGTGAGTTCAGATAACAATAAGATGGCTACTCACAACTTTAAAATCCAGAAGTGAAGTGGAGAGGTCAGCCTATATAAAAATTACATCACTTGTGCTCCCTTTTCCATAAAAGTTGGGACACAATCATTATCTTTATATAATATAACACTAGTAAAACTAAGTCATATTTCAATTTGAGTCTATTTAATGCCTCACCATAGACAGTGTTAGAAGCCGGCGTTCCCGGGCACATAGTTGTCAAGTGCACGACTCGGACCCCCTCACTCCCACATTAGGCCAAGAAAGGACACCGTCCGAGATAACCCTGCTCACCCCCTTAGTAGCTTGACACAAGCAACCAGGCTTATCTCCAAGGCACGAGTGTTCAGTATGTGCAACCATGCCCACAGCAATCCCAATTATGTCGCCACAAATGGACTCCACACGAGTTTGTATAAAACGAGTATACTTTATATAACAAGATATACAAAATGACCACATGATACAACTCCCACATACATATACTGGGTAATATTGTTTCCGGTGTGTTGGGCGGTCCTAATCCCCAACCACCACTTCTAACCAACAGTTACACTGACTTTTAACCATTCTCAACTGGTTAGGTACATCGTACCACTAGATTCACACATGTTGCAAATTACAAGGAATACTGCACTACTTAACGATGGGTTTCTGTACAGTGCTACAGTGAAACAATGCAATACGTAGCGTCAAGAGTCAACACAAGAGAATGCAACTCTGTTCGCTACCAGCATGCCCTGTTCAAGGAAGGAATACAGCAAGGCGTCACGCTGCAATTACGTACAGTGCAATAGGAAAACAATGCAGTGCGATCACCACCAGCATGCCCTGTGCAAGGAACGAACAGTGCAGTGAACAACCAATGCAGTGCGCTATGCTATGATCCTGTATCCTGCAAGAGAAACATACCGTAGTGTGTAGCGCACTAACCCCTGAGTTTGTTAAGCACCTCTAGTGTCAGACATTGTCCAATAGTTCGATAGTTCGTTATCAGCAAATATGCAAATATGTTTTTAGCAGTTGTACGACCGGTTGCCCCCAACACGGATCAACGATGAGACCCAAGTTCCACTCTGGGCCCTGGCTTCTGTTCTGCCCCGTCCGGGACCAGCACAAACCGAGATCTGGGCCGAAGCAACAGGCGCACACAGCTGCCAGCAGTGAGAGGCCGAGAGAGTGTCCCTCCGGGCCCGCCCCCCGCCCTGGGCGATGATCCACTTTACCTGAGGGGGCACAACCCCACTCTCCTCTCCTGCCGTAGTGGCTTGGCCGCACTCCAGAACCTTGTCACCATGGGCAAGGCGCGCTCCGGCCGGTAGTGCAGCTCCTGCGGGGCTGCCGGTCCGGGCTGCCAACGTTCAGCACAAACTCCTTCCACGAAGCCTTCCACACGTTGCTGGTACTACCTCATGTTGCCTTCGAGGGGCCGATCACTTGGCCCTCCTCTCCAGCGCTGTTGGGAAGTCTTCACTCCCTGGTGCTCACCGCTGCCTGGTACTGCTCACCAGCACCTCCGGTGGCACCTTCGACACGCACCCCCGGCACATCTGAGTCTCACCTCTCCTCCTGGTGCATACGGGGTACCTGGCAATCTCCACTAACGCACTGGCAGCACCACCACACACAGATCAGCTTGTCGGAGACTAACTCCTTCTTAGTGCCCACGATGTCCCGGAACTTCCATCACTCAGAGGGAGATGGGTCTATTGTTTTATGACTCTGACTCAGGCCTCTTCACCTCGCAAAGTCTCTCCTTCTTTCCGCTCCAGGTGCATGGCAGCCTGGTGCCGTCTCCACCGCTCCCCTGGGGCACAACCTCCCTCAGCTTTTCTCTCCTCTCCCAGATCCAGGCAGGCAATACACATTCTGCTGAGACCCACAAAAAGGTCTAAAGCACAAACTCGGCCATTTTATCAAACAGCAGTTTCTGGACACACAGCGACAAAACCATCTCCCCAGTTATGACGCTGTGCGTTCAGACATATCATACTTCACTGTTCCATTTCCAATTCTTGGGAAACTAGGCTAACATTACTACACCCAGCCTCCCCATTCTGTCCTATTGGCAGGATGGCCTTTCACCAGGAAAAATGAAATGGAGTATTTTCCACTGTCTGGGCCAAGCACCCACACTGGCACAGGTGCTGCCCTTTACCCTCAATATAATATTTATCCAGGAGTCCTAACGATAGGAGTCCTAACTTTACTACTGCTAAACTGAGATAAATCCTAATTTTAAGACTTTCGGTATTCACAGAAGGCATTCAGGAGTACCAAAGTTAGAAGTCCTAACTTCTGTGAATACCGAAATGAGTAGGTGCCTTCTGTGAATGCCAAAATGAGTAAGTGTCTTTTGTGAATACCAAAATAGTAGTAAGTTTAGGATTTTGTCTTAAGTTAGTTCTGTGAATTGGTCCGCAGATAAGGAATACACAACCTAGCAGAGGCAGGCTTGGAAGGTTAGACAAAAAAATGCCTACTTCCTAAAAGTGGTATTTTCAAACACAGAATGTTAAAATCAACTTCACTAAAAGATGTATTTTATCATTCTGAGTTCAGGCAGTCATAAAAGTAGAAAAAAAAATACAAACTGACCAACACCCTAGCACCATGGAGGCTGCCGGAGCAGGCACAGAGGACGAGCGCAACCCCACATGCACCCCAGACAACCAGCCCGGGACCTCAGTGACAGGGAAGGGCAAGTACAAGAAGAAGAGGAAGACAAAGTTCAGTACGCAGGCGAACAGGATCAGGGAGGTGATGGAACACCATCAACAACTATTCGTCACCTCCAATGTGTCATTGGGCACCAAAAGCAGAATTTTGCGGGAAATTGTGGACAAGGTGAATGCTGTTGGGGAGCACAAGAGGACAATGGACAAAGGTCAAGAGGCAATGGAATGACATTAAGCGGAGGACTAAGGAGAAACTCTCCGCCAACTGGAAGGCAGCAACGCAGATTGGAGGTGGGGGCCCAGCACCACAGCTCGAGCAGGAAGACATGGAGGAGCTGGTGTTGACAGTCATTAGGGTGGAGACTGTGGCCGGAGTCAGGGGATCGGACACTGCTCGACAGGACATAACACAACCGCTACAGGGTGAGTAACCACCAGGTACTGGGGGGATGGGTGGAGATGGGCAAAATGGGGGAAATAACCTTTACAACGTAACTTTTACATCGCACTACCATTACAACGCCGTCATGACATCACAACATCCTTTAAATCACATGCCATTACAACGCAACCATTACATCGCATGTCACTACAACGCATACCATTACAACGCATGTCATTACAACGCAGTCATTACAACGCATACCATTACAACGCATACCATTACAATGCATAGTACCCTTACACTATCCAACACTTACCCTACTGTTGCACCCACTGGAGTTAGAATAGAAATTTTCACCCCTATACTATCCAACACTTACCCTACTGTTGCACCCCTTGTAGTTAGAATAGTAATTTGTACCCCTATACTATCCAATACTTACCATAAATGCAATCTAATGGTATGCGTTGTAATGGTATGCATTGTAAAGGTAGTATGTGATGTATTGAAATGTGTTGTAAAGGCAATTTCTTAAAATGCGATGTTCTGTCATGCGATGTAATGGAATGCGTTGTAAAGGATGTTGTGATGTGAACAAAGCGTTGTAAAGGCATGCGTTGTAAAAGTATGTGTTGTAACATCATACAACCACAAAATGGCACACATGCACAACCAAGCACAGCACAGTGCACACCCACGATGACTCTGGGTCCTCGCCCAGATCTAAAGACTATCACAATGCACAATGCTATACTGTCTGAATGTCAACATGTACCATGCGGCTACATACATGTGGACACATTGTAATACACCATCTCCCCTTCACATTGCAGGGACACTGTCAACACCTCCTGCAGAGCAGTCCCAGCCACTCTTCACTGATGACGAGGAGGACTACACCAGTATTGACACACAAGCCATCCAAGACATCATTGACCTCATCCAAAACTCACCTCCAGGATCAGGGCAGGCCAGCTGCATCGAGGAGACCCCGCTCACTACCCAAAGCACCCAGCAGGAGGCGCCCAGCACCCTCCAAAGACCCACAGGAACAACAAATGGCATTCCAACTATGTGTGCTGGAGGGCCAGAGGAAGACCGCAGAGCAGGTGTGTGAGTGGTTCGACCTCATGGCTACCAAACTTGACGCCATCCTTGGGTGTGTAGCTTCTCTCCATGGTCTCCAACGAGCCCTGACTGACACCGCTGGAGTCATGACGCGGAGAGAAGAACACCTGTCCACTCAGAGTGGCTCCAGCGATAATACCCGTGAGCTGACACACATGCGTGGGCTCATGGAGGACAGGGTGCGGTTGGAGGTGGAAAGGATGGCAGCCACCACTGAACATCAGCGGAATGTAGCAGGGATCTACCATGCCCTGCAGATCCTCATCATGGCATTGTTGCCACAAGGCGTGGCGATGTTGAATGCTGCTGCCCCCACACCATCCACATGTCCGCCCCCTGGTGTGGCTATGCCTCCCTGTGTGGCAGGCCGAACAACTCCGGCCTCTGAAGTGTCAGTGGCACACAGTGTGGCTGACGATCCACCTCCGGCCCCCGAGGTGACAGTGCCACACAGTTAGCCAGATAGACCACCTCCAGCCCCTGAGGTGATAGTGCCACACAGAGTGGCAGATAAACTACCTTCGACCCCTGAGGGGACATTGCCACACAGTGTGGCAGATAGACCACCTCCGTCACCTGAGGTGACAGTGCCACACAGTGCCACAACCGGTACAGCAACAACCACAGGTGGGGCAGAGCACATATCCGGGGACGACGTGGATGGGCCTGTGATCAGAAGGACTCAGTAGCATTCATTCCCTCCACCTGGCCTGTTCCTGCCTGGTCCCGCACATGGCCTTATGTCCTTTTTTTTTTTTTTTGTAGAGTTTTATATAGCGCGAACTAGAACCGAACCGAATCAGTTATCAGAGCGCTTTACATAGCACCAGTTTCATTTTTTTTTATTTTTTTTTTTAGGCACGGGGAGATTAAGTGATTTGCCAAGAATCACAGGGGGTTATTGGCGTCGTTACCGAGACTCGAACCCAGATCCCCAGGTCCGAGGTCGTGCGCCTTAGCCGTTAGGCCAACCCCTCTCCCCTTCCACTGACCCCCGAATCACTCAGATGCACTCACCTTGGACAGCGACATGAACCGCCACATCCTGGTTGATGACCAATGACAAGGCAACCAGACTGCCCCTCCTCTTGCACAGTACTTGTCTTCCATGGATGGACTCTGGCTGGCCCTCCTCGGGTCCATATAGTGTGGTGTATTCAGCAGTGCCGTGTACCGCTCTAGCTGAGGACCAGCACTGGATGTGTAATAAACATCCAGTGACGCACTGCTGTGTCATGTCTTTCATTATTCATGTATGTATGTGTGGATGAATGTAGGGACAGTGATTTCCCTTGCATCAATGATGCTCATCCTGAGGGATGTCAGTCAGAGGGTGCTACATGTTTAATTGGGTCACGGATCGCGTGAACACCACAACAGAGACACACGCACCAGCCACTTTCTTGTCCGGACATGTACTGATCCACGCCCATTGCCCACTAGTCATTTTTGCAAGCCCTGCCCTGTTCCGGCATATGGCAGGCCAGACCACTCCGCTCACACTCCCAGGAGGTGGGGGGCCTCATTGCTAACCATCGCAGGTGTACTCACTGGTGGTTTGCAGGTCACTGGTCTAGTTGTCAGCATGTCACAGTCACTCCCTGAGGGCAGGTTTGCACGCACACCACACCCACCCGGCACAGGCCTCACAGGCCATGTGACCCCGAAAATATAACGGGCAGACAACATCACATTCCCCTCTGCAGGTGGGGACTGGATGATGGACCCGAGGCCTTGTGGCCGGCACAGGCCTAGCACCAAGTGGCACTGACTGGGGTTGGACAGGGTTTGTGGCACGCGAGACCTTGAGGCCGGAACAGGCCTAGCACCACGTGGCGCTGAGTGTGGCTGGACAGGGTTTGTGGCAGATGCTGCATTGCATCTGGCACAGGCACCACGCTACGGGACAGTGACTTAGGGTGCAGTGAGTCATTGCCACCTTAAGCTGCTGAGCGGGTGTTCAGCCTGCAATGATGGCCCGTCCTGGCGGTCCGGACTGCCCAGGTTTTTTGTGCCTTGCTGGAACGCAGTGTAGGCCGCACCAGCGTCCTGCATGGGCCTACTGCAACGTGGCTCCGCTTCTGGGGTCACAGAGTTACTGGCACCCATTGGGCTGAGCGGCTGTGCAGGCTGCGATGTTGCGGGTACCCTGGTATGTCCTATGTCATTTTGTGATCAAGTCCCAGCTCCAGACGAGTGACCTTGTGGCCTGCGCAGCGTGGATGCATGGTGTGGTGGGTGCCATGTCTGCGGACCCCGGGCTTGTGGCATGCAGCAGTACGTGGTGGGACCTGCAGTCTACACGCCGGTGGTGGAAGGTGAGCAGTGTCGCCCGGATGTGCATGGGCGGGCATGCTTTGATGGGCGGAAGGAGGGCCTGGGATGCCTCTGGCTTTGTGTGCATGGACGGGCGGGCGACATTGTCTTGTGCAAGTGTGTGTACTTTGGCAATCATGTCCTTGGACTCTGTTTCAGATGACTGCTCTGTCTCAGATGTGTGACCGGGTGTGCTGCTATACGTACCGGCAAGTGGTTGGAGACACACCGGTGGCAGCAGGTGAGCAGTGTAGCCTGGATGTGCTGGTTCGTCTCTCTATCCCCCTTCTCTTCTTCTCCCTCTCTCTCTCTCTCTCTCTCTCTCTCTCTCCCCCTCTCTTCTTCTCTCTCTCTCCCACCTCTCTCCCTCTCTCTTGCTCCCCCTCTATTCTTCTCTGTCTCTCCCCCACTTGTATTCTCTCTCTCTCTGTCTCCCCCTCTCTTCTTCTCTCTCTCCCTGTTGCAGAGAAGTGCACAGGACACACCTTCTCATCATGTTTTTTGTCTTGCAGGGTGTGACCTACAGATTGTGTCGAGGGGAGCTGCCATGTTTCTTCATTTAATTTCTGTGTTGTTTCAATAAAGTTTCATTGTTTGCTTCGAAAGTGAATGTGTGATGCTCATTTCTGTGACCAAACATGCATTTCACCAGTTGTGATTGTGCGATATCAGTCAGAATATTTTGTACATGTTTGGGTGTAGCTGATGTGGCATGTCTTTGCCGGGGGTGGTGACCCGGGGGGTGGTCCATGGGGTGGTGGCGGTGGGTGTTGTTGCCCTCTTGGGTGTCCGGGCTGCATAATCAGTTGCTCCATGGCATCTGTTGCCCTTCTGATGACGCCCTTGGCAGGGCTCCCTATTGTGGTGCAGGAAGCCATCCGACTTTACACCAGGTCAGACCTGCAGTTAACATGCCTTGTCGCGTGTATTCTTATCGCCGATCTGTCTGGTCGTTGTGAATGTTGAGGTGTGGTGTTGACGCGGCTTTTGTCACAGGAACGCCTACTCTGCATCTCATTAGCAATAGTTGAGGGGGTCCTCTGTGGCGATGAGTTTTGCGGCTGCTATTGCGGGAAAAGTGGTGCCGTGGGCTGTTAGCACCTGCTTGTGAATGGTGGGGTAAATTTATCACGACTTTGGCTGTGATAAAGTGCAGTTAATTTCGCAATAGCTCCTTGTGAATATACCCCACAGTGTTATCACGCTTATTCTATGCCTGTGAGAAGAACCAGCATGGAAAGAAAGCTGCCTTCAGCGGGCGGTGATAAAAAAAGGGGGTTTGGAAGCACAGCAATATTTTTTGAGTTTGAAAAATGTCAGGTTATTGGTCTAAATAATGATAGTTCCATTAGTGAAGACTATGAAAAGGTGTTTCCTGAAGAAGCCGAGGTTCAGAACCATATCAATTGTGTAGTCACACAGAATTTCTGAGACCTTTCAATAATATTTCCTGCCACACCTCCAGGTTATTAGAGGGCAGCGCTTAATCATTTATGGCATTGCCCCCATTCAGGCCTTTGAATTTTGTATGTATACAAAGAGACGTTTTCTTAAATTGCTCTCTTTTTTTACTTTCATATACAGAAGTCCCCAGGTAGCTGTTAAAGACGTTCTCTGGACCTCTACTTTGGAGTTGGCATGTTACGACCCCACTAGTTTGTTAGCTGGCTCTATTTCAGGGTGGCATCTTTAGCAACATTTGGCATGGATGAGGTGTCGGTTTCAACAGTTAACTTACTGGATGCAGACATCAGGCATTTTCTATTGTTATGATATAACACCCTGCCCCATAAAATATTTCCTTTGTACGTGTGAATCTTTTGTCCATGGCACTAAAAGATAAGCCATGCTGTCTTTGGTGCTAGTGGGCAGATTAATGCACACATAACAACATGTCATATTTGAAACTGAGACATATCTTCAACAATTTAATTCCCTTCGCATACATGTTCTACTTTGGTCTATCCCTTTGCTGTGGCCATGGTGGCGGAGATATCATTCATTAATGTTAAAACATTCACAGCTCCTTCTTTTCCATCTATTCCCAGAATTTTGATCTGTTCCCTGAATACGACGGGCAACACAGCCACTATTGCAGCTGGCCCAAGGTACACAATACTGCTCCTGCTCAAGGCCTTTTCCTAGTGTTTCTTGCAAACGGTTTCAGCCATTTTGCATAGCAGAGGCCACTAATACTTGCATGTGCACTCTGTTTACGATCTTATGTGATCGCTGCCTGCAAATGAGTAGGTTTTTTCAACCTCAAGTTGTAGCCAATTGTTGTACTAAAAGATGCAGTTAG
The DNA here is from genome assembly GCF_964261635.1 of Lissotriton helveticus. Taxonomy (NCBI): domain Eukaryota; kingdom Metazoa; phylum Chordata; class Amphibia; order Caudata; family Salamandridae; genus Lissotriton; species Lissotriton helveticus. Next base: position 2,115,037,356 of record NC_136059.1, read on the forward strand.
TTCTTTTTTAGACCCAACGATCCTCTGTTCTTGCTTTGGCAGAATTTCTCTCTTTGTGAAGGAGTCATGCGATCACGAACTGGAATGGGCCCTTCCACTGAAGGTGAAGACAATGGCATCTGGTAAACTGGTGATCACTAGAAACACCTTCAGCATTTTATTCCTCATTCAAATAGGACTCTCTTAGCGAACAACTTGTGATCACCAGTTAATCTATATCCCTGTTCTGTTTTCGGCTACACCAGGTGCAGTATTACTACCTGGGAACAAAAGTCTGCCTGTACTTGGCCCCAAAGTCATTATATTAGAATGATATTAGAATGACTTTACACAATACTAGATGCACTATTCACCTGTGAAGATTGTTATTCTATTTTCCCTTTCTGCATAATACTACAGCACTACAACATTGGTAAATGAGTAAAAAATCCTTAGATGGTGCGCTTCTTGTTGCTTGTCCCTTAGATGGAGTCCGAATATATGCATTTGACTGTAATGCAACTAGAAATATGAATATGCTGACAATTTGTGTCAATTCTAAAAAAGGAAAGAAACATGAGATGTAAATAGTAGTTGCTTACTATTAGCTGCAAAGGTACAACAAACCCTTCAAGGAGACCAGAGGTTGCATTCCTCCAAACACCTATTCTAATGCCTTGTAACTGTGTGTATGTTATGTCTGTGAAGTGCACATTGGTGAAATGGTAATAGTATCTATTTGTAAATTCATTTTGGGGCTTGATCCTTTTGGTACATTGCTTTTTGTGTCTCTGTGTTGCTGCATTTCCAGGGATAGTGTTTAATGTCACAAAACAAAGTTACAAACCACTGATCTGAAACAATATCAAGAGCAGAATACCAACTACGGACTATGCATATACATATATACATATATATAAATACATTTATATATATATATATATATATATATATATATATATATATATATATATATATATATATACACAAGCAGTATGCATCGGTACGTGTGCATTCATTGGGGCAGATTTACCAGCCCCTTGAGACATCTTTACGACACCATTGTGTCAGTTCTGTGAGATTCGTCACATTGTAAAGCAATGCGCTACATTATACCTGCGCCAGGTATAATTTATGCAGGGTGGGCGTTCCGTCGCAAGGAAGCCCCGTAAAAGTGATGCAGTGAAATCTACAAGATTTCACGGAATCACTTTTACGGCCCCCCTGCGTCAAAACCTTACGCATGCTTGTAGCAGGCGTAAGGATTGAGCAGCACAGCAGGTATAGCCGCCCCTGAGCAGTGCTGGAGTTGTGTTGCGCTTGCGACACGACTCCAGCACTGCGTCACATATACACTGACAGATGCGTCACACATCTGTCTATCCTTGTGCCACGGTGTGCCGCATTGTAAATGGGGGCATCTATGGTGGCGCAAGGGATTTCTAGCATCACACAAAATAACTGGTGCATCTCTGCTGATATGTATGTATGTATGGCATATTTGTATAGCGCAAAACTGTCACCCAAAGGGTATCCTGGCGCTTGACTTGATCAGCCATACGCAAAATTTGTGCTGCCTTGATCTCTACTCTCATGGGGAACAGGTGTGTTTTTAATCCCTTTTTAAAGGAGGAAAGCTCCTCCTTACTTCTCAAGGGCAAGGGAAAAGAATTCCACAGCTTAGCTGCAGCGAACCTAAAGGAGCGTCCGCCCATCCGAATCCTCATAATTTTAGGAATTACCACCAGGCAGGCTGATGAAGAGCGAAGGGGTCTAGTGGGAATATACCAGGGAAACATCGTCTGCAGCGCAGAAGGCCCCTGGCCATGAAGGGCCCTAAAAACAATACATAGTGCTTTAAAATCAATGCGCTGGGCAATTGGTAGCCAGTGGAGATCCATGAGCACCAAGGAGGAATGCATCCATATGCAGGGATGCGCCAGTTATTGTAAATCTGCCCCATTATTCTTAAATACACATCTGCTTCCCTTGAAGATATATGCCTCTCACCCAGCTTCTGCTGTGATAAGGGAACATCTCTGTCAATCAAAAACTATTACATGAAAATATATAAGGACCATTTACCATGAATTAAGAAAGGGATTCTTAGCAAACCTTATGGCTGGAGACTCCCTGTTGGGAATACCTTCACCTCACCCCCCTTTACTGGATCTTCACAGTGCCTGGAACACTATGTCCTCTCGTCACCATATCCTGTTCCTCACTGACTTTTCACATCAAATACTTCACATACTCTTTCAACATTCAGAATGGCTCTGGCTTGCAATCCAGTCAGTTTGCAGCTATTGAAAACTGTGCGCAATAGCGCACTGCATTCACATTGCATACAGAAATCTCTATTTTCAGTATGGTGCATGAATCCACAGCGAAAATGACAACAACTTTACCATACTGAGAAACTCTCTATACACTAGGCGGCACCTCCATCAAAGTTCACACCACAATTCTTCCTATACTCTATATTAACCACCTAAGGCTACCTCAAGAAGCAAGCTGAGGACCAAATGTATGACATTAGTGGTGCAGGGCAGCGCAGCAAGTCACCTTGCTGCGCTGATTCACAGGGAAAGGACAGGAACGTGCTGTAGTTATCCAAAAGGGCACATTCCTGTCATTTCCCCTTAGCTGGAGCCATTTTGACAGCCTAGCACCAACGCAGGCACCCTTACACCAAGGTGAAAGGTGCCAGTGTTGTAGGCAGGATTGTTTTTGTGCAGGAAGGGCACCTTCCTGTACAAAAAAATCCTGTGAAGCTTTTTAATCTTTCTATGTGTGGTGCAAAGTGCAGCACATATAGAAAGATGAAAAAACGAGGAGAAGTAAAGATATTTCTCCTCGTTATGCCTCACCTGGGGAGGTTTATCTTCTTGGCACATTTCCAGGTTTACAAGGTCTTGTACATCTGGGAATACGTAAAAAATCATAGGAGTTGTTTGGGAATCAATCAATCATCAATCAATCATAGCATTTGTATAGCGCACTACTCACCTGGAGGGTCTCAAGGGAACACCCAAGCATCTCCCATGAAATGCCTTCCCAGGGCAGAGTAATGCAACATAGTGATTTGCGCTGCATTGCGTTACTCTACTATATTTTTGGAGCCATTCAAAGCCACGCAAAGTGTCTTAAAAATTATGACTTAAGGTTTGCTTTTCTCTCGAACCATGATGCGACTCATGATTCTTTGGGTCTTTAGCTTCCAGCAATCAGTCTTCAAGATGATTTCTTCTCAGGACTAAGAATGTTCTGAGCAGGTGGTGAAGAGCTACTAACTGTATCATATTACCACGCCAACAATTGGAAACTTCCCAGCTCCATTTTCAGCACGTTTTAGCATTATTCAAAACCACTTTCACCATCCACCACCTAAAGGAGCTCTAGCTCTTCCCTTTGCCCTTCTCTTACCTAGATAAGTTGACCTCCCTTCTGTGAAGGCTAATACTGGCATTTGCTTTTGCTGGGAATGGAGGTGGGTATCCTGGAGATTTTTTAGGAATGAAAAGGTAGCATTTCCTGACAACCCCTTCAGAAAGTTCCAAGTCAAAGAAAGATGTCTGAAAGCTGAAATTTCATTTCTTCTTCTAGCAGTCGTCTCCCTCTCCCAGATGGCTAATCCCTTCTAAGTAACGACGTACTGATAATGCCAATGTTTTCTTGCAGCTAGGAGCTATGCCATTGTTTAGCAGAGGATGATTGTTCGCCAGCCAAGAAAGGATGCACATTGGACTATGGAGTAGAGCTGCGAGGCAAACTAGTTCTAAACCAGTTTTCACCTTAGAATAATACCTTACACTTACTCAAATTACTTTTCCACTAAAGGTAGCAAACATTTTCATCATCAAGTCCGATTTTTGAGAATGAGTGAAAAATAGCTGTTATTCATTGTTTTAGCATTATACCATGTGTAGATACGTATTGCCTAGGGAGCGAAAACACCTTTTGGTTAGTTGTTTCGGTTAAGGCATACTTTTCGAAATGTGTAGTATGCCAAATATTTACAGAATAATCACCCAACTGTGTTCTTACAAGGCACACTTCAGGTGTAACTTAGCTAATAAAGGTTTTCTGCAAAGTAAGTGTACATTTCGTTACTATGTGTTACTGCAGTTTTTAACACCTACACCAGGACTTACCTGGCACCTGGTGTTGGTGTTGTGTTAAGGCATGGGTTGCAGCCTGTGCCACCCTTACTCATCGTCTGATTCTTCTGCACATCAGAAAACATAATCCATTGGTTCCCCGGAGTCTAGGGCTGTGGGCGTTTGCAACAAATCCTCCTGTGTCTGGGGCTGTGAAATCCCTCCACGATAAGGCGTTTCTGAAAGATTTCAACTATAGAATTGGCCTGCAGTCTGGTAGCCCTTCTTAATGGCAGATCTAAGAACATTCTAGCAACTTGCCAGAAACAACTTCTTAGGGTCGCTCCTATAATTAAACATAATCCATGATGGCTGTCATTCCTCTCTCCTCTATGTGTCATAATAAATCTCATTGTTTTCCTGTACTTAAGGGTCATTTACATTTGTAGGTATTTAAGAAGCTGAACTAAGACCATCTATGCTGTGTCACAATACAGTAAGAGCTTCTTTATCTGTGCTCCAGATCTTTGCAGGAACACTGATCCTGCCTGTGGCACATTGCCCTTGTTATTTTGGGCAACTCCTACAGCCCGCCTGAGTACAGTATTTACCTGAGGAGGTTTCTCAGCCTGTTATTTTTCCTCCAGAAGACATCTTGGCTTTTCCTAGGGCATCTGCTCCCTTCATGTGCAATAATATGTGGTCAATGTGGCTAATGAGAGGCGTCATCAGATCCTCAGAGACTCAGTATCCAATTTATCAGAAAGATCATCACATCCAGCCCTAGAAAGTAGTCGCTTTATACAACAGCCCAGCCTGAGCACAATGATACTTCCTAAAGCCACACATTTTTATGATATATGTGTGTGGTGGAAATACACACTTTTCTGCCCATATATGACTTTCCAATTCCATGCCACTGGTGCATATCAGCATTAGTTTCCAATTGTCTTAAGGGAGAATTAAATATATCAATTGGCCAAAACCAATTTTACAGTACTGTTTTTAAAACTGAGCACATTGACTGAGATATTGACTAATAGTGTCACATTGTATGGAATCAAAATTCAAATGTATAGATCATAAAAGCACAAAAATCTAGGGTGACCACTTAGAAACTTTAGGTTTCCTGCACGTCACTTACCGTTTGTTAGTGTCTGTAGGGCCAATTCACAGAACTAATCGGAGACAAAATCCTAAACTTACGATTTTTAGTATTCACAGAATGCACTTATGACTCCTAACTTTACGTTTTGCACTTGGGCTGCAATTTTCGCACCCGGATCGTACTCTCTGCACCTGGACTGTACTCTTGGCACCCTGGACAATACTCTCCGGCTAAGGCCATACTCTCCTGTGCGAGCAATATTCTCTGACTTCGTGCCGGATAAAGTGTAATCAATGGTCCGGATTGCAATTTTAGATATATTTTTGCATCTTAAAAAAATAGCAGAAATCTTAAAAACGGGTAAGTGTAAGATATGTCGATCTTGTCCTGAAGTTCTACATTGTTTTATTTTGAAATAAATTATATCGACTGAAGCAGAAATATTGTTCAGTTTGATTTTTGGTATTCACATAATGCACTTACAACTCCTAACTTTACGTATGCACTCTGACCGGAATTTCTGCACCCTGACCGTACTATTCGTACCCGGACCATACTCTCCAGCTAGGGCCATACTCTCCGACTCGAGACGTAATCTCCGGCTGGGGCCGGATAAAGTGTAATCAATGGGTCAGATTGCAATTTTTACAAAAAGGACTATCAGGAATGTGTGATAAATTTTAGAGGAGGACATGAAAAACAGTTTGGGCAGGGAAAAGGGTACGGCCAGACACTATATCATAACCCAGAAATGTTTTCTCCTTTGCATCATGGTACATGCAGTGCACAATTTGTGCTCCCCTCAGTGTTGACAGTGCAGTCAACACTGTTATGTTATTTATTTCTATTAAAAATAATGTTGATACTTTACACTATTTCAAAACTTTCATTATGTTGCTGTCATCATCAGCTAGGTAGTGATCCTTTCACACAAACACCATCCATGCTGTTAGCCCATATCTGTAGGACACTCTTGGCACTAATAGGATAACGCAGGCATTATACTTGCATTTTTCATTTCACAGAGGCAAAACTCATGCAATCACCAAGAAACTGCCCCTGCACTTATGCAATCACCAATGCTCTACCCATGTACTCATGCAATCACTCAGGCACTACAGTTGAACTCATTCACCTCTAATACTACTTCTGCACTCATTCATTCAGTGATACACTACCCATGCACTCATCCAATGACCCAGGCATTTCTGTTGCAGTGATCTTTTTACTCAGGCACTGCCCATGTACTCATCTAAGCAACCAGACATTAGCCATGCACTGTTAAAGCCCCCCAGGGACTACCCGTGCACTCATCCAATAACTCAGACAGTACCCCTGCACTTATGCAATCACCCAAGTACTGTTCATGTACTTATGCAATCAATCTGGCATTATTCTTCCACTCAACCATTCACTGAGGTGTTAACCATCCACTCGTTCAATGACCCAAGCATTAACCTTGCACCCATTCTTCCAGTCAGGCATTACCCATACACTTATCCAATCACTGAGGTTCTACCCATGCAAATCAACAAAAGAAGAGAGGTTATGTGAGCTTCATAAGCCACAGAGAAGGAGCAAAGCCACTCAGGAATCACACATCCACTCTGGGTGGTTTAGAAAGCCCTCACACACCGACCTGGTTGGTGTCATGCTTCATCATCGGGCCCCACCAAAGAGGCCGAGTGCCTCTTCGGTGTGCTACGACGCCAGGAGACTGCGGAGGTGGTTGTGTGTGAAGGGCGTGCGGTGAGGTATATATTAAAAGTGCCAAAAGGGTATCTAAAAAATTATTTTAATATGTGATCCCTAAGACACGAACAAAGGTGAAAAAAAGAACTATGTGTCTGAATGTTATGCCAAGGTAATGGTATGGTTAATTCAGAGTTCTTTAAATTAGTCAGTCAACATGTTTCTGCCTTTACAGTGGTTTAGATTTACCTAGGCATACGTCAGGACTGGATAAACCCCGGCGGTATGGACTCTCTAATCGTCCACCCTAACCTGGGGACGTGAAAGTGAAAAATCAAAAAAGGGGTGAAAAGTGCATAAAAATGTGGAAGAGCGGTTAGCTCATTCCAAAAATTCTCCAAAGTCAGGAGAGTATCTGCACTTTATAGAATGGCGCTATTTGCACCATGGGTCTCGGGAGGGGGGTAGGAGCGTACCTGGCACATCGCCCTCAACGCTCTCAGCCCACGTCTGCCACCTAGCATATCCTCAGAACCGGACCCCAGAGTGGATGTGTGATTCCTGAGTGGCTTTGCTCCTTCTCTGTGGCTTATGAAGCTCACATAACCTCTCTTCTTTTGTTGATTTGTACTGAACCGGGGACTAAGAGAGAGTTCCTTTAATCTCCCTGCCTCTCCTATTGTTGATTTGTTCTACCCATGCAGTCATAGAATCAGACAGGTACTACTCTTGCACGCTAGCATTCGCTTAGGCAGTACCCACGTATGATTTAGTGTCTGGCTGTACTCTTTTCCCTACCCAAACAGTTTTTCGTGACCTGCAGGGATAGTGAATATAAAATAAATAAATAGAAAAAAAACGTACCTTGTGCTCACAATGCGGCGAGCGTAAAGTAAGTGGTTTTATTTATTTATATACTTCACATTCCCTATCCCGTTGTTTATCACTTTCATGCCTCCGCACCCACCCCGCTCCACCAGGCTTACCTGCACTGGCCACTACTGTATGATTGATTGTCTCTTTGTAGTGTATGTGATGTAAAGTGCACTGACACCCTACACTGGTATGAGTGGCAGCGGCGCTATAAAACAAATTAAATGCATCTAAGAGAGAGTGGTTATAGAGACTTGAGGGGCACCGTTAAAGGGTGGTGTGAGGGAATCCGTGTCGAAGGTGGTCACTGGGGAGAGCCAACAAACAATATCGCATTGGGCGCCACCAGCGATAAAGCTGGCCCCGTCACCATTACTGACAGTTGTTTTGGCTTTTACATCTATACTCTGTATACTAAGTTCCACTCTACCTTTCGATATACCACTCTACCTTTCGATATACCAAGGTACCAACTCTGTTTAACATTCGATGTATTAGTAAACGTGTGTCTGCTTCTCCTCCATAGCCTCTAAATTTGCATGTAAGCCAAAAGGGTACCCAAGCTAGATGCACTGAAGAAGACAATAATATGGTTGATATTGTTGTTGTGGTTGCTGTTTTAGGACAGAGTTTAAACAGCTTGCAACAATTAACACTATGATAACGATCATAAAATGAAATAAAATAACTTGGCAAGACACACATTTCAAAAATCCTCCATGCATTCACAGATGAAAATGCATGCACCATCGTTCTTTCTGATCTGAACAGATTCGTCCCTTCATTTGCAAAGATAAGGAGTAATGATGCACTCCTTGTTCAGAAGCTTGCCACCAGTTCTAACCTTGAGCTTGGAGATAACCTTTTTCAAGGTGAAGAGATGCACTAGATTTCCTAATGGCTGGCTCAGTTTTAGAGTTCCTCTTAAAAGAGAAATGCCGTTTTTGTCACAGTGATGGTTTTATGAATTACTGCTCAGAGTGGTACTGAATACCAAACAGAGAAGTGCATTTTATTCTTCTATTGGCATTCAGGAGAGGATGTTCTTCGACCATTCTCTAAACATCTCAGCATTCAGTTTAATGGTTGCACCGCATCATTAGGGAAAGGACAGAAAGTGCAACTGTCTGACATACTTAACACATCCTAATTGTTAATTTGTCTTGGTGTGTCAATTAAAGAAAATGGCAGGTTTACTTGAAATTACACCAAATCGTACTGTTCCTATCTCACAGTTTTTTTTGTTATACAAAATGTTGACACATGTAAATTTGTGGACTGAATGCTGTCTTAATATTTATTATTGATTAATCTGTCCCAATAGAGCACCTCTTGGTTGCTAACTGTGCAGTAATTTCATATGCATAATATATATGTATGCATCTTAGAAAAATAGAAGAAATCTTAAAAACGAGTAAGTGGAAGATATATCGATCTTGTCTTGAAGTTCTACATTGTTTTATTTTGAAATAAATGATATCGACTATAGCAGAAATATTGTTCAGTTTGAATACTGACAACACACAGACGACCTGAATTATAAAAAAAATCTTCAATTTTTAGCAAAATTGTGGCATAAAGAGGACAATGACTTACTGGACGTGAGATGGATAATTAAGAAAAATCTCCATAGCCGACTTAGGTCCTTATTTACATTTTGGGGATGGGATTTTTAAAATCAGAAACATGGCTGATAATCTGTCCGCTGTTGTTAGTTGTCCATTTAAGGCCATTTCACTTACGGGAGATACAAGTGATGTAACAGTAGCCGCATGCAGTCCCCATTTTACTGCTTTTTCCATTCTATTGCTCTCATTGCCGCTCGCACACACTGCCCATTATTTCCCGCCTAGCCACGCCCAAACACCTCCCAGCACTCCTCCCAGGACCTACCTAATGGACGCTATGGCATGACCCCATTGAGCAGATCCCAGGCCCAGCTCCCCCCGTGCTGCTACATCAATCTTGCTCTTGTCTTCCACTTAACCTTTCGCCATTTTTTGAGTACTTTCTCCTTGCTTTCCCCTATTTTCACTGCTTTTTCCTTCATTTTCCTCGTTTTTCACTGCTTTCCCCTAGCTTTTTCCCTATGTTTTTTGAGTGCCTTCTCCTTGCATTTTCCTCATTTTCACTGCTTTCTCCTTGTATTTTCCACTGTTTCTGTGTGGCTTCTCCTTGACGTCCTTCATTCTCGCTGCTTTCGCCTGCTTTTTCCACAGTTTTTGTGTGCCTTCTCCTTTTCTCTCGTTTTCACTGATGTCTCTGCTTTCCCCCATTTTTCGTGCGCCTCCTTCATGCTTTCCCCTCATTTTAATTGATTTCTCCTTTTTATTTCCCTCATAACCATTTGCAGATGCTGCCCATTATTTCCCGCCTTGTTCCTAGCCGCGTCCATCAACTCCCAGCATCCCTACCTCCTCCCAGGATCTACTTATTGGTGGCAGGTCCCAGGCCAAGCTCTTCCCCTGCTTTATTGCTCTTGCTCCTGTCTTCTCCTTGCTTCCCCCTCATTCTCACGGTTTTCTCCTTGCTTTTCCTCCATTCCTTGCATGCCTTCTCCTTGTTATTCCCTCATTTTCACTGCTTTCTCTGACTTTTTATCTCGTTTTTGTCGTGCCTCCTCCCTGTTTTTCCTTTCTCCAAGTTTTCACTACTTTCTCCTTGCTTTTCCCCCCATTTGTGTGTACCTTCTGCTTGAATTTTCCTTGTATTCACTGCTTTCTCATTGCTTTTCCCCCTGTATTGTGTGTGCCTCCTCCTTGCTTTTTCTTCATTTTCATTGCTTTCACCATGCTTTTTCCCCTGTTTTTGTGTGTCTTCTCCTTGCATTTCCCTCATTTTCACTACTTTCTCTTTGCTCTTCCCTCATTGCTGCTCACGCCTGTTATTTTCCACCTCCCAGTGCCCCCTCTCCCCTCAGGACCTTCTTAATTAAGGCCGCAGCACAAACCCATTGATCAGGTCCCAGGTCTAGCTCTCTCCAGCATGCTGCATCGCTCTTTCTCCTGTCTTCATCTTACTTTTTGCTCATTTTCACTGATTTCTCCTTGATTTTCCATCATTTTCACTTCTCTCTCCTTGCTTTTTACCCCTAATTTGAGTGCCTTCTACGTTCTTTTCCTTCATTTTCAATGTTCTCTCCTTGCCTTTTCCCCTGTTTTTGTGTGCCTGCTCTTTGCTTTTCCCTCATTTTCCTTTCTTTTTTCTTTATTGCTGCTACCGCATGCTGCACGTTATTTCCCGCCTCCTGCCTAGACCCGCCTACTGCCTTCCAGCGCCCCGCCCATCTCCCAGGATCTCCTTAATGGAGGCCTTAGAGCGACCCATTGAATAGGTGTCAGGCCCAGCTATTCCTGGTCTGCTGCATCGCTCTTCCTCCTGTCTTCACCTTGCTTTTTTCCATTTTTGAGTACTTTCTCCTTGCCTTACCCTAATTTATTTTATTTTTTATATTGAATCCAGACATAATACAGTAGGGTATTTGGTAAAAAACGAGAAAGATACAGCAAAAAAAAAAAAAGCATAAGGGAAACAGAAAAAAAGAGACAATAAGCGTATCCCGCTCGTCCTAGTCAATCATATTGCTTGCTATTGAATCTGCACAAAGTTAACTTCATTCTTCCTTTTCCACATATCTTTATACAAAATTTCCACCATTAAATTATCAATATCATTAATTACGATCATAATACGATCTATTCCTTTTCCTTTACGTTTAACCAACCCCTTGTCTATTTTGCTCCTCCATCCAGACAATAAGTGGCTTCAAAATGTTCATACCTTTTTTCATAGTTTTTACACCTCTGCACTTATACAGAGCGATTTCCTGCTTCCCAATGAATATTAGCCTATTCAGCCACTGATGAAATGTAGGTGGTTCGTATCCTTCCATACTGTTGCAATCAGGAGACGTGCTATTGCTATAATTAAAAACACAAAGTCCCTCTGTAATACAGGACCTTGCAGCCGTGAATCATAGCCCGCTAGCATTAATGTGGAGGAGATCTTTATATTTCTCCCTAAGGTCTGGAACATAACGGATTCCATCCCCTCTTTTAGCTTATCTAATTTTACACATGAATAAAACATGTGTATCATGTCTGCGGGTCCCATTCGACATCTAGGAAAATTGTCTGATTCTCTTTTTCCCCATTTAAAGAGTTTTGATGGTGTGCAGTACAAACTATACACCGTTTTGTATTGTTGAGCCTTCAAGTTGGATAACATAAAAACAGTTTTTCCTAGCTCCAACACCTTATCTATATCAACCTCCCCATCGTTTAATTTACTTGTCCAATTTACTTCTGTTATTTCCAGATCGTCGGGCACAAATTTTAACAACTCTTTATAACAGTCTTTAATTCTAATACTAGAATTGCTCATAAGCTGCAAGATTGGTATCGGTCTCAAATGAATACTCTCTGTAGCAATTCCTTTTATGCAGTTGCGAATTTGCAGATACTTAAAGCGACACAATGACCCTCATGGAGCACCTCCACTTTCAGATCCAGACCAACCCCAAAAATGACTCTCTGTGGAGCCCTCATCTACAGGCTGCCTGGCCCACACGCTCCCTTTACCGACTCCATCATTGACCTCATCGCCCCATACCCTCGCACCCACAGACTACATCCTACTCAAAGACCTAAAAATCCACCTGGATAACCACGATGAGTCAAACACCGCCTCCCTCCTAGAGAACCATGCCAACATAGGACTGAAAAAAACAAGTCACTGCCCCCACGCACACAGCAGGACACGCACTTGACCCCATCTTCACCGGAGGAAACGGCGTCTCCTACAGCCACACCACGGCACTCCTCTGGAAAGATAACAACTGAATCCACTTCTCCTTATAAAAAACACCAAACACAAGCATGCCTACTGCCTCCCAAACAGAAGCTGAAACAAAGTCACCAAAGACCAGTTCACCCCCGCCCTCCTCAGCACCCCACCGACTAAATCAGACACAAACACCACAGCACGCATTCTTCACCATTGGCTCACAAAATGCCCTGACACACTTGCCCCCCTCAAGAAAGCCACTGGAAAAACATCAAGAAAGCAACTGGTACACCCCTACACTCCAAGAATCCAGATGCTCCTGCAGATGGCTTGAAAAGACATGGAGGAAAAACAAATCCCGGATAAAACATGCTGCCTACAAAGTAGCCACCACTGCAAACCACCAAGAAAGAAATTCCTCCTAGACAAAATCCTCACCAACGCACACAACACCAAGGAGCTATTCTCATTCATCAAGGAACTTGCCAATCCCTGAAGCAAAACAACCACGTCCCACCTTCCAAAGACCTCTGCAACAGACTCAGCGCCTTCTTCCACCACAAGATGATCTACAACAACTTCGACAACCAAGACAACCTCACTGCTCCAGCTCTCCCCTTATGTGACGCCACCTAACACGCCCTGCTCAAATGGACAGAAATTACCTTGAAGACCATGAAAAGCATCCACTCCGGAGCACCCTCAGACCCTGCCCAAACCACATCCTACAAAGAGCCGCCTCTGCCATTGCACCCAAACAACATCAGACGATCAACTGTTCCTTCAGGACCACCACCTTCCCCGACGACTGGAACCACGGCGCAGTGAACCCCCTCTTGAAGAAACTCTCTGGGGACCCGACAGACCTCAAGAACTACACGGCCATCTCCCTGCTTCTATTCACTACCAAGTTCATTGAAAAAGCCGTCAACACCCAGCTAGCAAATTAAAAACATCCTGGACAGCTCCCAATTCAGATTCCGAAGCAAATGCAGCACCAAGACTTCCCTACTCGCCGCCTCCGATGACATCCGCTCCCTCCTCAACCAGGGTGAAACAGCAGCCCTCATCCTCCTGGACATCTCAGCTGCATTTGCCACTGTCTCCCACCGCACCCTAGTCACCATACTCCACAATGCCAGCACCAAAGCATGGTCCTTGACTAGATACGCTCCTTCCTCACCCGCAAAATTCAACACATCAGACTCCCTCCCTACCTCTCGGAACCAACAGAGACCAACTGTGGAGTGCCCCAGGGCTCCTCCCTCAACCCCACCTTCTTCAACCTCGACATGGCCCACCTCACAACCATTGTCAGGAACCATGGCCTCACCATCGTCTCTTACACCAACAACACCCAGTTAATCCTATCCCTTACCAATTAACCCAACATCACCAAACACATCATCCAAGAAGCGATGAAAGGCATTGCCACCTGAATGAAGAACAGCTGCCTGAAACTCAACTTAGAAAAGACAGAAGTCCTCATCCTTGCTTCCACCCGCTCTGCATGGAACAACTCCTGGAGGCCCTCCTATCTTGGAAATCCCCCTACCCCAACGGACCACGCATTAAACCTCGGCATCATACTAGTCTCATCGCTCACAATGAACCACCAGATCAATGCCATATCCATGACCTGCTTCAATACCCTCCGGATGTTTTGAAAGACTTTCAGATGGATCCCAACCGAATCCAGAAAAACTGGCACACTCACACTCATTAGCAACAGACTGGACTACAGCAGCGCTCTCTATACCGGAATCAACAAGAAACTACAAACTAGAGAATGTCCAGAATGCCACAGCCAGAGTGATCCTCGAGATCCCCCCACACAGTCACATCACCCAACACCTCTGCGATCTTCACTGGCTTTCAGTTGAAAGAAGAAATAACCTTCAAATTTCTCACCCACACGTACAAGGCCCTTCACAACCCCTGATCCGCATTCCCAAACAGCCGCATCTCCTTCCACGCACCCAAAAGACACCTCCAATCAACCCAGCTCTCTCTGGCCACCGTCCCACCAAAAAAAAGGACCAAAAAAAGGAAAGTCCTTCTCCTACCTCCAGCAATCTCCCACATTGTCCCAGTTCAAGAAGGACCTCAAGACATGGCTCTTCGGATGACCTCAGCACTCGACGGAGACAACCCCTCCCCCCCCCAGCACATTGAGACCCTAACTGGTGAGTAGTTGCACTTCACCAACCCAGATTGATTAATTGCTTGATAATACCATATTTTGGGCGGTATTAGTAGAAACACCCTGTGGTTCCCATTACAATTGAGGCATTATAGGGGAATTAGTAATACCAGGCCCAATTTCCCTAGTAACTCATCGTTTTTACAAAATTTCAGCAGCCAAGATCTCCACATGAAAAAACCCCAGATCTGCTGTTCTCCTGCAACTCTCAAAATTCTGATAGAGCCACTAACTTTTAGTAATGACAGGAACAGAAGAAATATGTTCATGTTGGGTACCTTGCTACGATCAAACATATCCATGATGTGAAAAAGTTATGAGGCACTTAAACAGTAAAAAAGTAAAAACCGAACATAAGAAAAATACAACTTCAATTTGGAAGAATAGAATAAAGTGTAATACATTATTTGACCCCAACATGACAAAAATACAATCAGTAGTATTGGAGATATGCCATCTCAAAGGTTTAGGATAAATATAGTACCAAAAATCACCAAGCACCACTCACAGGTATCTAGTCGGGGGAAAGTCACAAGTTCAGACCAACCACGATGGACCGAGGGCCAGATACAGGGACCAGAATGGTCCCACAAAAAAAATTGACTTCCAAAGTCTAGCACAAAAGGAGCAGTTTGTGGTGGAGGAGGCGGCGTAGAGCAGGAAGAGCTTTGCAAATGGTTGTTGTAGAGTGAAAAACAGGCTTGGCATCACAGATTGTCGTTGCTGTAGTACGAATATCCTGTAGGATGTGGTGGATGGTTGTTGCTAGAGCTGGAGCTTTGTATTGGCATTCACCACAGGCTGTAGATCTTGTCTGCTGTTTGTCTCTGGCCGTCATTGTGGGCAAAAAAAGTTGGGTTCGCCAGAGATTTGTGTTGGTGGTTAGCACAAGCAGCAAGACCTAGGCGTGAACTTGCATGTTCGCATTGCAAAGAGCCCAAAACTTCAGGACTTTTTTTTTTAGGAGGAGATCAACGAATGTCGCACCAAGGGCCTGGGAAGCACTTCTTGATGTTCAGGAACTCAGACCAGCCGAGGCCAGCAGGGCTCAGGCAAGTCAATTTTCAGGTCCAGCACAGCAGATCAGCTAGGCAGCTTACAGGGATACCTCTGGAGCTTGTTGTGTCCCTGTAACTCAGAACAGGAGGCCAGCTAACATGCCGTTCCAGTCGCTCAGGATACAGGTTCAGTCTTGAAGGGTGCAGGTCCAGTTTTCCTTCTCAGACAGCAGGGAAGACCTCAGGCAGCATGGCAGTCCTTCTTCTGTGGTATCCACAGTTCCAGGAGCGTACTTGAAGAGTGGGTCTGAGGGTCCCATTTTTATACGTGGTTCTATCTTTGGAGTGGGGGAAGCTTCCAAATTTTCGCCCTTCGGAGTAGTATGGAATTTTCTGCCGCGTTGTCCTGGTACCAGTCTGTGGGCAGTCTCAATATGCTAGTATGAAGTTCTTTGTGTACAAGCTGAAAGTATTATTCGTAGCTTTTAGTTTACTTACCCTGGGTACATATAGTACCATTTTACTAAGGACTGCAAGTAAATTAAATGTGCCACTTGGGTGAAAACAAATATTTTCATGTTTGAGGGAGAGAGCACACGCACTTTAGCAGAGGTTAGCAGTTGTAAAGCGTGTAGAGTTCTAAAGCCAACAGAAATGAATTTAGCTAACCATGAGGGGTGAAGGGAAAACATTTTGGGGTGAGGCTGCAGAGAGGATCAGGTCCAAAACCACTGTTAAGCACTTCCAGGCTTGTTTAACTTATGATTGTTTGAAAAGGAGCCACGTTGCCTTCCTCTGAAAGTCAGTGAAATGCATTTTGTAATGTATGTGGAATACTAGAGAATGCATTTGTATGATCTGTGACATTCTGCCACATTTGTCTCCTTGTTTTCTGACTTGTCTTGCTTAGGCTTCACCCTTTAGGTGTAACTGCTCACTCACCATTTTATCTTCTAATCCCTGGAGTTCATGTTCATCTGTATGGAGGATGGTGCTGTAAACATTATGTGGATGGCAATAGTACGTATTTTAGTCTATATTTCTTTTAAAATACAAATATGACTGCCTCAGGTAATTACATGGTCTTGTTGAGGGTTTTCTACACAGGAGACTCAGCACATGTGCTATGAAAGCACACAATTATTCAGCAGGAAGGGCAGTGTGTTGCTCCATTTAAAAGTTGCATTTCCTGTTTTACTGTTTTTGGGTGCATGCTCGGTGAATTTGTGTCAGTAAATACTGGGGGGATAAGTACAAGTGAAGTGGAGGATTGTGGCATTAGCCATCATGAATTAACATCTCACTCCACCACTTCTGAAATGGCAAGGCAGCACCATATATATACAAGGGTATGGTACAGCCTTGCACTTCCCCCTGCACTTGCACTACACTTAGCAGTGTAGCACCAGTGCAGGCACCCTTGCAGCCTAGTGCTAGGGTGTCTGTGTGCAGAGGAGGATTGTTTATTTGTAGGAAGGTGTTCCTTCCTGCACCTAAACAATCCTAAAATGCCATTCATGTGTGCTTCATGCAGCACACATGAAAGTCACAAACTGTAATTTTTTCGCAGAATGTTTATGTACAGGAAGTGGAACCTTCCTGTACATAAACAATCCATTGCATTTTGGTGCAAGGATGCCTCCATCGGCACTATGCTGCCAAAACAGCACCAGCACAGTCAGAATTGATAGGAATGAAATGTATTCCTTAAATAATATGCATTCCTGCCCTTTCAGTTTGATATAGGACATCACAGCAAGGTGCCCTGCTGCACTGCTCTTAGCCAAAATTCCATAAATGAGGTCCCTAGTGTGCCAGTTTATTGGGTAACGCATAATGAGGGTTTCAGGGCCTTACTAAGAGTGTTGTGGGCAGGGTGCTCTGTCCAAAACATGTATGTTGTCCCGATTGCTGTTTCACAAGTGCACTTTTAATTTTAAGTGCAGCAGGCAGGACATGCGTTACTCGATTATCCTCCAACATCTAAATATCGCTTTAAATATATTCTGATGGATGATCAATTTAAAGAACACCTGGTACAGCGGTAACAGTACAATAGCGATATATGTTGCCTATGGAATGGCACTGAAGAAGACCTTTAGGCAGTTCATTACTGGGTAAACAACAGACAACCTGACATTCAATTCAGTCTGACAAAAAGAAAAACAAATCTTGCATTCCTAGAAATTGAAGTTTGACCTTTTGAAAATGAATTGGTTACTACATTGCATAGAAAGACCACAGACAAGAATAACATACTTCATTATAAGAGCTTTCATCCTTGCAATCAGGATATCCAAATAAACTACTGAAACATTCTATGAAAATGTCCTGGTACACACCAAGGGAACACCTTATTGTAAGAAAGGAAAACAGACAATGGACAAACTAGTTTGAGTTTCCAAATACTGTTCCCATACCAATAAATTCCGACAAATCATCCACAACAACTGGCACGCTAAAAAGAATCTGAATGTCCCCTAGAAGCACCATTATTTGCTTTGAAGAAAGATGCTAGTATTGGACAACAGATCATAAGGGCTGACGTCTTCCAGGAGTATAAACCTAACAACGTAAGGCCGTAATGGAATTTCAAACTCACAGAAGGTCACCATGAGTGTGGAAATTGTGCGGTTTGCACCCTCACGATCGAAGGTTCTTCATTCACGAATAGCAATGTCACATGGAATTATAATGAATTTTCAAACTGCAAAACAAAAAATGTGGTGTATGTCACCATTTGCCCTTGTCAAAAATTGTACGTTGGTAAAACACATCATGAGGTCAAACAGCATGTGGTGCAACATCGGTCTCGTATAAAAACAAAGATTGTATCTGCACCAATAGTTAACCATTATATAGAAAAGAACCACACTGAAAAGAATTTAAAAATGGACCGTATTGAGCATGTTCAAATCTAACCCAAGAGGGGGCGATCTTGAGGCTGCCCTACTGAAAACAGAAGCCTGCCTAATTCGCAAATTTAACAGTACAATAAGCAGCTTGAATAAAATGTCAGAGATAGGCAGATTCTGAAATTCTAAAAAGTATAACGAATCCATCCAATAATTGAACTGTCCAAATCGGGCTCGCACCAATGAGAAGAAACTGTCATGATTCTGGAAACTACATATCCATGGATGCAAGAAGATGTCCACACTTGGCACGTTCAAATTAAATTGAAACCGGAAGACGCTCTGAACAGATTTCCTGTTGGAGTTGAGAACTGAGGAGTACAATCACAGTTGGAGCAACACCCCAGAAGTGAAGTAAGTGACATGAATCATAAATTTACGGTATGTTAATAAAACCTCAGCCAGCCGGAAAGTAACCATGGCATTAGTTGACTTTATTGCAGTAAAAACTAATGTTTCAAGTCATGCACGCCTCGATACAATGTTACAAATCGAAACCCCTACTCATTCATGCCATGGTTCGCGAATTATAAACCAATGGGACATACGGTAGCCCTTTGTGACACAGTAACAAACAGCTGAATAGCTTGTAAGCAATGCTTACATGAGATTAATTTTATGTTCTACATTTGTATACACTCCAAGATTAACATAATTAAAACATTTGCCCTTACAGACAATTTAATATTAAAGAGAATCTGTGGTGTAATAACTTTGGTCTTATGTAAGAAGCTCATCGACCAACCACTTGAGAAATACATGAAACTTTTTGGAAATCTATTTGTAACAATGAGCAGAAAAGTACCTGTATGAACGAGGTACTGTTGATTATTGATTAAGGGAATTATGGCCACTGCTGTTTGAATATATAAATATAAGACTGGATGAAGTATTTGTGAGGTTGCATACATGCACTGTTTTTAGTCTGTCAAATTAGTTTTTTCTGGTTTTGGTGGTTTGTCAAAAAAGTTTTTTAGAATTTCGGTTTGATGCACTGAAAAAGTTTGTGTATGTATCTGAAATGTTGATTTTTGTCCCTTTTCTGACAGAAGATGTATTGTGATTTCATGAAAACTAATGAAAGAATGATAGTAAATAAATGCAAGGGCAAAGGAAAATGAGCGCTTGGTCCGTATTCTTAGAAGAGCAGAATGGTTTAAACAGACAGCTAGAATTTGTTTTTGAGCAATATTGTTAGAAAGTTGGCATTTTCCTTTCTTACCCATTTAGTGCCTGTAACCTGTCCCTGGGACCCACGACTGGGTGTAGTTGAGAGATGACCTTTGGGTAATCCTCTTAGAGAGCCACAGACAATAGGGAGCTGAGGTGTCCCTGAATTGGCCATCACTGTCAGGATGGGAGGGAGACGTTGGCACAGCCCCACTTACACCTGAATAGGCTGTGCCCTGCCTCCACAAAAAGGGCTGTATTCCCAGTGTAGTTTGTCTGGAACCAGGACAGTGATGGCAGGATTCCCGAGTACTTCAACAGGTAACCACTGGAAGCTTCTCCCCCACTTCAAAAGTACAACTGCGTATAAAATACTGGACCTCAAAGTATTGCCGCGATTCTGATCAAACACAGAACTAAGCTTGGGATTATGAGACCTCAGTATGCATGGAGTAAGTTTTCCTACCACCTTAGTATCCATGAGCCCGGGACCAACTAGATATAGTGTCTCACTTGCCCAACTACTCATTCACAGAGTTACAGCTGATTAAACACCCCAGAACAAAACACTCCTGATTCTCTCAGGAATAACGGTTGCAAGATACATCCTTTCACTCACACTCTTGTACTCGCCCACAATAAGATCTGACAGAGACACAAACAATTTCAAAATATTGTTTTTAACTAATATGCTCTAGTATGCAGCATACGTGCCACAATCAGCAGAAAAATGCTTAATACAAATACGGTCCGCATAGCAAGTAGTCCGTAAATCATAAAAGGAGCTTTCATAATGAATGACAGAGTAGCCTAACCTCCCCCCCCCTTGTATAAATGCAGGATAATTATATATTAGAAGATCTCTAGGTGTTAAAAGCAGGCCCTGTGCCTCAGTCTATAGATTGTATATCTACATCATAGGTGCTGTTATGCTCGTCTCCCTGGAATGGTCCGTCCCCAAGTGTGTGCCACCTATCATTGTACCCTCACATGACTAAAGTATGTGTTCCCAAACAACAGCTGTATTTGCATATTTTTTCTAGGTGCTAGGGGCTGACCAGAACAGATTAACGAGGGCCATTGTTTTTCGACTTTGTTCACAATGTTCAAGCCAAATCCCAGGAACGAGCAAAGTGTAAAAAGAACAGTAAGTTCTTATGTAATGTGTAAATGTGTTGGACTTGTAAAGCACACAGCTGCCCATAAGCGTCCCGGCGCTGGAGACCGCTGGGGAACCCGTCCTAGCTTTCCCTGTGAGATGGTCCCTTCTGGGTATCTCCAAGGTGAAACCAGGCATCCCCGGCGTCTGTGGGGGGCCGTTGTAGAGATGAGGCAAGCTTAGTGCCCAGAGTTGCTGAGTGTGATCCCTGGTTAGAGTAGGCACCGAGGCGAGAATTGTAGAGTCCGCTGACCCTGGTCCACGACCCTGCTGCGTCGGGAATTGAGCCCTGGTCCCGGACCATTCTCTGCTTCCGGGTCTGCCGCCTCTAACCAGTGAGCCACACCACTCCACTGTGGCACAAGCAAAATAAACGTATGTGGTAGCGTGCTCAAAGCAGCGGACAATCTGCAATGTGCTCATGCTAACATAGGGAAGATGACAATGCCCATCTGGGTCAGGTCACTCACGTGACACCCTACCCTTGGTCAGGACCGTAGCCCTAATCAGATACAGAAGTCAGAAGTAAGCACAACCAAATGTCAAGATTCAAATAACTCGTCCAAAAGACATTACGGAAAAGTCGGGGAGAGGAAAAAAAAAAATATATATGTTTATACCCCAAAATATTCCAAATTACAGCATTTTCTCAGGTCCCAATATATAGCTTGCCAAATGAAATGCCATAAACTCCAACAAGATGTCAGAACCGTCCAAAGTGTAAAGAACTGCCATCCAATTAAGTAATCAAAAGAACAGACATGCTTCTCATATCCAGTGGTAGTTAGGAACATTTCCAAGACAACCTGTGTCAATTTCGATGAAAATCAGATCCAAGAGGCGCTGTGCAAGAGCACAGGGGCTTGCATCGGCCAATGTCCCCAGTGAAGGATTGTACACAAGCAGCAGTCCCAAAGAACAGTCCTGGTTATGGGACATCAATGGACTGATCAGCAGTCAAAAATCCAGGGCAGACTGTGATGTGGTAGCAAGGCATATGTCCAGGGCCCACTGAAAGGTCACCGGATGCAGTACAACACAGGTTGCACACAAGTTAAATTAGGGATAAAGGAAGGTTAGCCAAAAATCGACATCTAGAACTTCCTATGGCATCAGAACATAGAGTGGTTGCATCCGACCATCATACAGCTGCAGGTGTTCCAGGCTTGGTAGAACCACAGATCGAGCAGACATTGCGGAACAGCAGTAGAAGAACAAGAATACCACAAACCAGGAGGAGCAGCACAGGGAACCCTTCAAATAAGCGGAAAAAAATTGAATGAATAAAGGCAGGTATTACTCCAAAAATGGTCTTGAAAGAGGTCACAAAGCTGGAGCCCACAAGTTTGTAAAAAAAGGGCTAGGACCGCCGTATCAGAAGCATAAAATATTTGGTGAATTAATTTTCCAAAGTGCAGGGGGAGATTTGTGTTTAGTAATGATTGTATTTCACTCGATGTTCTTGTCACCTACAGTTTGATGGTCTCACGAGCTGACCTGAGAGCTACTAGTTGTTCAAACAATAGCACTTTAAGTCTGCTAAGCTTATTGAAATCTGTTTTCAAAATTGAAATGGAAGGCCACAACAAACTATCTACACTCCCATGTGGGGAGGGAAACAGGATATTGCTGCAACAATTAACTTGTTGTAAAACAGTTACAATGTACGGGATGCCTGCCCTCAGTCCGCAGCAGTTCTGATTATTAAGGATGAAATAGCTGCCATTGGTAAGCAAAGTACGAGTTGGAATAATAGCAGGAACAGGGGTACCTTTTTGTTCGATCGTTGGTTATCTTTATTTCGGCTATTTTTAGCCATAAAAGAAGCAATTTAAAACATTACATTCTATATAACAAATTATCCAATAGATCAGGTACAATGGGTTGGGGACAGAGGTCATTATACAATTTTATACACATATCCAAATTATGCCTAAAACCTATCATCTAATATCATAAATACATTAAAAAATGTTTAAAAGCCAGACATTTAATCACTTGATAAAAATTTGATCAGAATAACTAATCAGTTTTTATAAAATTACAAATACAATGGTTCGTTAGCCTAGGGTTCAATAATATATTGGACTGTGACACTAAAATTTTAGTCCACCTTTCTTCCTGGTCAGGTAGACATTATATAACAATCTACTTATACAAAGAACCACCAGTTGTGAAGTGTTTGACTTCAATATACGTTCTGCCTCACTACATGTCCTTACACCCAAGTTCCTACACAAAGATCTAATCCAACGTTCCCTAGGTGATTTTCTTTAACCTTCTGTGTGCAAAGAGTGCATAAATCATTTTCCTTAGATCCCCCCCATCTGAACGTATTCGCATTAATTTGCAAAACTCCATATCTGATTAGTAAAAATAAAGATTTCGCTAGCGGGGGACCTATCTCATCCATAAAGGGTTCAAAGGAAACAGCATCTTTAAAAGATAGTAACTTCAGGGTAAGTGACCCCATAGATGAACTATGTAGTATATCATTATTCATATATGACCAGAAAGTGGACTTTAGGAGCTTCTTGCAAAGAGGTGTCAATCTTGAGGGCTCTTCCCATTAATACGTAAACCTAGCTTGTTTACCCAGGATAAGACATGTTTTAGCCAGGGGATATTCTTATATCCATCAATCTGCATAATCTCTACCAGGCCATCTCTGTAATTTGTCAACTCTGGGGTGGTCCATATCCTAACCCAATATAATAAGGGTCTTAGGATTGCTTGATGGTCAGTGCGTTTAATATTAATATCCAAAAGTACTGGTGTTAATAGTGTCCTAGCGGGAATTTTAAGTAATCTCCGTATGAAGTTATTTTCTTCCCGTTCGAAATTCTTTTACAGTGTGGCCCCCAAATCCCGGCCCCATAGAGTACCGCCGATTGTTTCTTGCTTTAAAGACTTCCAAGGCAGGAGATATAGCCTTGGGCTGGCTATCTCCATGTCTTTTCAGTGTCGGAAGCAAATTTTGTCGGAACGTTACCCTATTTTTCTCTAGATGTCCCTTCCAGGATAATTTACTGTCCAACATGATTCCCAGGTAATTAAAACTTCCCACGTATTCCAGTTTTTGAATATTTAAGGATAGATTCTTCCTGAATGATTTTTGCGGGTTTATGGACATGTATTTGGTCTTTGATTAATTAATTTCTAGCCCCTTCTCCATACAGTAATTATAAAAGGAATTTACTGAACATTGTAGTCCCTTGGGGGTCTGGGAAATAAGAATGGTATCATCAGCAAATAATAATGCCGTGATCGCTTCGCCCCCAAGTTTTGGGGAGTCATGGCTACAATTTCCTAAATATTTGGGGATGTCATTTACATACAGCGAGAAAAGCGTGGGTGCCACCATGCATCCTTGTCATACACCTCGTCTCACTGGTATGGCCTTGGATAATTTCTTTCCTTGGTTCCCATCTCACTTTGGCGTAGTTCCCTGTGTGAAGTCTAATCAATTGCACAGTAATTCACCTGGGACCCCTATATCTTTTAATAAATCCCATAGTATTGTTCGAGTGACTAGATCGAAGGCAGCCCTCAGATCTATAAAAGCAACATACAGGCTGCCCTTCCTTAGAGTAATGTATTTCCAACAAATACATGTGAATCTTTGATAGTACGTGGGTTTCTTCCATCCATTCTAAGAGTCTATTTAAAATATGTCTGGCAAAAACTTTTTGTAAAAGATCAATTAAACTGATTGGGCGATAATTTGCCGGATCATATCGATTTCCTTTTTTAAAAATTGTCACAATCTCTGCCCCTTTCCATGTTTCGGGGATCGGAGTACCCGCTACTATTGAGTTACATAAAAAGATTATATATGGGCCCCAGAATTCAATATCATGCTTTAATAAACCACCTGAAATCTTATCGGGTCCTGGGGCTTTTCCTGCTTTGATCGCCTGTATTGCCTTAACAGTCTCTTCTAAACTAAAGTGTACATTAGGTAGCCGTGGTACTACTTCTGCTTCCTTTTCCACCATGGGTGATCCCCCGAAATTGTGTGAATACAACTTGGAGAAGTGGTCAACCCAAGTTTTTTCATCTAGGAAAAGGTCTTCCCGTCTTGTTCCCCTTGGCTATTAAGCTCCAAAAGGTAGCCTGGTCCACTAGTTTTGCTGCAGTGGTTAGATCGGACCAAATCCTCATCCCAGGCTTTTTTTGCTTCTATAAAAGTTGTATTGTATACACACCTTCTATTTCTTATTTCTTGTATGTTCTTATTCTTCACTGCCAGGATTAAATTGGTCTTAGCTAATTGGCACTCTTTATTGTACCAGGGATTTCCTAATTCAAATTGGTTGTCCTTGGATCCCTTTTTCTTCTCATAAATTTTGCTCAGAAGGGGTGTCAATGCCTCCACCAGGCTGTGATGTATATCTAATACACTACAATCCCCTAAAGGAAGATCCTGAAAGGATACAACAATGTCCGCAAAGATGTTATAAATGCTTGTCATTGTTGAGTCATTAGTTAAGATATATGGCCATGTTACAGTGCGTCTATTATTGCTTATTTGGATTATTCTCTACATCCCAAGCTATACTAGTCCTAAACGGCTGGGCTTCCAAGACTAGTTGTAACAAAAAGTGATCGCTCTCCATCCTGGGGTCAACTTTAAAATCTACAATTAGATGCCACAAACTGATAGAAACCAGTACAAAGTCTATATGGCTCCTAGAGGTCCCTCTACAGAATGTTGGTGCCGTAGGTCGGTCTGACTGGAAGCGGCCATTACATGTCCTTAAACCGTGTCCTACAGTTAGTTGAAGGATTTGTACTGCCAAAACCAAGCATTTTAACTCCCCACTGCTATCTAAAACTGGAATATTGTTTGCCTTATCTTGTTCAACAAATAAAGTATCGAAACCCAGTATTGGTTCATACTTGCAATTAAAGATAACACCAACAACTACTTGGGAGCTTGGACCTAATTTATCGAGATAAGAATCAAGCTTTTCTATTATCTGGGATTCCTTATTAGATGGGTTTGGCCTATTATACACATTAATTAGATAGAGAGTTTTTTTGTCTCTTGTAACTATTTTTACGCCCAACAGATCCTGGGACTGGATAGGGAGAAGGGAAATTTCAATTTCCAGGGTGATCCCTATCCAGATCACCAAGCCCCAAGACGGTCTCCCTCTTCCCAAATCTGTGAGGAATTTCCAGTGACCAAGTCTCCTGTAGGAGTATTATGTCACATTTATTTATATAATTGCACCAAATCATATCATGAAGATTCTTATTAAGCCCTGCTATATTCCAGGACATAACGTTCACTTCCAAGTTTCCACTTATTGAAAGAGGTTCATAGTTAACGTGCCGGGGTGAGCTCCCTATATTGTTAATAGCATCCCTGATTCCAGCTTTTGGATCGGGATGTGTGTTTGTATAGATGCTATGGCCCTTGATCCTTCCTCTCTGCTTAGTTCCATTGGCGCCTGTTTAGTGGAAAGGATCTGTGCCTTTTCACTGGGGTAACTCTCCTTACAGTAGTTAACAATAGGTATTGTCGAAGTACTTGGATTCCTCAGTCAGTCTAACTCGTCCAGTGTTGAAAAGCCTTCAAATCTGTTCGTCAGGGGGACAAAAGGGGTCTGCTGCCTAGAGTTAATACCAACCTGTGGCTTATAAAAATAACCCAAAGGGAAGGCGCTAATACACGTATTTAGGTAATAGGGATCTTCCCTATATTCTAGGATCCTTCTGACTTGTGGTGGTTGTCTAAAATTAATGACCACGCAGTCTCCTCTGATGTTCTTGGATGATTCTCCCAGCCAACCAACTATGCGAGTCATCAATATATCATATATAATATATCATCACTATTTGCTGGATGGAACCGTTTAAATTTTACCAGCCAATCCACTGCTTTGTTGTGTAGGTTTTGCCAGGATTCATTTTGTTCTCTTTTTAGGGATGGCACCCCGGTTAATACTATCACATACGGTGAGTACTAGGTGTTAGGTTTGTTCCTTTCGGACTGTGTACCGTTGTTCCCTCAAAGTTTTTATTCGAACTTCCCTGAACTGATGGTCTATGTGTACTCCCAGCACTATTCCCCTCAGTGTCCTGCGTATTATATTTATTTCCCTCTCTAGATCTATCAATCTTCTGCACGGAGTTATTAGGTTTTGCCGATCTTTCTATATCCTGTCCTTTGGGCATAGTTTGTGGTGGGGCATTACTCTTACTCTCGATATTAAATGTTGGAATTAGGATATAATTTCTTTCAGCATCCCCCAACTTTTTACACAAATGCTCTATCCTTTTAGCAAACTGGGAAAGACTTGCTGTCAAGCAATTTTCCAATTTATCCACTTATTCAGTTAACACTGTTTCTAATGAATGTTTTAATTTTATTTCAAAATTCTCAAGGATTACCTCGAGCCAGGGAGTGTGAGATAAGATTTCATTCTCTGTTTGTGTGCATATGGTTTTAGTTGATGCTATTTCCCCCCCTTCTCATTATTAGATGTATTCTTTTGCCTCCCCCCTCCGGTTTTCTTGGTGTTATTAATCCTCACTGGAGGATTTACGGTTTTCTTCTTAGGGCAGTAACCCGAGCCCTTGAGCCCTGAAGCTGATCTGTGGTTACGAAGCCCTGAAGACAAGGCTGGGCTGGTTTTAGGTATATCCTCCTCCGGAGAGGAGACCAGAAGGCTACTTGGTGTGTTGGATAAACGTGAAGCATTTGGTGTGACTACTAATGGGCTTGAAGGAGCTATTTGGGCGGCATCCAAGGGGGATACTACCAAAGTAAGAGTTTGACCACTGGGCGCATCTAAATTGGTGTTATTAGCAATAGGAGTCATATAATCAACACTACCAATCCCTTGCTCTTGTCCCTGTTTACTAATATGGACTAGCGGGTAAAGATTTACTGCTGGAGATTTGGCTTTGCTAATCGCTCCTAGCAATGATCTCTTGTTCCCCTCAGTTATACCTAGTCTCTTCTCCGTCAAGATTATCTCTTTCTGTAAGACGGAATCAGCTCTATTTAGAAAAGCGTCCAGAGTCCCAACCACTCCCGCCCCCACTCTCTGTGCGATTTTTCGATTCATTGCCATAAGGACTACACAAACAAAAGGGATTCAAGTCACTAACCAATGTCTTGCTCCTCAAAAATGGCCTAGATGTCAGAGAGATGGCCCAGCCCAGCCTCCTTCAGCCCCTGACGGCCACATACGGTCCCGCCCTTGTCCCGGGCTTAACCCGGTGCGACCCGCGTGCGATCCCGCGATGCGGGGGATGCCCTCCGATTTATGCGCCTCCTGGCGCGAAATACGCATTGGCGGCTTCCGGACGCAAAGGCTCCCGGGACTTGTGGTCCCCCACTCACTGCGGCCGCGCTCAGGTGAGAAAGAGCTGCGGCGGCAGGGGGAGACAAGCTGCGACAAAGCGGGCGGCGGTACCAGCGGCAGAGGAACGGGTCAGAGAAGGTGCCCTCAGCAATCCCAGCAAGGCTCAGGCAAGTCTTAGTAGGGCCCCCGCTCCACCGGGGATGCCCTCCCATTTATGCGCGTCCTGGTGCGGAATACGCATTGGCGGCTTCCGGCCGCAAAGGCTCACGGGACTTGTTGTCCCCCCCTCACTGCGGCCGCGCTCGGGTGAGAAAGAGCTGCGGTGGCAGGGGGAGACCAGCTGCAGCAAAGCGGGCGGCGGTACCAGCGGCAGAGGAACAGGTCAGAGACGGTGCCCTCAGCAATCCCAACAAGGCTCAGGCAAGTCTTAGTAGGGCCCCCGCTCCACCCGGGATGCCCTCCGATTTATGTGCCTCCTGGCGCGGAATACGCATTGGCGGCTTCCGGCCGCAAAAGCTCCCAGGACTCATGGTCCCCCACTCACTGCGGCCGCGCTCAGGTGAGAAAGAGCTGCGGCAGCAGGGGGAGACCAGCTGCGGCAAAGCGGGCGGCGGTACCAGCGGCAGAGGAACGGGTCAGAGAAGGTGCCCTCAGCAATCCCAGCAAGGCTCAGGCAAGTCTTAGTAGGGCCCCCGCTCCACCAGGGATGACCTCCGATTTATGCGCCTCCTGGCGCGGAATACGCGTTGGCAGCTTCCGGACGCAAAGTCTCCCGGTACTTGTGGTCCCCCCCTCACTGCGGCCGCGCTCAGGTGAGAAAGAGCTGCGGCGGCAGGTGGAGACTAGCTGCGGCAAAGCGGGAGGCGGTACCAGTGGCAGAGGAACGGGTCAGAGAAGGTGCCCTCAGCAATCCTAGCAAGGCTCAGGCAAGTCTTAGTAGGGCTCCCAGGGGTACAGGGGTACCTTTTAAAAAACACACCAAACTGGGGCAACAACACTGCAAGCGCCGTGAAGTTTTCACTTAACGGGCATACAAGGGAATGCCCGAACATGGAATCACATTCTTAACCGGTAAGAAAAACTTATTTTCCAGCATACCGACAACAGAACATGAATGGTAAGGACCAAGGCTCATGGAGGTAACTACTCCCAAGCAGTTTGTGTCTACCCACAGGGTAATGTTTCATGCAAACAGTAAATTAGAAAGTAAGGTAGGTGATGAAATGTGTGTGTAAATGTATGTATACTTGTAAAGCGCACTATCACCTTTCAGGCATCTTGGCACTGTAAACCACTGTGGAACCCTTCCTGGCTTTCCCTGTGAGATGCCCCCTACTTGGCACCCCCAAGGTGCCAAGGCCCACACTTTACAAAGTATGTCTAATCAAAATCAATGTCTTATTCAATCAATGTCCAAGTGTTATCTGGTGCTCTGAGGGGGGAGAGCCATCCAATCATCCTCGACTATAGAGGTCCAGAATTCTGTAAATACGGTTCTTCAGGCACACAAAAATAAGGTTGAGGTTGTTATTTCAAAAAGTTCATTTATTTCTTTTGTAGCGCCCTTTGCCAACATATGTTTCGTCTCAAGCTGAGCAAGTTTCATCAGACTTCATCAGGGCTTAGCTTCTACAACAAATTCATAGTCTGTTTTAGGAGGAGTTGTTGAGATTATTGGGATTTCATAAGTGGGCCAGAGACTGGGATGGGACGCCACAGACATACTGTGTGCATTTGAGGAATATATAGCCTGATCACACCAGTCAGTGCGAAAGAAGGTGTGTAGGTTGATACAAACCACAGTACACTGACAGTTATACCATTTGTGTGATATCATGCTAGCTCTTTCAGTGCTAGTTATCAGTGTCTCTATTTTTTAAAAGGTGAATATGTGAGACTCACTTGAAAGGTGTTACTCACTTAGTCTCCTAAGATAATGACTACATGGACTATTTTGGAAATCATGGCCAGCAACAGTAAATAATCTGGAAGAACACACAAACATCAGTAGCTTAGTGGAAAAGGTTCTTAAAATTGCACCTGTAGGTCAGGTGAATGGATAAGTTGCCTCTTACCTTGTGTTGTCCCACTTCCACATATACAGGACTCAGTAATTGACACAGTAAGTGATGTATATAAATACAAATTGTATACAGACTGTTAACCTCATACATCCATATTTGTGGGGATAGGTATACCGGATATTAGTCTGGTAGTAGCCAGATAGGATTATTCATGGCCTACGGTCTAATAGGGCAAGGTGTGCTATATTAAGGTTTCACCACACATTGATAACGGCGGGATCAAAAATACATGCGGTATATTAACAGTGCGCCCGATTGTATAGGCTTCATTTCTCAAGGAAAGTTCCAAGAGAGCATAAACCTCTGGGGACCAGTAGGCGGCATCAGAGATACTGCCCAGGGGGTCATATCGCGCCCACAGTTTGAAATATCTGAGTTATAAAATACCATTGTTATGGTAAATACATTCATGTCCGTTCCCTGACACATACAAATTCTAAGGGTACCTCCTCTTATAGATACAGCAATAGCCAGAAACTTGGAACTTAGTATGCAGAAAGTTACATTCTTGAGCGCTATAGCATCTGTTTGTGTGTGTGACATGACCCTCTGGGCAGTGTGGCTGATGCCTCCTACTTATCCCCAGAGGTTTATGCTCTCTTGGAACTTTCCTCGAGAAATAGAGAAGAAGAGCTGCCTGACACTCAACTCAGAGAAAACAGCTTTCCTTATCATTCACATGGTGATGACACCTGGTGGCCCCCTGCCCTCAGAAACCCACCCACTCCAACAGACCATGCATGTAACCTTGGCATCATCCTAGAATCAAAACTCACCACGAATTGCCAGATCAACGCCATCTCTTCTGCATGGTTTAACACCCTCTGCATACTAAGCAAGACATTCAAGTGGATCCCCCTGGACTCCAAGAAAACAGTTACTCACACACTTGGAATGAAAACAGCAGCAGTGCGCCAAACGCAGACACCCTTGAGTCATGTTGCAAGGGTGCCTGCATTGCGGGGCTCATTGTTTTGGCGCACAAAGGGACACCTTCCCGCACAAAAACAAAAACTGATGGCATTTTCCTCTTTCTATGCATGCTGCAAAATTGCAGCACGCATAGAAAGAGGAAAAAATTAGGAGAAATAATGGTATTTCTCCTAGTTGTGCCACTTCTATGCCTCCCCTGTGGAGGTATAGGATTCTGACAAATTAACAGCTTCACAAAACATTGTAAATCTGGGAATGTGTCAGGATCCATGGATGTTGCATGGGAACACCCACAGCATCACTCATGGATCGTCCCTTTTCATGGTAATGCGTGAAAGGCGCCCATTTTTACCAGGGAATTAAAAGTCACACTGGGTGACTTTATGTGGCCTTGTAAATGTGGGAAAGCCCATTGCGCTGCTGGTGCATTAATAAAAGTTATGCACCATTGGCGTAATGGACTTTTAAATGAGGCACCTATCCTTTAAAAATGCTACATCTTCACATATGAACTCTTACCCCAATAAAAAACTATTTTCTAATAATCTCTTAACAACGATCCTTGTGTAAGTAGAAACATTCTGTGGAAATATATTAAAACATTTAATGTACTATTATTTATTATCAAAAACATGTTCATGCAGTGTTACTTTAGCCATTTGAGG
This sequence comes from Lissotriton helveticus, assembly GCF_964261635.1. Lineage (NCBI taxonomy): Eukaryota > Metazoa > Chordata > Amphibia > Caudata > Salamandridae > Lissotriton > Lissotriton helveticus. Next base: position 2,115,069,342 of record NC_136059.1, read on the forward strand.
CCTATTGCGAGTAAATGTGTTGCCTACTACAATTTGTATTTAAACACATTTTATTTTCATTCAAGCCTACACATTAATACTGCACATTTATTATAAACTATAAAAATTTTCATTTTTATTAAAACGCTATCTCCCCCCCCTTTCCCTCCACATGTGATATATGCTTATAAGATATGTTTTCTTTCCTTTACCTAAGTTTCCCATATTAACAATATAATGTTACCATGTGTATTTGAAGCATCTTGCTTTTATTGCACAACATGTAAGGTATAGAAATCCATTTTTCACAAAGACCCATGGAAGAGAGTAAATATTTCATGGGAGGCCTAGAAATATGGTTTGATCATAGTGGCAGCACCCAAACCACTCTGCCGAGCTTTACCATTATCAGGACCACTGGATTATGAGGCAAATGAGGACTAAATTATGTGGCAGTGTCAACTGAATCATGCAGCAAAAAAGGAAAAGTAAGCCGTATTATGTGGAGCATTCTACTACAGTATTATTTTGATACATTTAAGCTAGAAATAATATTTTTGTTGAAATCTGCATTAGATAGTAAACACTGCAGAATTACTTATTTCCACTGCACAGGACCATTGTCCACTGTGCTTTTCTTATCAATATATTTTATTGAAAGGCAAAGAAATCCTAAACAATCTTCTTCCAAATTAGCTGCACTTTGGAGAAAACAGCTTCAACACTCTCACCCTTCTACGGAGATAATAATCTGTTTTAACAATACAACGGTTTATTTCTAAACATATAATTTGTATCTACACATTTAAGTATTGATCTTTTTACTGAGCGCAGCCAAAAAGCGCAGTTCAGTAGTTTTCTGGTGAAGTGAGAATGAATGCATGTCAATTCTTCTTCTTATTAAGCATGCCACTATCTACAGTAAAATAAAATGATGGATTCATATCTATATTTGTCTGTCGCAAGGAAAAATTCAAGGTACAAAAAGCCTGGCGGGTTTCAATTTAAATGCTATAGCACAGTGTAAAGTTTAACAGAATTATTAGATTGGGTTATGAATAACTGCAAATGAGAATATGACTCGAATCATGTCTTGCTGGATGTATCAGAATTGATGATTGTTTCATTTTCCCCTTCACTGTCTCTTGTGGCTTTGTGTCTTCTAGCTATGATCAATATAACTGATTTATTTTGCAGGAGAACTACTTTTCCGTGTTGCATTGTGTATTATAAATAGCAGCCAAGCTAAAGGCCATCATGCTGTTGTTTAACTTGGCTAAGGTGCCTTATAACTCTTCCCTTTTGACAATTACCCTACAGTAGCTGAGATAACCCTGAGCTTTCAAGGACCTTTGAGCAAAAAGGGAAATAGGGTATGGGATTCATCCAGGTCCATTGATGCTTCTGGCAATCTACTGTAAAATATATGTTTATGTGTATGTTGTGCTCTTTCTTCCAATACTAAGACATATTTATGTAACATATTTTATAAATGTATTCATTCAGAAATATTTAGGGAATATATTTTCTTAAATTTTTTTAACAAATTAAGTTTTATGTTTCTTCAGAAATCCAAGTTTGTGAGTCTATCACTAATAATGGTAATATTCTGGGTCCATACAGCCTTTGAATAATTAAGGTTAGATTATATCATGAGAACTAAAAATCTTCCCAACATCATTACTGTAAAAATAAATGATCTGTGCAGTGTTAGATATGGGGATTTTATAGAATCGTGCCTGTATTCATTTTATACGTCCAGCCTAATAGACTGAGATAGTGAAAAAAAATGTATACTGTAAGGATGAATGTTCCCTAATGACTTGAACAGCTGCCACAGCTTCATTGTTTACACTGTGTATAAAATTCCTCCAGCATTTTTCTTTGTAGCTATTGTTTGAGGGACCAGATATCCGATAGATCCTGTAAAATTCAAATGTAGAGAATCCTATCCAAACTGTTATTGTTCACTATCATGGTGACCGGAGGGTGTCCTATCCTGACCAGTTGCAACTGGTGTAGATGGTTGGGAGGGGTGGAGCCATACAATTCACAGAAGGAGAGAGAGACAAGCGAGGTGGGAATATACAAGCACCAATGCAGCATAAGGTCTCGCTGCTCAGTTTAAACTCCTTTGCTGCTGGGTCTTCCCCAGTTCTGAGCCCTTATTTGGCCACATAAAGTATCAGTTAAAAAGGCAAACACTGGAAAGGTTTGAAGTGGTTTATTGATTCACAACAGCACCACCAACAGACACTGCCAGCTCGTCGGTTCCCCAGCCTCCAACTGTCTAAGCAGAGACATCACCATGAAGACCCAGAACACACAGCACAAGCTGGAACACAGAGCAAGCCTAATAAGCTATCATAACACATCCCATTCACTAATAATACACAAATGAGAAAAAAAAGCGTCAAAGAAAAGAGGCAGAAAAGTAATGAGGAGAAGCTATAAGAAGGAAACAGGGAGGATAAGAAATAAAGAACAGAAGGAAACACGAGAGAGGCAAGAGAGAGAGTAATACCACATAACATCAGTACATTTCATAATCCATGAACCATAAAGGAGGGGAGCAGAACCTGGAAGGGGAAATCCTAGCATGAGCACCAAAGGAAGAATACATTTTTGACAAATCAGATTAAGGCAAATTTGCACCAGAACAAGAAGGGTACAACGACTTGTCACCATTAAACTTCACAAGACGTGACATACTCCATTTACCACCATTGTGGACTGTCACAACATTCCTCTGGATGGAAGTTATGACAAAGGGGCCCATGAACTCAGTGACGCCCTTTCTTTGCCACCTAGGTTTCCTGACCATCACCCAGTCACCCACACTCCATGAGCTTTCCCTCACTGATTTCTTTAAATCATATTTCTCCTTATACCCTCCTTTAATAGGATGTATTCCTAGCATCCACATCCTCCTTATCCAAAGAAAAGCCTTCTCTCAAGGGCAGCCACCCAGGATTCAACTTGGTGTGAGCTAACCTACCTTGCAACAACTGGAATAGAGTACATATCACAATTAACATAACACAATTAACTGTGGTGCGATGCACCCACCAGGTGTCTCTCAAAACCTCCTTAAGCGGGAAGCTTGATTCTAAAGCTCTTTGGACACAAGCTTTACCCACACTATTCATGCACTCCGCAAGACCTTTGGCATGCGGCGTATAAAGAGCTGTTGTCTGATGAGCTATTCCAAAATCTTTCAGGAAATCTTGCATTTCTTGGGAAGTGAATTCCACTCCATTGTCAGTGATCAAGAACTTGGGAATACCTTCACTAGCAAACTAATCTTTGAGCAAGTCTAGAATCATTTTAGTGCTGGCGGTGCTCACACACCTAGTGGAAATCCACTTTGAAGAGTAATCCACTAGAAGAATAACAAATCTCTTAGGAAGCCCCTAAAACTCAAATGGACCCATGAGTTCTAAGCCCAGCTTAGTCCCAGGCTCATGTAGGACCTGGCTCGAGCCTCATAATTTGAGGCACATTGATAACACTCTTTGACTACCTCCTTTACTTGATGGTCCATTCCAGACCACCAATACCTCTCACGGATCCGGGCCTTAGTAAGACTTCTTCCCAAGTGTCCCTCATGTGCAAGATTGACCAGTGTGGGTCTCAAGTTACAAGGGGGTACCAATGTTTCACCATGATTCAACTACTTTTGAAGTAATGTTAGTTCATCTCTAATGGATCAGAAAAGTAACAAATCAGCATCATCATTCTTGCATCCAGGCCACCCTTTAACTACAAAGTCAGCAACAACAGGCAGGAGTACATCTTGAGATTTGGTTTCTGCCCACTCATCTTCTGTGATGGCGGGTTCTTTGACCCAACAAATTCTCAGGGATTCAGAATCACAAACTCCTCACTGTCCTCAATAGGTAACCAATAGAATTGGGAGACAGAGATCATTAGAGCACATAGATTTCCTTTTGCTCAGAGAGGGAAAGTAGGAGGGTCTAATGAAAAGCCCAGGGCTACCCTGATCTGTCTGAACAATTATTTGTTACGCGAGGCTCCGTATGATTTGCCTAGGCCAGACAGGAGGAGGACTGGGAAGGAGTGTGACTTCTTTGTACTTCAAGACTTTTGTCAGACTACTGTTCAACAGAGATGGAGGCTACGTCAAATCATCTCAGCCTTTCAGTCTGAAGGTGGGCAGGCTTTTCTCTTGAATCCTGCAAAGTTAAAAGTTATATATAAGGAGAAGACCCTGTTTTTCAGAAATTTTGGCAGAGAAATATCTGCAGGCAATGTGAGGCTGCATGTTGTTAAACCAGATATAAGGGGCCCCTAATTGCTCTTGAAAGGGCTCACAGGGAGAAAAGTTTTCTTAAGGGGGGGCAGAGGGGCACCGGGGGTTAATGGGGGTGCACTCTTCACAATCCACTTTTCCATAATTGAGGACTTGGTCCTTGCACCTCAATTGGGGGGGAGGGGGTTGAGGAGTGGGTGGCTTTTGGGGGAGGGGAAGCAGGGTGGTGAGGGTGGTGAAGTAGGCACAGAGGGCATGTAGTGGTTCAGGCTGCATAGAATGATTTTTTGCTCGAAGTGGTTTGGGAAAAGCAGATAAAAAAATTCTAAAATGAGATAAGATGGGACAATATTGTATTTGTTCTTGGAACATTTGTGGGTTAAATGATAAGAGAAAAAGGGGGGTGTTGACTCATATGCTGCGGAATTATTGTTATGATTTGTTATACTTACAAGAAACACATATAACCTGAAATAACCGCAAGTGGCTAAGGGATCTTGGTGTGGAAATTGTAGGCTGCACCAAACAAGGTGCTAACATTAGAGGTGTTGCTGTCTTTATGAGACATGGGCTGGGAGCGAGTAGGCGGGTGAAAGAGAATGCCCAGGGGCGTTGGGTCATTGTGGAACTAGGGATTAATGGGTCTTTAGTGACAGTCTGTTCGGTGTATGGATCCAATCTGGATGATCCGGAGGCTGTATATTATTTAAGTGTCGAATTGGCGGGTTGGGCAGCCCCCATTATCCTTTGCGGGGACTTTAATATTCATTTGGAGGGGGATTTTGACATTGGGAGTAATTGTCCCTACCCCAGGAAGTACCCCAAGGTCTTCAAAGCTATTAAGGGCTTAGTCAAAGAGCTGAGTCTGGTTGATGTATGGGCCACTCAAAAAAATAGTGCACCAGGTTATACTTTTTATTCTGCTCCGCTTAGGAAGCATGTTCGTTTAGATTATTTTTTATATCTACTGAGATGGCTACAAATGTTAAAATTGAAATAATGCGGAGGATTATTTTGGATCATAACCTGGTGGTATGGATTTTGGTTTGAAAGCACAGCGGCAGCATAAGCCATGGACCTTTGAACACAATTTGTTGCTTGACCCGGAATATTGTGAATATATGAGCAGTTGGATTCCAGACTTTTTTAAGATAAATCAGGGTACAGACCCAGACCCTATCATTTGGGACGCATTAAAAGCTAGTGTGAGGGGTGTTACAATGAGCTATTTGATTGCGAAGTAATGTAAGTTATGTACAGAAATCAAATACCGAATGCAGCAACTTAGGCTTTTAGAGATTCAGTTAATGGACGAGCGTCTCCAGCAGCAAAATATAGCTGATACTCTAAAAGCAATTTCTATTCTGAAAATGAAAATCCATCAACATTTTGTATCAAAGTTGGTAACTCATCTGACTGTTCATAGGGCTCAGGTTTATGAATTAGGGGAGGATGCAGGCAGAATATTAGCAAAAAGACTGTGTCAGAGGGAGAATGTGAACCGAATATCTAGGATATGTGATCACAATGACAAAGTACTGGCATTGCCAAATGATATTTTGAAGGTCTTTCACAGATTTTATGCTGGTCAATATTCAGATGAAGTAAAGATAAATATAGAAGGGCAAATGGAGGAATTTCGTGGCAACTTAGGGACTAATAAAGTTTCAGAGGCTGAAAATTTGGCTCTAGCAGCAGACGTAATTTGGGAAGAGGTGGAGGCTGTGATTTTATTGCTAGCAAGGGGCAAAGCAGTCGGCCCGATGGTATTCCGCTTGAATTTTATCGTACATTTCACCGTGTTTTAATATCTGAGCTTACAACTTAATTCTTTAATGCCCAACGAGGGATAGCACCATATTCATTGAGAAAAACCGCGATCGTTGTAGTTTTGGAAAAGGGTAAGCCTAAGCTCTCCCCCTCATCGTATAGACCGATATCCTTAATCAACTCTGACAGCAAAATATTTTAAAAAATCCTTTTTTGCATTTGGGGACAGTTATTACCCCTCTGGTATCTAGCGTTCAACATGGTTTTATCCCAGGGAGGGACACTGATGACCATGTAAGAAGGGTTATTACCCTTCTGGATTGGGCACAGGCAACGGATTCAGCACTGGGGGTGATCCTGTTGGACGCTGAAAAGGCGTTTGATAGGGCCTCCTATTGCTATCTGTGGGAGGTCTTGTGGTGGAAAGGTTTCTGTCCAGAAATAATTCAAGCAATTAAGACTTTATATATCAGTCCTGCGGCCACTATTCGGATCTCAGGGTTGGAATCCGAAGGATTCAATATAGGTTGTGGCACACGTCAAGGGTGCCCTTGCTCTCCTTTGTTAGTTGCCTTATATATTGATTTATTTTTGTGCAAACTAAATTCCCATGAGGATATAAAACCAATCAGTTTTAGCGGGGTGGAATACCAAGCATTGGCATATGCCGATGATATAATCATAGTGTCTGGTGAATTAGTAACTGCTCTATCAACCATCAAAACCTTAGCGGTGCAGTTTGGCTCTTTTTCAGGGTACAGGCTCAATATTGGGAAAACCCAAGTTCTTTATTCTGGACAAAATCCCCCTGCTGGTGTCGTATTTACGTCTAAGTGGCCGGACAGCCTGTGTGAAAATATCAATACACGTCCTGGTACCATGAATTACCAAGGCGGACAGACTTGTGTCTGGGATTACTTTTTTATTTTATAAAAAGGTTTTTTGAAAAAGATTTTTTAAGCGTCAAAAGACACAACAAAACATTCAACGAATTACATCAACAATACATTACATGAATGCACACAAAATAAATGAAATTATCAATCAATGAAATCCAAAAAACAACATTTCTTGGATGGACAACTGTAATATGCCTACAAATAAGTAGTCTATGAGGCACCAATCCTAAATATAATACAAACAAGTGGTCTAACAGTATAAAACACTGGCCTACTTGTTTAGCATCTGCAAGAAAACACCAAGTACATTTCTGCATCAAGTGCTAGAGCAATAGGAATAGCATAGAAGCTAATTCAAGATTTAACATGCATAATTTCATTCCTATTACGCCTTCCAACATTGGTGTCTTGCAGGGAAGAACGTCGACGCGTTTCGAACCCGAGTGTGTTAAAGGGTTCTCCTCAGGACATGGATTGGGGGGTCGTTGTCCCTACAAAATAATTCCAAACATTGTGTCAGGGATAAACTAATCCGAAAATGCTTCTCGCAGAGACTCACACATATAAAAAATTAGAGTAACTTAGTGACTGGGCGGTTGGAACAGTTCCCTGCAATCAAAATAAGGTGTAAATCTGCATTAAAATCATGCCTCAACAGTATCTCCATGTTAAACGGGTAAACTGCTGCATTCAAAACATACCTTAGTAATGCGCCTAAAGAGGTCACTGGGAGGAGGGAAGGGGGGTTGCCAGCACACGTATAAGATACACGATTCCACAGTCAGAAAGAGCTGAAAAGGAGGAAGTTCCTGTCAGTGAGCCGCATAAGTTACGATATGGTAAACAGGGTTCATATTAAATCGAACCATACCTTCAAAAAGCGGGCATGAGTCCCTCCATGAGTGCTCGAAAAAGCGGCGGCTGCCGCCTGCACTCGTGCGCTGTGAAAATAAAGAACGAGCGTTTTAGTAAAACGCTCCGGTTCCCTTTCTTTCTAGTCTGGTGGAAACAAATACCATTCTGTTTGAACCGTACCGCTCAGTGTAAGCGATGTGAATAAAGTTGAGTCTGCGAGAAGCTTTTCGATATGCTCTTCACTGAATGACAATGTGTCTTTCTCAGCCATATTATTTTTCCAGTGAACCGGATCCTGCTAGTGTGAATACTTTCTAACAATGTAACTAGACTGTAAGCCTTACGGGTAGCGACCCGTTCTAGAGCAAAAGGGACTGAGGAGGCTTGGGTCCTGTCACCATCCGGCCTGGACCGCTCTCAATTGAGTAAACAAACAAAGTGGCCGGACAGCCTGTGTGAAAATATCAATACACGTCCTGGTACCATGAATTACCAAGGCGGACAGACTTGTGTCTGGGATTACTTTTTTATTTTATAAAAAGGTTTTTTGAAAAAGATTTTTTAAGCGTCTATGCCATCACATGCCCCTGCGCCAAGGTCTATATTGGCAAAACTACCCAGGAAGTGCGCCAGCGTATAATTCAACATAGGTCGCGAATAAATAACAAAGTAATGACTGCCCCACTGGTGTCCCATTTCCTGAACAAGGCTCACTCGGTCAATGATCTGAAATGGACTATTTTGGCAAGTATAAAAAATATCCCAGGAGCAGGTGGCGACCCTGATGCACGGCTGTCACAAAAGGAGGCATATCTTATCCTGAAGTTCAATACTGCCATGGAGGGATTAAATGACTTGAATGAATTCAGTAACCTATGACTCTGTTTGCCACCCGGTTTTGCTGATACCCGTTACTGATCGTGTAGCGATGGTAGACCACATTGTTATGTGGATCAGAAAAAAGATCTTTTAGCCGCTGGACAAACGCGCTATTTGATCTATTCATGCCTCCCCTATCTCTCTAAATGTTCTTGCCATTGAAGCGACCCACTGCGGGAACTACCTTTCCTAGGATGCACCGCGCTGTGCGCGAGGATAAATACTCTTAGTCACGCCCCCTTCAGCCACTAATGGTTGTTGAACTCGGAGTTGGGTGCCTCTTCTCTACGCTCTTCAATTACGAGAGAGAAGTAAGTTCAAACAGAATGGTATTTGTTTCCACCAGACTAGAAAGAAAGGGAACCGGAGCGTTTTACTAAAACGCTCGTTCTTTATTTTCACAGCGCACGAGTGCAGGCGGCAGCCGCCGCTTTTTCGAGCACTCATGGAGGGACTCATGCCCGCTTTTTGAAGGTATGGTTCGATTTAATATGAACCCTGTTTACCATATCGTAACTTATGCGGCTCACTGACAGGAACTTCCTCCTTTTCAGCTCTTTCTGACTGTGGAATCGTGTATCTTATACGTGTGCTGGCAACCCCCCCTCCCTCCTCCCAGTGACCTCTTTAGGCGCATTACTAAGGTATGTTTTGAATGCAGCAGTTTACCCGTTTAACATGGAGATACTGTTGAGGCATGATTTTAATGCAGATTTACACCTTATTTTGATTGCAGGGAACTGTTCCAACCGCCCAGTCACTAAGGTACTCTAATTTTTTATATGTGTGAGTCTCTGCGAGAAGCATTTTCGGATTAGTTTATCCCTGACACAATGTTTGGAATTATTTTGTAGGGACAACGACCCCCCAATCCATGTCCTGAGGAGAACCCTTTAACACACTCGGGTTCGAAACGCGTCGACGTTCTTCCCTGCAAGACACCAATGTTGGAAGGCGTAATAGGAATGAAATTATGCATGTTAAATCTTGAATTAGCTTCTATGCTATTCCTATTGCTCTAGCACTTGATGCAGAAATGTACTTGGTGTTTTCTTGCAGATGCTAAACAAGTAGGCCAGTGTTTTATACTGTTAGACCACTTGTTTGTATTATATTTAGGATTGGTGCCTCATAGACTACTTATTTGTAGGCATATTACAGTTGTCCATCCAAGAAATGTTGTTTTTTGGATTTCATTGATTGATAATTTCATTTATTTTGTGTGCATTCATGTAATGTATTGTTGATGTAATTCGTTGAATGTTTTGTTGTGTCTTTTGACGCTTAAAAAATCTTTTTCAAAAAACCTTTTTATAAAATAAAAAAGTAATCCCAGACACAAGTCTGTCCGCCTTGGTAATTCATGGTACCAGGACGTGTATTGATATTTTCACACAGGCTGTCCGGCCACTTTGTTTGTTTACTCAATTGAGAGCGGTCCAGGCCGGATGGTGACAGGACCCAAGCCTCCTCAGTCCCTTTTGTATTTACGTCTAAGGCATTGTATCTGGGAATTACAATTTCTCCCAAAGTGGATGAGATCCCTGGCTTGAATATTTTTTCAGTCATGGAGAAGGTTAATATCACTCTGGAACGCCTGGATCACCTACATCTCTCCTTGCATGGGAGATGTAATGTTTTAAAAATGCTTATTTTCCCTTAATTTTTGTATATATTCAGAACAATCCCTTTGGAATTTAGTAACTCAGGGCCAGATGTAGGTCGGTCGGTAACGGCCGAAAATCGGTATTTTCGGCCGTTACCGACCGGTATTTCAGGAATGGTATGTAGGGCCCTTAATTTTACAGAATCGGTACATTTACCGATCGGTAAATTTACCGATTCTGTAAAATACCGAATCGGTATTTTTACCGATTCGGTAAATTTGAGATGTAGGTGGGACTCTTCTGAGTCCCACAAGCCTTACAAAATCGGTATTTTACCATCAAATCCAATTTGATGGTAAAATACCGATTCCGGTGTGCATGCACATGTGTGCATGCACACCTCTGCCATATGACAGGCACACCTGCCCTTGGGGCATGTATGCCTGCCACATGGCACCCGAGCCTGTTTTGGGGGGGCCAGACGGTGTCAAAGTGACACCCCCTGCACCCTTGAGAAATTCGGTATTTACCGATTCTGTAATTACAGAATCGGTATTGCCCATTGAGTCCTATGGGCTTCACAGCCCATAGGAATCAATAGGAAATACCGATTCGGTATTTCCAGATTCGGTAAATACCGAATCTTAAAGATTCGGTATTTACACATCTGGAAATACCTACATCTCCCCCCTTCATATTTACCACTTCTTAAATACCGAATCGGTAAAATTCGGTATTTAAGAAGTGGTAAATAAGAATTACCTACATCGGGCCCCTAATGTTTCTAAAATTGTAGAGAATCTGTTCAAGATTTTTGTGGGGGTATCGGAGAACACGAAGGGCCCATGAGAAAATGATTCTTCCAAGATATCGTGGTGGCTGGGGCGTCCCGCACTTTATAATGTATTATTGGGCGGCCTGTTGCAGATTATGGGGCCATTGATCTGGAGGGCAATGCTCCTATGCCTTTATGCTATTGGCCGTCGATGTATGTGCCTATTAAGGGTGAGGAAGCCAATGGCTGCTTCAGGACTATCTTAGAGCCATAGTATTACAAAAACCCAAGGTTTAAGGTTCTGCGGGCAACCCACAGAGTGTGGGGGCAAATTAAACGGTTACGTTATATTCCAAAATGGAATTATTATACTTTGTTTACGGCCTCCTGGTTGCTACCAGCAATCTTTAGGGACCACGTTTGTTTTAAATGGAATAGAAAAGGAATTTCTTGTTTAGGGGATTTGTTGGATCAAGGAGAGATGATGGTATTTGCAGTGCTTAGAGAAAAGTTTGCCCTGGACAAGGGAGACTATTTAAAATTTTTACAAATTTGGAGCTTTATGGCTAAATTTGGCTCCAATATGGGAACGCAATTTCGTAAACATGAGCTAATAGAGAAAATGAGGAAGAAGACCCCGATGGGACTTTATCATTAACAATTAATTGCAGCCCTCCCAGATGCTCTGGAAAGTTGTCAACTGAAATTGGAGCAAAAGTTGGATGTGGTGGGCATTAACATAAATATTTTTTATTTTTTTTTTTTTTATTTATTTAGACTTATAAGGTGCACAGCTACCCGCAATGGGTTTCCCGGCGCCAAGGGATAGACTAGAGAAGAAAGAACTACCAGGCATCAATAGGCAAAGCTACCCAAAGACTGTTCAGAGTTGTTGCTGGAAAAGCCAAGTTTTTAAACCCTTGCGAAACCGAAGAAGATCAGTTTCCAGCTTCAGCGTCACAGGCAGAGCATTCCAAAATCTGGCGCCTACATGGGAAAAGGAGCGGCCGCCCAACTTCACCAGCCTAAATCTAGGAATGAGAAAGTCTCCTTTTCCTGCAGATCTCAGACTACGACTAGGTCTGTAAACATGAATAAGATTCTGAAGATACCTAGGAGCAGAACCCTGTTTTATCTTAAAGATATAACAAAGTGTCTTGAATTTAATTCTGTTCTTAACCACTTGGCTGCTAAGGCACCTGATGATCTTCCATTGACTTTCCATTGAAATCAATGGAAAGTCCATGACGAGTTACCCTTGTCATTAGCGCTGAAGTGGTTAATTTTTAGCCAGTGCAAATCATAGAGGGCTGTGGAGGCAGATAACTTCCGAGGAACGTTGCGTAGCAGCCGTGCGGCCGCATTTTGGACAACCTGAAGTTTGTTCAGAGTTGTCAAATCGGCGCCAAGATATAGGACATTCCCGTAGTCCAGGCGAGATGTTATCAAGGCCTGGACCACCGTCCTTTGTGTGGAGATAGGAAGCATCCACAGGATTTTTTGGAGCCATTTTAACATGGCAAAACAGATGGAAGCCACCTTTACGACCTGTTGTCGCATTGTGAGCTTTTCATCGATTAAGACTCCGAGATAGCAAACCTGGGTCACAGGCTTTGGAATAGGACCCATGGTCTCGGGCCAATGTTGGGGGCCCCAGAGATCTTTGTCCTTACCCAGGATCACAATCTCGGTCTTATCGCCATTTAGTTTAAGGAAATTTGCCTGCATCCATTTTGCCACTTGGGCCAATCCTTGTTTAAGAGCCGAGACATAATTTCCCTCCCTATTAGATAGGGAGAAGATAATTTGTGTATCATCGGCGTACGAAAACAAGGTTAAGCCAGCTTCCTCCACAATAGTGGCCAGGGGTCTAACATAGATGTTAAAAAGTAATGGACTGAGAATAGACCCCTGAGGAACGCCGTATGCCGATGCACAAATTTTGGAGGATGCTTTGGTCGAGAAGACGTGCGCTCACTCAAAAAGGAGGCTATCCAAGTCAGGGCTGCACCTCCTACTCCCAAGGATTGGAGGGATGTGAGAAGAATGGAATGGGACACGGTATCGAACGCTGCGCTTAAATTTAGCAGGATAAGCGCCGATGTCTCCCCGCGATCGATACCGTGCCGTAAGTTCTCAGTAACACCCAGGAGAGTAGTCTCCGTGGAGTAATGAGCTCTGAATCCAGATTGTGATGGATGCAGAAAGCCCAAACTCTCTACCAGATGAGAAAGTTGAGAGTTTATGTGCCTTTCCAAGATTTTCGAGAAGATAGGCACCAGCGAGATGGGCCTATAGTTAGATACATTTCCCACATCCACTCCTGCCTTCTTCAGCAAGGGAACCACCATCGCGTGTTTCCATTTCTGTGGAACACAAGATTCCATCAGAGTAGTGTTAAGAAGATTCATCACTACGCGACAGGAGTTTAACTCAAGCTGTTTTAGAATTGTTGCCGGAACAGGATCACAGGAAGAGCCGGATTTAATACTTTTAAGGCGGCTGGCGAAGGAGGCGTCATCGAAAGGTGACCACTCAGAAAGTTTAGTTATCGTGGGGGGCTGACAGTCATAAGCTGGCACAGGAGTAGAGGGTGAATCTGTGCTCAAAGGTTGAAGACCTAATGAGTCGTAGATCCGTTCTACCTTGGTGATAAAGAAATCAGCAATTGAGTTACACTGTACTTCATTCAAGACTGGGGGGGCAGGGATGGAGTCTGCTCCTGTAAGTTTTTTCACCACAGAAAAAAGTATACGCGGGCAATTCTGGGCATGTGTAATGGTATTGGTAATATAACTGGCTCTGGCGGACTTACATTACTTGTGATAATCTCTAAGAGCTACCTTATATGCCAGCTTGCAGGGGGAAGAATAAGAGCGCCTCCATTGTCTCTCAAGTGCCTTACATTTGGATTTTGTAGTTTTAAAATTTTCCGAAAACCATGCTGCAGGATGACAATGGGGCAAGACATGTAAGGGTGTAAGAGGAACGAGTTTATTTACAGCAGCAGTCAACCAATCGGAGACTGCTGCTTCCGATCCCAAAAAAGACGGGGTGGCAATTGGTGACGTGCTAGATAGGTACCGGTTGAACTCAGTGATGTTAAGTTTACCCCAACAGCGTAATTTTTCACCTGAGGCAATCGCATCAGCTGCTATATTCGTAGTACACTGTAGAGAAAATTTAACTGCCATATGATCCGACCAATCCAGAGGACGAGCGGCCGGTTCACAGTCATAAGCAAGATTCGACAGAACAGGATCCAACAGGTGCCCCGCCGAGTGTGTAGATCCTGAATTGCGTAGTAAGATATTAAGTGCTTCTAAGTCCGCAAAAAAAGTTTTGCTAATTGAGCAAAGGGGATCTTCTAGATGTAAATTTAGGTCCCCTACGATAGTGAAATTTGCGGCTTTAAGGATCAATGGGGCAATGGTTTCTGAGAAGGATGTCACCCATGAGTTAGAAGTCCCAGGGGGACGATATATCAGTAGCCCGGATAGGGTTGTCTGGGCAGTAATAGCTAATTTGAAAAGGGCAGCCTCGCATCCATGTAGCGGAAACACTTCAAATTTACAATTGTAGTTGGATTTAAATATTATGGCAATACCGCCACCCCTACCAATATCTCTATCTTTATTTACCATGACATAGCCGGAGGGAACTGCAAAGGCAATATCCGGTCCCGAGCTCGCCTGGAGCCAAGTTTCCTTTAGGAAAATGGCATCTGATTTTTCGTCAACAATAAAGTCATAGATGTGATTTTGATGTTTAGGAAGGGATCTACAATTGATGCTCCAGAAATGTAATTTGGATTGAGTGGGGGGGGGGTTGATTACAGATAGTTGACTCTGTGTAAAAGGACGTTTCCTCCTTTTACATCTGCTCATCCTACCCAGGGTAAATCCACAATTATTACAGTTAAATCCCTGAAAGGGGAGAGTGCAAGTGAAACAATACATATTAGGCACATGTCTATAGGAAAGCAGATCGCCAGCCGTATACAGTCTGGACATACCTGAAGGGGCACAAGACATGGACGCCATAGCAGAGTGTGTGGCCCCCTGGCCCAGCCTGGCGCGAACGGGCGCAGACGGGCAGCACTTAGGCTCGACTTCGGCGCGACAGAGGCGCGCCCGCTGATCGTGTCCGATGCGCGGAGAAACGGCCATCTTGCTTTGTAGTCCCGTGTGCAGCGCGCAGGCGCTGGGACTTGTAGCTTTTAGGCAATGAGTCCAGTTACCGTGCAAAAGAATACAAAGGGCGTCTCCGGCCACAGACCCCAATTCTGGTGTGTCAGCACGGAGGGATAGTGCGAACCGTGGGGAAGATGGTCAGTGCAAGTATTAAAAACAATTAAACAGGCGCAAAGAAAATTCTACATGTAAATGATTTTATTTAACAAACGAGCTGACTATCACCCGGCTTTCCGCCTCAGGTGAGCTAAGTCCTAGCCAAAACGAAGCAGTTCTAAGGAGCAGCACACGTAATCTGAGTGCCCCCAGTAGCCAAGAGTTCTCGCGAGCGGACGCTCACCCCTCGCTTTGTAGTCCCGTGTGCAGCGCGCAGGCGCTGGGACTTGTAGTTTTTAGGCAATGAGTCCAGTTACCGTGCAAGAGAATACAAAGGGCGTCTCCGGCCACAGACCCCAATTTGGGTGTGTCAGCACGGAGGGATAGTGCGAACCGTGGGGAAGATGGTCAGTGCAAGTATTAAAAACAATTAAACAGGCGCAAAGAAAATTCTACATGTAAATGATTTTATTTAAAAAACGAGCTGACTATCACCCGGCTTTCCGCCTCAGGTAAGCTAAGTCCTAGCCAAAACGAAGCAGTTCTAAGGAGAAGCACACGTAATCTGAGTGCCCCCAGTAGCCAAGAGTTCTCGCGAGCGGACGCTCACCCCTCGCTTTGTAGTCCCGTGTGCAGCGCGCAGGCGCTGGGACTTGTAGTTTTTAGGCAATGAGTCCAGTTACCGTGCAAGAGAATACAAAGGGCATCTCCGGCCACAGACCCCAATTCGGGTGTGTCAGCACGGAGGGATAGGGCGAACCGTGGGGAAGATGGTCAGTGCAAGCATTAAAAACAATTAAACAGGCGCCAAGAAAATTCTACATGTAAATGATTTTATTTAAAAAACGAGCTGACTATCACCCGGCTTTCCGCCTCAGGTGAGCTAAGTCCTAGCCAAAACGAAGCAGTTCTAAGGAGCAGCACACGTAATCTGAGTGCCCCCAGTAGCCAAGAGTTCTCGCGAGCGGACGCTCACCCCTCGCTTTGTAGTCCCTTGTGGGACTTGTAGTTTTTAGGCAATGAGTCCAGTTACCGTGCAAGAGAATACAAAGGGCGTCTCCGGCCACAGACCCCAATTCGGGTGTGTCAGCACGGAGGGATAGTGCGAACCGTGGGGAAGATGGTCAGTGCAAGTATTAAAAACCATTAAACAGGCGCAAAGAAAATTCTACATGTAAATGATTTTATTTAAAAAACGAGCTGACTATCACCCGGCTTTCCGCCTCAGGTGAGCTAAGTCCTAGCCAAAACGAAGCAGTTCTAAGGAGCAGCACACGTAATCTGAGTGCCCCCAGTAGCCAAGAATTCTCCAATAGGTCACTGGAACTTGCCAATAGTGTATTAATGACAGGTAGACATCGTAGCCAGCATTTTATGGCTCTGTGGGACTTGTATTACTCCCCTAGGAAAGTGTCCCAAAAGGGAAAAATAGACGGGGATAAGTGCAATCGCTGTGGTCTGTTTACGGCTGACTCAATTCAGATGTTTTTTTCTTGTCCAAAATTAGGGGGGTTTTATCTTGATTTGGAGGGCTTCTTAACTATATTGTTTAAAAAATAAATAATCCTTACGGGTGAACTTGTGATTTTGGGGGTGGGCTTGGAGTCTTCACCCACTATTACTAATGATGCTGAAAATGCACTTTTGTTTATTATGATGGCAGCAGTCAGAGCATGTATCACTAGCAAGTGGATTAGTTCTGAGCCTCCAACATTCTTGAACTACAGAACTAGATTGTTGGCTATGCATAGCTTTGAAGAATCAATTTATAGAATCAAAGGGAGAAAGAAGAGAAGAGTGGGGGAAAAAATCTGGGCACCCATCCGTGATTGGATGCTCGGGGGGGCGGTGGGCTGAATGGCGATGAGTAAGCTAAATACAGTAAAGGTTTAAAGGATACATGTAGATTTAAATGGGGTCTGAGGCATATCTGCTTGTATTTTGTACTGTGATTGTTTAACTTCCTTCTTTAACAGGTCTGTCTTTTCCCTTTTATCGTGTTTTATATGTTTTTTTGCTGCTTTCTTTGTTAGGTTTAAAGTATATCATATTCATTTCAAATTGTATGTGCTGTTACATATGTGCCTAGGGGGTTTATAAAGGAAAAAATGGGGGTAAAACAATAAAAAGATTTAAAAAAAATTAAGTTAGTTCTGTGAATCGGGCCCTCTGAGTCCTTTGTTAGATAATTTCATGAGGACCTTCCTCAGCATAGTGTCATGTTCAGTGTCATCTTTACCATAAATTAAAATATCATCTTGGAAAAACAAGATGTTGGACATATCACCAAGAACCATCTTCATGACATTCTGGAAACAAGCAGCTGCTGAGGCTAATCCAAATGGCATCCTGATAAAACAAATAAGCTCCGAGCAGCATCACAAAGGATGTAAGATGTTTGGAGTCCTGGTTGAGCGGTACTTGGTGGTAGGCCGACGACAGATCTAATACACCAAAAACTTTTACACCATTGAGCATGGCAATGGACTCAGCAATGTTAGGGAGAGGCTGACAATCCACCCACATCCACTTATTAAAGCTTCTTAAGTCCACACACATCCTGATGTTCTTTCCACCATTCTTAGGTGCCAAAACCACAGGCGCCAACCATTCTGAGGACTCAATCTCCTCAATAACATTTAGAGCCACCAGCCTATCAAGCTCAACGTTCAGGGGTCCTAACATCATATTGGGAACTTTCCTGACTTTATGTACACAAGGCATAGCATTCTTTTTGAGAATAATGCGATGCTCAATGTCTTACAGCAGGCCAAGTCTGTCAGTAAACACTTGTGGGAACTCATCAAAGAACGTATTAGTGTCAGAAACATAATTTACCACCATGGCTTGTTCAGAGGCATTCCATGCATTTGGATTGAGAATTATTCCCAAGTCTCTTTGTTGTCTCCAAACTAAGAGATTATCTCCCCACTTGGCTACATAGATCTTGCCAATAGTTTCCCTGTCCTTCAAATGTATCCTCATAAAGGTATAACTGGAAACATCAGTATGTGCACCACCATAACTCACAGGGTTAATATCAGGAGGAAGCAGCTGAATATCAGAAAAATATATTGTTCCACTATTCATTACCTCACATCGTGAAGGGAGAACCTGAATCGGCTAAGACTACAAGCAATTTGTCACCAATGTCAACCTCACACTCAGGCATGTTTATGGTGTCAGCATACACCACTGCATCACTCCTCACATTCCACACCACCATCCTTGGGTTGTCTTTTAAGGCTTCCACACTTTCTACAGTGTGCACCTTCCCATCAGATCAACAAACTCTGGCGTAGTGACCATTAACCAAACACTAATGACAAGTGGAATTTCTCGCATATCAATTAGGGTTATTGGAAGTGTGATTGAAACTCCAACAATGATAACATTTGATCTTTGATGAGTCATTGTGGGCTAGACCATAGGTGTTTGAGCCACCTTACAAACATTGTCAATAGGGTCTGGCAGAACATCCTTAAGCACTACTTCATGAATGCTACTAGGGTTTGAACATCCTCAGATACAGGTGTTTGAGCTTTCATATCCTTGACCCAACCAGAGGTGTTCTCCACACCCTCCACGAGGGCAATAGCTTCCTTAAGCTAGGGATTCCTTGAAAGGTGTTTCTTGTACCCTGGTGCTATTAGTACATCTGACCAACTGGTCACAAATTAAAGAGTCAGTCAAGTCACCAAATTCGCAAGTGTGGGCATGTATTTTCAAGGAAGCAATGTAATTTCCAACTTTTTCATTAGGCCCTTGGACTCTCATGACGAATTTATGACGTTCAAGTACAACATTAATCCGTGGACCAAAATAAGTTGCAAGCATTTTCCTAGACATTTCAAAGACATCTCTGAGTTCACCATCAATTTCACCAATAGGTGCTTCATCAATGCACTCATAAATATTTCATCCTTCAATTCCCAGGTTCTGAAGTAATATAGCTTGTTTCTATGATCAGAGAATGTTTCACCACCTATAGCCACAAGGTAGGAATCAAACAACTTGCTCCATCTTTTCCAAAACTGGGAATACTTGGAAATGTGCAATGTTGTGCCCAAATTTAAAACAAACTCAATCACGGGAGAACGCAAAGAAATATTGTACATTTGTTTCCTTACGTGTACATATGTTGTCAAGGAAACCACAAACAAAGGCGGAACGATGGCAGAAATCATGTCTAGCCCGATGAAGTGGGCTAGCCGGAAGCATGAAGACGCTGAGGACAACGTACCTCTGAGCAAGAATGTCACGAGCAGCTGCGCGAGCACCAGCGCAAGCCAACAGAGGACGGTTACAGCGCATCAGATGTAGAAAGTAGAAATAAGGTACAACTTCACCGTTTCTGAGGGTAGTCCATGTGGTTAAGTCAGGCGTTGTCGGGTGTTGAGAAAACAATGTGAATAGGCCGCAAAACAAGCCAGGTTTCATCAAAGTGTTAAAAAGGCAAAAAATGGAAAGGTTTGAAGTTGTTTATTGATTCTCAACAGCACCAACAACAGACACTGCCAACTCGTCGGTCCCCCAGCTTCCAACTGTCTCAGCAGAGACATCACCATGGAGAACTAGAACATACAGAACGAGCTGGAACACAGAGCAAAGCATAATAAGCTATCATAACACAATCCATGCTAAATTTGTGCCTTTTTTCCCATGTCCTGGAGATTCCAAAGTTATCCAGGGTTTATGGATTTCCCTGGAGGGGACTGAGAAAATACCCAAAATATAGCTACTTTTTGAGTTTAAAGGGAAAATAGGAAAAAAGTGTTCTGGATAAAAGTGTCTGATTTTTTTTCATAAAAATGCCATCAACAAATTGTTTGCTGTGCTAAAGTCACAGTCTTCCCAGCTTTGAGGAACATGCAGAGCTGAATGAAAAAAAACCTAATTCTTTACCATAGTTTAGGTATTTTTCAAAGAGGTGGCCCTTTTTTCCTACTTTTTGTAATTTCAACCTACTTCCAGTTTGTGGTGGAAACCAGTGAGAAACCAATGAGTTACCAAGGAAGGATATATATTCTAAAACACAGACAAAATTATGTTCAGCAAGGGGTCATATGTGTAGATCCTTCAAGGGTTTCCCAAAGAAATGAAGGGCCTGTTTTAGATCTTGCTGGATCTGGTCCCGCCGTTGCTTTTCCATTGGATTCCCCGACTGCCTATTAGACAATCTTCCCACTCTAATTAGATGTTGGTGGGTCTATGGATGACAGTCCGTCCAAGTGCCACCATCTGAGCCCGATTTTTCCCTCTGCGTCGATGGTATCAAAAGCAAAATCGGCTGTTGGAGGGAGTCTAGCCTATTTCTCCACAGGGCATATTCCGATGTGCCTTCCTGCCAACATAACTATAGCGGGTAAACTTCCACACCTGAATTGGTGGTTTAAAAAGGGTATAAGTTAGAAACTTTCCTTTTTTCTTTTTCCCACTTCCTTCTCCACCATGTCCCAGATCAGCCCAGTCCTCCCTTTACTGCTTCTACTTGACAATGAAGCAAATCAACTCCATAGTCGCCAGAATCTAAGGTAAGTTTCTCTTTTACTTGTTTCTGTTTGAATTGTCTGTTTTATATAAGCTCTGTTCTCCTGCTTGTAAATTATCATGCAAGCAATATTTTGCTAATGTGTAATGCATATCTTCGTAATGTTGGTGTTTGAGACATTAAAAGAAACACCCCTTTACAGATGTATTTTTTCACATTTGGTGCAAGTTGCCTACATGATAATAGACACTTACACTAACATTGATATCAATCAAAAGATCAAAAGTTTTTTTTGTAAATTATCAAATTATAAACATATGCCTAACACATTATTGAAACAAGTTAATATAATGTAGGATTGCACTACACAAAGGTGAACCTTTTTTTAATTACTTTAAAATCCATGTTAGTTGTAAACATAAATCATTTCATATATGTATTAATGTAACCTTTCAACTTGTCTAGTGCATTTTCTACAATTAATTGAATTGTAATTGTATATTTTGCTAAGGTGTAATACATCTGTGTTTATTAATATAACTTGTCAAGTTCAAATAAACACACCAGTATTAACACTTTAAAATAATATTAAAAATAACGTGTTGATGTGAGTGTCCATAGCATGATAAATGCTAGCACGAAAATGTAAATGTCCATCCAATTATTTTTTACTAGTAAATGTATTTCCTGTCATAATTGTAAGCAAAAATATGTAATTCACATTTTCAATATTAACATTTCCAGTAATCAATTAACAGTAAATAAGAAAGAATGTTAGGACAAATGTTGTCAACATTTTTTTTAGCAAATTAGATACTTCTCCCATATATTTTTTATTTAATACAAAACATAAAAGAGTAACAAAAAGCCTTTCAAATTTACAACATGCTGTCTTATTATTTTCCAAAACGTGCCTCCTATACATACTGACAAAGGGTAACCTCCTCAGGAAGGGGCCTCTATTGAGCATGGAGCAGACATCTCAAGGATCTTTCTTGGGCGGGGTGGGCTTGGGTCTGAAAGGGGCTAGGGACAAGTAAAATTCAAATTCTTCTTGAGGAGTGCAATTAGGAGTGGTGGAAGGGAAGAGTGGGTGATGTGCATGTGTCTGTATGCATTGCAGTTGCATGCAGGTCTGGTGTATGTTGTGTATGTTTGGATGTGGGTTTTGTGGCAGTTGTTTGGTGTTCGGTAACAATATCTGTTTGCGTTTGGTTGGTGTTGTGTTTTGTGTGTAGGTGTTCTTTTGTGTGTGGGTGTTGGTCTGGATGAGTGTCCTGTTGAGGTGGTTGCTCTGGGTGTGGTGCGTGTGTCTGTGTGTTTTGCTGATGCATGTAGGTCTGGTGTAGGTTGTGTATGCTTGGATGTGTCATTTTGGCAGATGTTTGGCCTTCAGGTGAATGTGTAAATGTGTGCATTTGGGATTGGTTGGTGTTGTGTTGTGTGTAGGAGTACTTTTGTGTGAGGTTGTTGATTTGGATGAGTGTGCTGTGGAAGCGGTTGTTGTGGTTGTGGTGCTTGTGGGTCTGCTAGTGGCTGTGGGTGTGGTGGTGGATGTGGGTGTGGTGGTGGTTGTGGTGCCTGTTGGTGTTGTGTAAGCCTGGGTGGTGAACTCCTCTCCACTCTCGGAGTTTGCAGAGTTATCTGCAGTCCCCGTTTATGCGGGGCTCACTGAGTTCTGAAAAACTCTGCTCCATGGAGCGGAGTTTTTTCCTCGCTCACCCTCACCATCAAGTAGGTGAGAGCGAGCAAGGAAAATCCACCTCCTGTGAGATTTTGCCTCAGTTGCGCTTGTCAGCATCAAGTTGGCGAGTGAGGGAAATCAACTTCCCCGTGAAATTTCTCAAGGTGGGCGGTCAGATTTCTTAATGCAAGTGGCCGTATATGCTCGTGACTGCTTGCATTGAGAAATGATCTGTTTTTGTTGAGAAAGTTGCCGCTTGAGTAGAAAATCTACTTGAGCGGCCGAAAGTGGGCAGCACCTGCTTGCGCCCCCTTAGGCTGTGCATGGTGCTCTTCACAGTAATTTCACAGCGTGGACATATACCTGGTGATGAAAATTACCACAAACAGCATTTTCTAGTTTTTAAGAGTTCTGCCTAGGCTTAGTGTAGTGCTAATAGTGTGTGCATGTTGTTTGTGTGTTTCTTAGTGTTTCATTGTGTGTTTGTGTTGATGTATGTGTGTGATTGTGCTGCTTGTGTCTGTTGTAGTGGTGCCTGCAAAGAAGCTAGTGTGCTTGGGTTTGGGATGGGACTTGGGATTGGGTTGAAGAAGGGACCTGAGTTGGGGCACCATGTTGGGCTGGTTGGGAGGGTGCAGTGAATGTGGAGGCTATTTTTGCAAATAACCTCTGCATGCCAGACCTGTGAATTGCATCCAAAAATGTAACCATTTGTTGCATTTAGCAAAAAGCACAATGGATGCCATTTGCTAACGCAGTCTGGCCTACAGAGATTCTGCGTAAGAGGTCAATAGCCTACACACTCAGCGCAACCTCAGTGACAAGGCAAGGGGTGATGTGCCTGTGGTAAAGGAGACCCCAGCCCTTTAAGGGGATTGGGCTTATGCAAGAGTCAAGCAGAATGCAGATTTATATTGGAGGGCAGATGCTGATATTTTCGGACCCGAGGCAGGCCATGAAGACAGTGACAAAATACTTTCAACAGTGTAGGGTTTGGGCCATGACTGATGTGGAGAAGGTGGCAGGTTCATTACAATTGGGCAAAAACTGACGATATTTGATGGCTCATGTTATTTAAGGTTCAGGTTGTACATTTCTTGTTGACTGACTGCTATTATTGTAGGGAATTGTTGCTCCTCCATTTGGAAGACTGGCAAAGGTTAAATCCAATGGCTTAACATACTAGTTTAATTGTACTTGATACTATATTGAGACTACTGATGCCTAGGAATATAAAAGCACATCATTACATTTCAAGTGTTTGTCTTGTAAAAAAGATGTTTGCAAAGTTTTGTGTGTCTGGTAGATAAAATTGCCATTTATGGCCACTACTGCATGTGCTGCCTCCGACATGCATTGTCCAATGCTATGATAGATTTAGGATAATCTTGTGTTGGGCTCTGAATTGCATTGTCCAATGCTATGATAGATTTAGGAGAATCTTGTGTGGGCAAGAGGGAGACCTACGTTTCAGTTTGCTGTGTGGTTAGGGTGTCAGGCTGGGGGTACAATAGGTACAAACAGTATCACAACAGAATCATTCACAATTATGTGTGGATTATGGGTATAATTAACATTTATTTTTCTGGTCAGTTTGATATTTCCCATGTGATCGATTTTGGAGGCTACCTAAAATGGGATGACATTTAAATTGATTACTTGGAATGTAAAGGTTCTGAAAGATTACCACAAGGTGAGTAATATAACTGCATACCTTAGGAGGTATAAGACTGACATAGGCCTTATACAAGAAACACATCTTACCCCACAGTAGGGTCAAACTTTGACCAAAGGTCTGCACGGAAAATGTTATGGCGCTTCTTTCAGTTTGCATGCTAGGGGAGTCTAAATGTGGTCGTGATGGGGCCTCGGAATTTGAG
The DNA here is from genome assembly GCF_964261635.1 of Lissotriton helveticus. Taxonomy (NCBI): domain Eukaryota; kingdom Metazoa; phylum Chordata; class Amphibia; order Caudata; family Salamandridae; genus Lissotriton; species Lissotriton helveticus. The sequence goes on from NC_136059.1 coordinate 2,115,093,723, forward strand.
TTGATAGCACTGTACCCGACCCTGGGAGGATCTGTGGCCCTAACTATGACAACCAACAATGATCCTTCTGCTTGGTCTTCTGAAGTGGGGGAACTCCGTCCCCTGCATCTTCAGCAAAACGTTTGGATGTCACTATAGACAGCGAGCTCACTTTGAAACTTGAGATTGACTCTGTGATTTCATCCTGTTTCTTGACTTTTAGGAAAAATAAAAAGAGTTCCCGGCACCGCACTCATGGTACCTCAATTCCCTATATCATGGGCTTCATAAATATTATTTACAAAGATTGAGATTCTTCGAAATCAGGCATCTAAACTTATCTTTAAACAACCTAGGAACCACATATCACTCCTTTGTTGATAGATCTTTAGTGTCTCCCGCTGGAACAAAGGACAACCTTCAAAGCCTGCTGCATCAACTTTAAGGTGTTTTTAGGATAAGGGCACTCAATGTCTTCAAACAAGAATTGTGAAATACATACCAGCTAGGAAATTATGCTCCTCCCATTCCAGAATTCAACAAGAAAATGAAGGGTGGTGTTAGGTTCTATGTACAAGCGCAAACCATCTAACAGTAAGCCTTCGGGCTGATTATTTGAAATGTAGGAAAAAGAACTGTTTAGTCAGGATTCTAGTCCCCCCCTCTTTCGTAATGTGCATTGGGCTTGATTTGGACTTCCTACTGTTCCCCAGCACCAGGAATATGCACTTTAAAAGTATACTTTAACATAACATGACGTGTTGAGAAAGAGTGACTAAATAAATATATAATAGAATTATTAACTTGAATTCCTCTTGAGGCACTGCCTTTCAGGAGACTTAAAGGAGGCATCTCAAACGGCACAATGATGTGATCAGAATAAACATCCTTTCAATAACATATGCCCAATACAGTTTTCAGTCTAATTAGGTACATTAATGCTATAAACTAATGTACAGTTTTTTACATACCCATTTCCAAAATAAGCAATGCTTCATGTCTATTAATAGAATTGTGTTGGATCATAGAACATATTGTTCCTAACACTTTCCTTAATGATATGACAGCTCGTGCCATCTTGCCGATGCCACCTGCAAGGTGCTGTGTACATGCTCATGCACACCATCTGTTAAATGTCACAGAATAAGGGTTTTAGTAAATCACATAGATTATTGTGAATGCAGAACTTCAAATTTAGAATACCGGGCCATCTAAAACATGCACTGTGCATGCTTAGGCTTTATAATTAACAATGTGACAAAATAATGATGCTAGTTCAAGTATAATCATCTGTCGTATTTTAACACTTCGTGGACAAGAGTGAATGGAGTAGCAAGCAGAGGTGTACTGGGTTCTGCTGTGCATGCACATTTAGGAACTTGCAAGCTTTAAATATTTGCGAAGTTTTCTCTGACACGCTCCTGTTCTCCTGGCTTACTCCTGACATTCATAGCACCATCTACAGCCAGCTAAAGACTGCTGGTCTTCTTCCTTAAACAAAGCAGAGACTGGGGGGTAAGAGAACGGCCTGTGGCATGATTGAGTCTGGGTCAACCATATTAGCACAAAGGTCGGCAGATGCCATTCCAGGTCAAAGATCAAGACTCTCGTCTTGCAAAGTACAGTTTAAAGAATGGAATCTGCTCTAAATTTCCAAGCACCTCTGGCACATTTCCCACAACTGACAGTGAATTCACAATGTGTCGCTTCTACTCTGCTCGTCTGCTCTATGGCCAGTGCTTAAGTCAAGAGGATAGGGGGAGGGCAACCAAGGAACAATGTAAAAAACAGCTTACATCTCTCAACTGTGTTCCAGATGCCATTACAACAAATTTAGAAAGGAGAGAACGATGAATACATGTTCTGATGTACTAACTTTTGAATATAAGGTTTTAGAAATTAGGAAAAATAAAAAAATCACAATAACTGAATTACAGTTTTAAATGTACAAAAGACCTTCAGTCTTTATGATTCAAATAAAAAATTTACCAACTTCCAATTTGTGATCAGTACTGTTATAAATATACTTCAGACGAAGGTAAGTTAAGATGTTTATTTTGGTCTCCACTATTCCACCAGCAAAAAGAGCTACAGGAGCACGGAGCCACAATGTTCTCTCTCACCTTCTACAGTGGGGCTCCCACAGCCAACATTCTAAGCCAGCCTCTAGACCAACTGAAGGGCAGTACCAACTGGCAAAGGAAAGGGGTGAAGGAATGGGCATCAGGAAAAGGCTTCTGTAATGATGAAGTCACTGTCGGAATTCTCGAGGGGCTTGCTTGGAGGATTCCGAAGTTTGACAGTTGGTTCATGATCGTCGTTGGATGGGGTAATAATAATTGTTGTAATATCACAATCCTTCCTTTGGGTTAGCGTTACAGTTGTTTTCTTATTGTAATCTAATTTCCCTCATTGCTCCTTCCTCATTGGCCGTGCTCTTAATACGTCACTATCCTGTCATATTACTCATAACCAGATTGTTATCAACGACATTCCAGCCCCAGCTGTTGTTTATGCCGGTCCTGCTTCTGCAGGCCTTTGTATTAAATATTCATATCTATAACGTAATAGGTTTCTGTGTCTTATTGAGCCGTGACACATCAAATGGCGACGAGGACGGGATTACGAAAGTTAAAAAAGGCCCGCTGAAGCAAAAGAAAATATGTTCAAAGAGGATTGATTCCGGTCTTCAAACTTATTCTAAAAGGCAAGTGATATTTATTTTGTCTTTTTGGGGCAAGGTATCTAGCGCTAAATTTCATTTATTCTTTTTCATGTGAGGATATGGCAGTTGATTAGACGAAGGAATTTTTCTTCGGCTGGAGACGCACACAAGCTTCTTGAAGTAATCTTTCAGGCAAGTTACTATATTCACGTTTGTTTGCCTGTGATTCTGCTAAGCGCTAAAAGTTTTTCATATATTTCTTCCTTATATTCGTCGTGGGACGTGACAGTGTTTCCTTCAACGTTCATTCAGTCAGCTGTAGCACTTCGCATTTCTTCTCAGCTGCAACTGTCAACTGTCACATCCGTTTCAACGTGGCTCTGCGCACACGTTCGACAGTTGGTGTCTTCGACATCGCGTACGTCAGCTGAGCGTTTCCTCTCAGCTGCAACTGTCATTTGGTTACGTCATATTCGGCGTAATTGTGCGCTTTCAACGTTGTTGTAAGTGACTCCATTTTGTGACTTTCAGGTTTGCGCGTTTATTTTCCTCAGTTGATTCATTAACGTGAGGAACTTTGTTATTTACGGAGGTAAACGAATAATTCATTATTGCTTAAAGCAAATTTCACGTTCTAGATGTTCTTGTACAAATTAAGTCCTTTTATAGCCAAATGTGAGATTTCTTTTTAGATTATTTGGCAAATTAATTAGTATCTGAGTAATTATCACCTCACGTGTTATTGATATGAATGTCATATTTTGATAATAGGCTATTACTTGTTAGTAACCTTGGTTTGAGTTACCAGAGAACGTATCATATATTTTTCTTTATTGTGAATAATTATAAATATCAAAATAGTGTTTACTGTAAAAAAAAGAAGAGGAGGAGAAAATTGCAGAAATGTCTACTAATTCTAATATCAGTGCTCCAGCTGCATTTTTGAATGATCCAGGTAAACCAGTAATGAAATGGAAGAACTGGTTGAGGGCTTTTGAAAGTTATTTAGTCGCGATAGATGGAAAGAAATATGAGCCTGAAAGGAAGTTAGCTATTTTGTTTGGTTTGTTGGGGGCAACTGGACAAGAAATTTTCGACAGTTTACCATAGTATGAGGCTCCTCCTGGACAATTCATTCCATAGGACGAGTACCAGGAAGCTCTAAAACGATTAGAAAAACAGTTTGGCGAAGAACATAACATAATGATAGGTCCTCATCATTTTGCCATGCGCAAACAGTTAGAAAACGAAACTGTTGAAGAATATATTGGTGCTTTACGTGTTTTGGCTACAAAGTGTGAATATAATGACATGGTCGATATTTATATAAGGGACCAATTAGTCTTTTATTGCTTTGAAAAGAAAATTCAGGAGAGATTATTATCGTGTAAAAATCCTTCTTTACAGGAAGCTATAGATATAGCTAAAGGGATCGAGAGGTCTCTTGAAACTTCGAAAGTTTTGTCTTTTGATAAAAGCTCACAACCAGAAGTTTATGTTGTACATGATCACAAGAAAAGCAATATGACCAATGAAAGGAAAGGTAGAGATAGCAAAGGCACAGATTCAAGTATTTATGTTTGTTTTAGATGTGGCTCAAAGAACCATAAAGCGGATTTTCCAGGATGCCTGGCGCAAGGTAGGAAATGTACTAAATGCATGAAAATAGGACATTTTGCAAGTGTGTGCAATAATTTCAGACCACAACAATTCCAGAAAGTTAAGGTCAGTTATGTAAATGACTTTGAAGAAGACATGTGTTCTAATATTGTTTTGGCTATAGATGACCTTTAAAATAGTATTAAAAGTCCTTTAGGAATTGCACACATTGGGGAAGTTGAAGTCAAAATTATGGTTGATACAGGATCGCCTATCACAATTATTTCTGATGAGAAGTATTCAAAGTTTTGGCCTAACACAGACTTATTAGCAACAGATATAAATCCAAAAGCTTATGGAGACTTCGATATAAATGCTTTAGGGTATTTTTATGATATGGTGAATATAAAAGGAAGAATAATTTCTATAAAAGTTTATGTAGCTGAAAACGGTAAAGACATAGTAGGGTGGAAAGATTTAGCAAAGTTGGGAATAATTCTTAAACCAGGCGCTGATAATCCAATTGTTTTGGACGAAAATTTTGTTCAGACTTCTGTTTCTTCTGTAAGTTCTCCATCCATTGATAGTCTTGAAGAAATAATTAACAAGTATGAGTCTCTGTTTGAAGATAGAATTGGATGTGTTAAAGGATTCGAACATGCTATTAAGTTGAAGAAGGGGGCTATACCAATTAAGCATAAGGTAAGGTCCATTCGTTTGTCAGTTAAATCAGATTTGCAAGAACTTCTTAACAAATTAGTTGAGGAAGATGTCATTGAACATACCAATTCATCTGAATGGATTTCTGCTATTGTTTTGATTGAAAAAAAAGAACGGCGAGGTCCACCAATCTGCAGATTTGAGGTCGTTAAATAAAAATATCGTGGTGGATTTTTTCCTTTACCAAAAATTCAGGAGATTTTAGCAGCCACCAACGGATCAAAATATTTTTCCCTTATTGACCTCAAGTCTGCATACCATCAGGTTCAGCTGTCGGAAGATTCAAAAGAGTTAAATATGTTCATTACGCCGTTAGGCGCATATAGATTTAAAAGACTCCCTTTTGGATTGGCTTCTTCAGCCAGCGTTTTTCAGAAGTTGATGGAAATAATTTTCGAAGGCGTTACTGCTGTGCAAAAGTTCCAAGATGATATTCTTATACATGCAAAAACAGTCAAAGAACATAATGAAATTTTGAATACAGTGCTGAGCAAGTTGAATGAAAGAGGGATGACAGTGGCTAAGAACAAATGTAAATTCTTACAGACTGAAGTAGAATATTTAGGCCATATTCTAAGCGGCAATGGTATTAGACCCAAACTAGACTTAGTTAAAGCCATAACAGATGCCCCCAAACCTTGTGATAAAGATGCCCTTAGTTCGTTTCTTGGGCTTAGGGCTATATGTAGGTAAAGCATATTTACCGACCCTTAAATACCGAATTTTACCGATTCGGTATTTAAGAGTCGGTAAATATGAAGGGGGGAGATGTAGGGAAATCCAGATGTTTATTTACCGAATCGGTAAAAATCGGTATTTACCGATTCGGTAAATACCGACCGGTAATGCCCATTCATTCCTATGGGCTTTGAAGCCCATAGGAATGAATGGGCATTACCGATTCGGTATTTACCGAATCGGTAAATACAGAATTTCACAAGGGTGCAGGGGGTGTCACTTTGACACCCTCTAACACCCCCAAAACAGGGTCGGGTGCCATGTGGCAGGCATACCTAAGGGCAGGTCTGCCTGTCATATGGCACAGGTGTGCATGCACACATGTGCATGCACACCGGAATTGGTATTTTAACATCAAATTGGATTTGATGGTAAAATACCGATTCTGTAAGGCTTGTGGGACTCAGAAGAGTCCCACCTACATATCAAATTTACCGAATCGGTAAAAATACCCATTCGGTATTTTACAGAATCTGTAAATTTACCGATCGGTAAATTTACCGATTCTGTAAAATGCCTGGCCCTACATCTCAAAATCCAATTACCGGTCGGTAACGGCTGAATTCGGCCGTTACCGACCGGTAATTGGCCACCTACATCTGGCCCTTAGTGAGTACTACTCACGTTTTGTTGAGACTTATTCTGGAAAAGTTGAACCTTTACGTTTATTGTTACGCGAAGGTGAAAAGTTCATTTGGTCCGAAGATCAAGATAATTCTTTTAAAGTTATTAAAAGTGCCATATTAAATGCGCCTACTTTAAAACCGTACGATCCTGAAGGTGTTAACATCATCACGGTAGATGCGAGCTCTATTGGCATCGGAGATGTTTTCACACAAAAAGTTGCTAGTGAAGTGCATACCATAGCTTTTATTTCTAGACTATTACAGGAGGCGGAAGTAAACTACAGCACCATAGCAAGGGAGGCCCTAGCCTGTGTGTGGGCTGTGGTGAAACTTAAAATGTACGTATGGGGCAGAGGGTTTTGAATTGGTCACGGATCACAACCCCCTTACTTTTCTAATGGATGGATGTGATAGAGGAAACGGTAAGGTATCTTCAAGATTCATTCGTACACTATCTAAGTTGCAAAAGTATAATTTTACTATCAAACATATTTCAGGCAAATGTAATGTCAGAGCCGATTTTCTATCACGCCTTCCTCTGGATATTGATGATACCAAAGAATACGAGGGAACGGAATGTGTTGTTTCTTTTGTTAAAGGCAGTAGTCAATTTTCTCGAATATGTGAAGAATCTGAATGGGTGTCACAACTAAACGAAGATCCTGTGTTAAGCAAGGTAAAATTGTTTATTTCTAGTAAGTGGCCCCCAATAAGGAACTTATATGCTGATTTGAAAACCTATGCACAAGTTGCCAATGGTCAGGTAGAACGGGTCAACCAATTCCTAAAAGATGGCATACAAATGGCCCTTGCTAATGACTTACCTGTTGTGGAATTCACCCAGGAGAGAGTGGACATGTTTAACAACACTGTCAACACTGTCACAAATTTTTCTCCATTTTTTCTTATGAGAGGTAGACAAGCAGTCACATACATCTCTCCCAGATTCTCTGTATGTCATAAGGGAGAAAGTGACTTTACTGTTTTGAATGATGATAAGCTAAAGGTAAAGGATACCATTTGTGAGCAACAATCGAACTCCAAGCAATACTATGATAAGACTCATAAAGCCATCCACAAGGACATTGCTAAAGGAGATTGGGTCATAGTGAAGAAACCAGGTGTTAAACAGAAAGGAGATTCTAAATACTATGATCCTTGTGAAGTCAGAAGTTTCAGGAGGAGCAGTTTGATTGTCCAATTTGGGTTGGAGAAATAAGAGTGATGTCATCAAGCTGAAGAAGTATCAGAAAGACTTATTGTCTAAGACTAATGTTCAGAAGTCTTGTTCACATTCTGATAGTTTTTGGTGTGAGGAACTTACCTGCAATAATGATGTGGGAAACATGTCAAAACCATCGGTCTCCTTAGGTTCTATGGGTGAAGTAATTTTTCCGAATGTCACAACTAATGTCCCATTGTGTTCAAGTAGTGAAGATATCTTAGGGAGTGTCCCCGTAAGTTCTGATGAGTCAATGACCCAGGATTCCGTTACAACTAAACCCAATGAGTCTAGTAATACCCAGGTTGAGCAGGATGTTTTGTCTCCTTCAAATGTTTTTGAAGCTGCATGTACGAGTTCGGGTAGGATCTCGCAATTTCCAAGCAAATTCAGAGATTTTATCATGTATTGAATTATGCTTTTTCTTTCCTGTTGCAAAAAGGGGAGATGTTGTAATGTCACAATCCTTCCATTGGGTTAGCGTTACAGTTGTTTTCTTATTGTAATCTAATTTCCCTCATTGCTCCTTCCTCATTGGCCGGGCTCTTAAAACGTCACTATCCTCCCATATTACTCACCACCAGATTGTTATCAACGACATTCCAGCCCCAGCTGTTGTTTATGCCGGTCCTGCTTCTGTGGGCCTTTGTATTAAATATTCATATCTATAACGTAATTGTGTTCTGTGTCTTAATGAGCCGTGACACATCAAAACTCAGGTTAAACTTACCTGCTCGACGTGTCTTCTGTTAACGACATCACAAATTGGACGACGAGGATGGGATGCGTTTCCGGCGTCTGAGTTCCACCTCAACAAGACGTTATCCCCATCCCTGAAGTTGTCTTCAAGTTAAAAGTATGGTGTTGTTGAGCCAGGGATTGTGTCGGAGGAATAACGGAGGAGTCGTCTACATATGAAGGCGATCTGCTGGGCCAAGAATCGGCGGAGTCTACAAATTAAGACGAGCTGTTTGGCCAAGGATCGGTGTCAGAGCTGCCTCAACATTTTTCACTGTGGGATCTTCAGTGTTAACTGAGCCGTTGCGGAGCCGAGAACTGCTTCCGTGGTTCAGCGATTTCGGCTTTCACACGGTGTTGGGACGTTTTTCTTCTTATTTACTTAAGGCCTCAGGGGAACGACTATTCGCCCTCCAGCCCGGGTTTTTTTTTTTACGTTGGGAGGAACGACTCTTCCCCCTCTGACCTAATGTGCTTTGCGCATGCTCTGCAGTCGGACAAAGGATTGGGGCATATTTATTGCCAATAAAAAAAAGGAAGTTATTCAAGGCAATAACCAGCGCGGGTGTGCACTTGTGGGATTACAGAACAACAACTACATCGCATATAAGATTCCCCAGCACAATAAAAAGAGCGCGTGTAGGAGACTTGTGAGATCATAAATATAATAATTTGGCACAGTAAGAGCGTTTTTAAAGCCTGAAAGAAGATTAAAGCTTGCTCACTTTCAGAACTTTTAGGGTATAACAGTGTATTTGACACATTTGTATTTAAAGCAGAAAGTGAGAATTTTAAAGTGAAATATATCATTTTAAACTATTTTAAGACTTCAGGGTTATAGATTCTCTCCCTATAGCTCTACAGGGAAAATGCCTCTTGAATTATTCAAAGGTAGATCACCTTCCACCTTTGTGTGTCCTGGGTGGATGTAGTGGAGTAAGGGTTGTGTAAATAATTCTCCTGGTTTGTGGAGAGAGAGAGAGATAACATCCCAATACAAAAGAAAAGTGGACGATGATTCTCTTAAAAGTGTGAGAGCGGTGGATGTTGATGTGAGTGATTTTGTGAAAATCAGCGCTCCTAAAGGGTGTGCGGATTGGTCTAGGTTCAACAAAGAGTTACAAATGATCAAAAGTTTTCGAAATGCTGTTAAGACTCATGATGGTCGCATATGGAACAAGAGCAGAGTTTCTGTTACACGTAGAATAACTAACCCAATCTCCTTTTCCAGGTCAAGACCAATCTCAATTAAAAGTGATTCGTCTATTCCAGAGTTACATGGTTCTTCTGGAAGAGTTTCACCTGCACATAGACGTAGTGTTAGAGTAATCAAAAGACCTGCTTATCTAAAAGAGTTTGTGGTTTGAGGTGGTTTATTTTTTTTTGTGATTCATTTGCTTATTATTGCCTTTCATTGTTATGTTTCTTCGTTGTTCTTGTTTTCTTGCATTTCCTTGTATAATAAGGGAGAAGTGTAATGATGTAATAATGAAGTCACTGTCGGAATTCTTGGGGTGCTTGCTCGGAAGATTCCGAAGTTTGACAGTTGGTTCATGATCGTCGTTGGATGGGGTGATAATAATAAACTCAGGTTAAACTTACCTGCTCGACGTGTCTTCTGTTAACGACATCACAGCTTCCCCATCTAAATACAACATAATATATAAGAAATAAAATAAGAGGAAACAATATGAAGCAAGAGAATGTACGACATCTTCCTCCCAAAAATCATGAGGAAGGAAAAGTACCAAGGCACTTTCATCAGAAAGTCTTTGTGCCATTAATAATAATAATTATAATAATATTAATACTAAAGCAGCATTTGTAAAGCGCCCAGCTACCTCGAGGACGGTGTCCCGGCGCTAGCGCAGAAGACAACAGAGAAGAAGAACCGGGCCACTAACCCCTTAGCTTAAAGAGCCAGGTGGCATATCTACAAGGACGGCGATGAATAGACGCAAATCGCGCTTAGCCCTTTTCTATTTATTGCCTTCTATGGCTTGATTATCGACCTGTTAGCGCTTTATTTCCAACGCATTTCCCCTGGGCGATATAATTACCAGCGATACCAGGAAGATCGCCATGTTACAGGGAACATCGCTGGTTTTCCAGTGATGTTCCCTGCAAAATGGCGATAATCTTGGTGATACGACCCACAGGGTCGTATCAGCACAATCCACCCCCATAATAGGTATGCCTAAGTCTGAATTTTAGCAGACGTTAGTTTTCGGCGAAAACAGCGGTTTTCGAACAAAACTAACATCTGCTAAAATGCGTTGACAGCCTTATAAATATCGCGATGTACACATCAGGAATATTTACAAGGTTGTCCTGCTCAGAGATGCCCACTTTGCATCTCATTAGATATGCAAAGGGAGGCGTTGAGTAAAAGGGTGCTAACATGAGCTAATGAATGTAAGCATCCTCTTGTTAATAGGGCGATAAAGCCCTTGTAAATCTGCCCCTAGGTTTTCAGTGTCTTTCTGAACTCCTGCTCAGAGTTCAGCATGCGTAATAATAATAAATAATAGATAGGCTTATAAAGTGCCTGGTTACGCGCCCCGGCGTGTCCCCGCGCTATGGTGAGATGGCTACAACAGGATCCAAAAGAAGGGGGGACGGACCAACTACTGGACATATAAGTAGGTTTTGAGTTTAGACCGGAACCTGGTCTCCGAGGGCTCAAGACGCAGTTCAAACGGTAATTTGTTCCATTTAAACGCTGCCAGGTACCTAAACAATCTTCCCCCCATGCGCGCTTTGTTTACCTTGGGAATTTTCACCAATCCCGAGCCCGCAGATCTTAAGGCACGAGACGTTTGATAGCGCGCTATCAAGCTCTGCAGCGGTTGTGGGGCCCTGCCATTCAAAATGCGATGGCAGGTACAGAGTGCCTTGAACTCCACTCTGCTCTTCACCGGGAGCCAGTGGAGAGTCTGAAGCGCCATTTTTGAAGACGCTCTCTTGGGTAGCCTCAGGATGTGGAGGCAAGTCATTTCACAGTTTGGTGGTCCCCACCCATAACGACCTACCCTCCTGCCTAGCTTTGGAGAAGCCGGGGACTGTGAGGTAGCGTCGGTGATTGGATCTTAAGGACCGCTCTTGGTGGTACAGGCGAATCTCTTCCTCGGATAGTAGGGGCCCCTGCCCTGGTTGGCGCGAAACACAATAGTCAGGGGCCTGTATTTAATCCCCATGGCAACTGGGAGCCAAAGGAGTTGTTTGAGGTGTGGGGAGATGTGATTGTGCAGTGGGACCTTGCGGACAAGCCTGGCTGCAGCATTCCACACCATTTACAACCTTCTGATTAGACACCTAGGCAAGCCCAAGTAGAGACCGTTGGCAGAGTCAAGGTGAGAGGTCACAAGGGCGTGGACCGTGATCATTCTGCTTTCTTCCGGCAGGAAGTACAGGAATTTTCTGATGGTTCTCATTTTTCCAAATCAGGCGGCGGACACCTGTCGGACTTGGGCCGAAATTGTCAGGTCTTTGTCTCATCTGACACCTAGGATTTTGACTGAGTCTTTAGGCACAGGTAGGGTGCTGAGTTCCCCAGGCCACCAAAGGCCAGCGGCCAGGGGAAGTCTTGGTTAAAAAATAAGACCACCGTTTTATCGGTGTTAAGTCTTAAAAAGCTTCAGTTCATCCAGATAGCTATGTCTTTAAGACAGTCTCTGAAAGAAATGAAAGCTGCAGCAGAGTGATCTTTTAAAGGAAAACACCAACTGTGTGTCATCTGCATAGGATATCACCTTAACCCCTCTCCTAGTGAAGAGAGCTGCCAGTGGAGTCATGTAAATATTGAAAAGTAGCGGGCACAAGGCAGAGCGGTTTCACAGAGGAGTTGTACAGGTGGAGAAAGACTTGTTGGCTGTGGACGTAAAGATATGAGGTAATCCACTCAAATGTCATCCCCTGGACACCTATATGCTTTAGTCTTTCTAGCAGGATTGAGTCGGACACAGTATCGAATGCTGCTGAAAGGTCGAGGAGCACTAGCATGGCCAATGAGCCTCTGTAAACAGACAGGTGGATAAAATCTCCTACTCCAAACAGCGCAGTTTCCGTGCTGTACCCCGTGTGGAAGCCAGATTGCAATTCAGGTAGTAGCACATTGGCTTCCACAAAGTTAGCTAGTTGAAGATGGGCTAATTTCTTTAGTATTTTGGTGGGAGCCGAAAGCAGGGAAATAGTCCTTAAGTTGCTGGGTACTTCCGGTTCGGCATTGGCCTTCTTCATGATGGGTAGTAGGTAGGCATGTTTCCATGCAGAAGGGACAGTCTCAGACCTAAGTGAGATATTTCAGATGTGATTAAGGACCGGGTGAAGTCAGTTGGCTAGTAGCCTGAACTGCCGAGCTTTCAATGGTCCCCCGGCGACCCAGATTTGCATTTACGCAGTTCAGCCAGAGACATCTCTGTGGGAATCATGGAAAAGGAAGCAAAAACAGTTCGTTCTTGGGGGGGGCTGTGGATGTCACCCGAAGCTCTAGAATCCAGGAGCTGGGGGAAGGAGGCATAGATATGCAAAATGTTTCCTACCTAGTGCACATGTCCTGCGACGGTCGTGCTTCCAGCTCTGGTACAGTGGGATTAGTGAAAGATTTCATTATCCTAAAAACTTCCCAAGATGAGATTTTTTTCGCTGGTGATGTAATCAGCCAGGATATCCCTTCTTTTGGAGTTGAGAAATTTGTGGTATTTTTTCAAAGATTTTTTTACATGTTTTTGGCTTCTTGTGAGTAGTACTTTCTCCATTCACGTTCCAATATTTTACACTTGCTTTTTTTGCATCTGATTTCCTCTGTGAACCAAGGGGCAGATGGTGTAGCTCTAGCGAAGCTAACGGATCTCAGGGGGGCAAGTTTATCAAGTGCAGCAGTATTCAGGCTCGCAGTGTTGTGGTCGGGATTGTTCACGAGGAGAGGCCTAGAGCCATCCAGATTAGGACCTAGGGTCTCATGGGTTGTCCTGCGTCAGTTTCTTTTGACTTCCTTGGGTCGGAAGTGACCCTTGGTGTGGTCTTCATGGGGAATCAGAAAGGGATAAGGCAGTGGTCTGACCAGATAATATGTATCGGCTTATCGACCCTCACCTCCTGCATATTCGTGCAGATAGGGTCAATCGTGTGCCCGGCTTTATGGGTGGGAGAAGAGACCAGTTGAGCAAGACTGAAGACAGCAAGGGTCAAAATGAAATTCGCACTATGGGTGTAATGGGTGTCATCGACCTGGAGGTTGAGGTCACCTAGGACTGTGAAATTTGCGTTCCAGGTGGATACCTGGGCAATATGGTCTGCCAGAATCAGCGTGGCACTATGACAGCAATCCAGTGGCCTGTAGAGCAGAATCCCAAGAAGGGGAAGGTAGGGATTAGTTTAATACAGAAGGGAAGTCCTTTAATGCTACCAACTTGATCGAGGTTGGAGGTGGCAGTCTCCCAGGTATCTGTATATACAATAGCCACCCTGCCTTTGTGTCTGTTCCCCCCCCTATTGGCGCAGATTACGCGATTTCATGGAGGAATTGCTAGAGTAACCACAGGGTTTCCGGTCTTCCCTTAGCCCAGTCCTGTGAGAAATATGATATCCCATTTTTTATCTTCGAGAGATTGGTACATCTCATGTGCGTGCTTGGGTAAGGATCTACAGTTGATTAGGCCGGCTTTTATTTCAATGGGGCTGGAATTCTGAGGTGGGTCGCTACCAGCCTCAGAGTCCTGATTGGTAAATTCGAAGTTAAGGGAGAAATTGCAGAGTGGTGCGAGGAGTGTCATCACATTTATTTGGCCTATGCACCAGCAACTAATTTCTCCCCCATCTTACCGTTCTGCCGCTGTTGATTTGGGCAAAAATAGCAGTTGATAAACAGAATGCAGAACAATGTCATACATTCACCCTAGTACAGAGATCGGGGCCTAAATCCATCGTTTTTTTTGCTCACCATGCCATTCCAGTTTAAACCCAGCCATATGCAAATCAGTCTTGAGCCTGTGCCCCATGGGAACAGTCCAGCCGGAACTGCCAAGCCAGGTCCTCCCTGGACTGGAAACAGGTATCCTAGGACCGGCTTCGGGCTTTCAGCCCTCATCAACCAGGATAGCTTGATTTCAGTGGCATGGAGAGCACGGGACTCAAGTCTGAGCATACCCGTCCCACTCGGGGTGACAAATGCAAAAACAACAGTTGATTAACAGTATGCAGAACAATGTCATACATTTACCCCAGTACAGAGATCTGGGCCTAAATCTATTGTTTTTTTGCTCACCATGCCATTCCAGTTTGAACCCAGCCATATGCAAATCAGTCTTGACCCTGTGCCCCATGGGAATAGTCAAGCCCGAACTGCCAAGCCAGGTCCTCTATGGACTGGAAACAAGCATCCTAGGACCGGTTGTGGGCTTTTAGCCCTCATCAGCCAGGATAGCTTGATTCGAGTGGCATGGAGAGCACAGGGCTCACGTCTGAGCCTACACGTCCCACTCGGAGTGACGAAAGCAAAAACAACAGTTGATGGACAGAATGCAGAACAATGTCATACATTCACCCCAGGACAGAGATCTGGGCCTAGATCCATTGTTTTTTTGCTGACCATGCCATTCCAGTTTGAACCCAGCCATATGCAAATCAGTCTTGACCCTGTGTCCCATGGGAACAGCCCAGCCGGAACTGCCAAGCCTGGTCCTCCCTGGACTGGAAACAAGCATCCTAGGACCGGTTTCGGGCTTTCAGCCCTCTTCGTCCAGTATAGCTTAATTCCAGTGGCATGGAGAGCACCGTACTCATGTCTGAGCATACCCTTCCCACTCGGGGTGGCAAATGCAAAAACAGCAGTTGATGGACAGAATGCAGAACAATGTCATACATTCACCCTAGTACAGAGGTCTGGGCCTAAATCCATCGTTTTTTTGCTCACCATGCCATTCCAGTTTGTACCCAGCCATATGCAAATCAGTCTTGATCCTGTGCCCCATGGGAACAGTCCTGCCAGAACTGCCAAGCCAGGTCCTCCCTGGACTGGAAACCTGCATCCTAGGACCACCAGGATAGCTTGATTCCAGTGGCATGGAGAGCACGGGACTCACATTTGAGCATACCCGTCTCACTCGGGGTAACAACTGCAAAAACAACAGTTGATGGACAGAATGCAGAACAATGTCATACATTCACCCCAGTACAGAGATCTGGGCCTAAATCCGTCGTTTTCTGCTCACCATGCCATTGTAGTTTGAACCCAGCCATATGAAAATCAGCCTTGACCCTGTACCCCATGTAAACAGTCCAGCCCGAACTGCCAAGCCAGGGCCTCCCTGGACTAGAAACAAGCATCCTAGGACCGGCTTCGGGCTTTCAGCCCTCATCAGCCAGGATAGCTTGATTCCAGTGGCATGGAGAGCACGGGACTCACGTCTGAGCATACCCATCCCACTCGGGGTGACAAATACCCCTTTGGTATCGCTTTGTTCGCCCTGAGTTGGCAGGCTATGCCTAGACGTGGGTCCCTTGCTCACTCTACCACTGAATTCAAGATAGCATGGCTGATGAGGATTATGAATCCGAAACCGGACCCAGGATGCTTGTTTCCGGTCCAGGGAAGACATGGCTTGGCAGTTCGGGCTGGACTGTTCCCATGAGGCCCAGGGTCAGACTGATTTGCATATGGCCATGTCTGAACTGGGATGGTGGAGTGAGCTAAAGAATGATGATGGATTAAACCCAGATCAGTTGACTTGGGGTGAGTGTTTCATTTGCTCAAGCACTCCGTCCATCATCCCCTTTGGTATCGCTGTTGATTTGGGCAGCATGGCTGATGCTGGCCGCCATCCAGATGCGGACGGGCGCGGACAGTCTTGCCTTTGGCGCACCAGTGGCGCATCCACTGCACGTCCCTGTTGCCGTGGTGATTGAATAGCAGCCAGGCGAGAGAACTGGTCTGTTAACCTGGGCAAAATTGCAGCAGAGAGTGTCACCGCAAGAGTGAGAAAAAATGCCACTCAACCGCGACGTCTCCATGCCGGTCAATAGGCGATCACATACTTCGCTCTGAGGAGAACCAGACAAGGGTCTGCCTCGGTCACAGAGGGGAATGTCAGTACTGTGGAGGGATTGAGCAGCAAGACAAAGGTGACCGGGGGAGCAGAAAGCAAATTAAAAGCCCCTGTTGAATTAAAACTCCTTTAAAACCAGCACATATAAAATAAGGTTAAAAAGGGGCTGTGCACCCCGTAACACACAGCAGTGCACAGCACAGCAACAACAGAACATTTTAGGAGCAGGAGAAAAACTTATGAAGCCACTGGCAGGTATGGGCAGCAGTACGGGCTTATAACACTGAAGACTGCTGCGCGTCCCTGTCACCGTGGTGATTAAATAGCAGCCAGGTAAGAGACCTGGGCAAAATGGCGGCGGAGAGTGTCATGGCAGGAGCGAGAAAAAAGGGCGCTCATTTAGGTGTATTTACAAGTCTTTTGCTTGTGTCTCGTTGGTTTACTGAGCATCCAGTGGATCACATTCAGGAGAGGTGTCATCTAGATCCTGGCATCTCGCAACCCTGTCCATGCTCCAAATCTGACCATTCTCGAGGACTACTGCTTTTTGTTTGAGTTTTATGATCTTCTTAGGATCATAGAATTTGGATTCATTTTCCCCAGCGTGTATGGGTATTTTTATGGATACCCAGTCTCTAATGGCCTACTTTTGAGATGGTAAACAGTCATAATATCGATTCCAAAATATAGAATGGACATAATATCGAAGTAAAAATATAGAATGGACAAAATATCGAATGGACACAATATAGTGGTTAAAAATATCGAATTTAAGGTAAGTAATATTGATTTTCAAAATATAGAAGTCAAAATATCGAAGTATACAATATAGGCATTAAATATATCGATTTTTTAATAATATCAATTTTTTTAAAGTGTTTTGTATGTTAGTATATGTGTGAAAAGTGTATATTATTTTTGTAATGTATGTTTAATGTATTTTAAGTAATGAATTTTATGTTATTTAATTTTTGCGTAATTTAATTCTGTAGCGGGTTGTGGGTTTATAGGGGAATAGGGTGGGAAGTAATTTAATTATATTAAATTAAATATTAATTTTTAGCAATTATTATTAATTTTTAATTAAATTTTGCTTTCTAGTTCTGTAGCGGGTTGTGGGTTTATAGGGGAATAGGGTGGGAAGTAATTTAATTGTAATTAATTAAATAGTTTTATTTATTTATTGGTATTCATTTTGAATTTATTGTTATTTTTTAATTGGTAAATAATTTTTATTAATTGCCAATTAATTTGTATTAATTGATTAATTGTTAATTATGTTAATTTTCTAAATGTATTGTCTGTAGCGGGTTGTGGGTTTATAGGGGAATAGGGTGGGAAGTAATTTAATTGTAATTAAGTAAATAATTTTTTTCATTTATTGGTATTGATTTTAAATTTATTGTTAATTATTTTTAATTGGTAATTAATTTCTATTAATTGGCAATTAATTTTTATTAATTGGTAATTATGTTGTATTAATTAAATATTTGATAATTATGATAATTGTATTAATGTATTTTCTGTAGTGGGATGTGGGTTTATAGGGGAATAGGGTGGGAAGTAATGTAATTGTAATTAATTACATATTAAAAATACTTTTTGTGTATTGATAATTAATTTACTGTTAATTTTTAATTGGTATTAATTTTTATTATTAATTAGTTTTTGTTATTGAAAATTAATTAGTTGTTAAATAATTATGAATAGGTTATTAATTTTTAATAACTAATATGTAGTTGTATTTCTAATTAATTATTACATAATAATAAATTGGTTATTAATTTCAATTCATGTTTCATTGGTATTGATATTTAATTTATTTGTAATAATACATTAACTCATTACTTTCCCTACTGTTAAACTCACTGGAGTGGGAATAGTAATTTTCACCCTCCCGCTAGCCAACGCTTTCCCTACTGTTGCACTCTCTGGAGTGGGAATAGTATTTTTTACCCCTACGCTATCCAACGCTTTCCCTACTGTTGCACTCTCTGGAGTGGGAATAGCAATTTTTACCCCTACGCTATCCAAAGCTTTCCCTACTGTTGCACTATCTGGAGTGGGAATAGTAATTTTCACACTCCCGCTATCCAACGCTTTCCCTACTGTTGCACTCTCTGGAGTGGGAATAGTATTTTTTACCCCTACGCTATCCAACGCTTTCCCTACTGTTGCACTCTCTGTAGTGGGAATAGTAATTTTTACCCCTACGCTATCCAATGCTTTCCCTACTGTTGTACTCTCTGGAGTGGAAATAGTAATTTTTACCCTTCCAATATCCAACGCTTTCCCTACTGTTACACTCTCTGGAGTGGGAATAGTCATTTTTACCCCTACGCTATCCAACGCTTTCCCTACTGTTGCACGCTCTGGAGTTGGAATAGTAATGTTTACCCTCCCGCTATCCAACGCTTTCCCTACTGTTGCACTCTCTGGAGTGGGAATAGTATTTTTTACCTCTACGCTATCCAACACTTTCCCTACTGTTGCACTCTCTGGAGTGGGAAAAATAATTCTTACCCCTACGCTATCCAACGCTTTCCCTACTGTTGCTCTCTCTGGAGTGGGAATAGTATTTTTTACCCCTACGCTATCCAATGCTTTCCCTACTGTTGCACTCTCTGGAGTGGGAATAGTAATTTCTACCCTTACGCTATCCAACGCTTTCCCTACTGTTGCACTCACTAGAGTGGGAATAGTATTTTTTACCCCTACGCTATCCAACACTTTCCCTACTGTTGCACTCTCTGGAGTGGGAATAGTAATTCTTACCCTCCCGCTATCCAACACTTTCCCTACTGTTGCACTCTCTGGAGTGGGAATAGTAATTTCTACCCTTACGCTATCCAACGCTTTCCCTACTGTTGCACTCACTGGAGTGGGAATAGTATTTTTTACCCCTACGCTATCCAACGCTTTCCTTACTGTTGCACTCACTGGAGTGGGAATAGTATTTTTTACCCCTACCCTATCCAACGCTTTCCCTACTGTTGCACTCACTGGAGTGGTAATATTAAATGTTACCCTCCTGCTATCCTGCGGTAAAATATTGTACATTTTTTATTAATAACTTAAATTAATTATATCTTAATTTTAAGGTTATTTGAGTATTTGTAAGTATGTTTTATTTAATTATATTTATTATTTCATTAATTTTAAATTACTTTTAAGACATTTAAAAAAATTCGATATTTTGACTGACTATATTTTTTACAGACTATTTTGGATTCGATATTTTTCTACTTACCTGTTTGTAGATAGGAATTCGATATTTTGGCATTCTATATTTTGGTGACTATATTTTGGTAAGTCTATATTTTGTCATTCTATATTATGTCAGTGATCCTTTGAGATATGGCCCCATGCTTGAAATCATCGTTATCTTTGTACCTGGCTTAATGAGAAGTAACTATATATATTTTTTATTAATAAACTGCATGATTACTTACAAAAAAGCTTTATGAATGTCCCGACTCCCCCCTCACCCAGGTTCCATCCAAACATAAAAATGAAAATCACTTTAAGTTAAAATACTAACATATTAATCCTGATTAGCTGTCCAAAACAGAGTTCTTTTTAAAAGGAGTGATGTATAGGTTGTACAAGTGTTTCCCAGCTGATAAGGGGGGGCACATGGGAGTTCAATAGAGTCAATTAATGTACCAGGGGCTGTTAACGAAAGATGGACTCTTCGTAGATCTTTAAACCAGCCCAGGTTGGATAACTGGGGCGGAAGGCTTCCGGTTACTTTGCAGACAATGCCGTTAAGTAGGAGTCGAGTGCCATTTTTACCTGGTATATAAATTTCCAAACTCTGGCTATCAAACAGGTCGTGGAGACTGAGAGGCACCTGTCCGAAGCCTCTCTGCAAGTTCTATAGTCCGTGTTCCGTAAAATCGGGAGCAGCAAGCGATGGCGATCATTGGCCAGCTTTGTGCAGCAGCACAGCAAGTGTAGCCAGGATTCTCTACGGTAATTGCATAGACGACAGGCCAAGGTGCCATCCGTACGGGCCCATTTGGGGTTGAAGTCCATGATCCTGAGGGCCAATAGTCGAAAGTACAACATTTTCTTTCTCGAGTAGGTGGATACTGGATCTTGCAGGTAAAGTTGGGGTTTACCTGGAATATATGATTTGTCCAGGGCCTGAGTTAGTGGATTTTGCTGAAGGGATGCAAGGTCAAGTCCAAAGGAGATGATCCGGACTTGTCGCTTAACTGCTTGGGCCCAAGCTGAGAAAGGAATTTCGTGCAGGGGCAAACTCCTTCTTTCGATTTTCAATGCTGCAATAGCTTGTCCTACCTTTGAGTACCAGGGGGAGCCCACCTCATCAAAGATTGATTTTAGGGAGTGCTTTAGCGAATGTTCTGGTGCTTTCAATACTCTAATATAGAGTTTTAAAAGGTCCCCCAGTAATACCAGCTCAGGTCGCTTAAGGCCTATTTCTAGCCTTAATCTAGTATTCCTTGCGTATCTAGGGGCCTGTAGCACCATCTTATAGGCTTTCGCCTGGGCCGCGTTGACCATTTTGTCAAATGCACCAGGGTAGGCTACGTGCCCATATGCAATGGCAGGGATCAGTTTTGCCCGGAGCACTGTCAACATTGGTTCTGCTGAGGGACTGTCCAAGCGGTGGCATAAGCGTCTTAGCGACATAATGGTTTTGTCAATTTTAGGTTTAAGCTCCTTCAGATGTTTGGCTGCAGAGGCACTCTCAGAGACCCAGGTGCCCAGATAGTTGTAGGATGGGGCAGTGACGATACGGTGCTCTCCCAGAGACCATGAAGCTTCTTTTTTTAGGGGGTATTTGCCAAAAATGACGATTTTGGTCTTGCCCACGTTGATCCTTAAGTCATTTGACTTATTGTATAATGCCAAACTGCTTAAGGCTCTTTGGAGCCCCACCCTAGTGTGGTCCATGATCACTGTGTCGTCTGCATACTGGAGTGTTCCCAAGACGAGCCTCTCCAGTTTTGGAGGTGCTAAGTTGGCATCTTTCAGAGCTGTCCCCATGTCCGCAGTATACAAGTTGAAAAGCATGGTGGCCAAGACGCACCCCTGCTTGAGGCCCGAGTTGGTTTCGATTCTTGCAGTTGTTATTGTGGGGCTTAGCTTCACCTTAACCCAGGTGCCCTCATAGAGCGCTTTTATAGCTTTTAGCAGAGCCTGTGGTAGCCCCCACGAGTCAAGTTTTGCCCAGAGTCGACCCCTGTTCACTCGGTCAAAGGCTGTGGAGTAGTCTATGAAACAGCAGAACAGGGGCGGTTTGTTCCTCGTATTGGCCTTCTTCGCAAGGTAGGAAAGGGCTAAGATGTTGTCAAGAGTGGAACTATGAGCCCTAAAGCCAGTCTGTGTGGGCGGAAGAATGCCATTCTTGTCCACCCAGTCCTCCAGATCCCTGAGAAGAAGGCGGGCATATATCTTTGCTTCTACGTCGAGGAGAGCTATAAGCCTATAATTGGCCGGTTTCGTGTGGTCCCCCTTTTTATGGATCGGGAATAGAATAGAACCTTTCCAAGAGGATGGCAACATTGCCGTGGCAAAAGAATGGTTAAATAAAGGGGTGAGTCTGGATGCAAAAAAGGCTGAGGCAGTTTTTAAAACCTGGGCCGGAATCCCATTTGGGCCTGGAGCGCCATCAGTTCTAATGGCCTTGATGCACTTTAGTACCTCCATTTCTGTGAACAATCTGGTGCAGGTCGAATTTACGCCTTCTGACGTAGCTCTTTCGGCTTCGATAATTTACGCCGCCACCTTGGACCACGCACGGCTTCCTGCAGTGGCCTGATTTGACTCGCAGGTATACAACCCTTTGGCATACTGTTCCCACGCTTTCCCTGCAACACTGTTTTCCTTTTGCTCTCCTCTGGGGGTCAGACTGTTAATGAAACGCCAAAGCTTGCTATTGTCATTTCCTTTAATTAAGGAGAACACGGTCAGCCAATTCTGTTCAGTCTGCCATTTTTTGTGGGCCCAGACTTTCTTTTTATAGTCTGTTCGCAGAGCAGCAATGGAGTATCTCCCTGACAAATGAGTGCCTTTCTTTTGTGCCCTGATTGCCTTATTTAGAGCACGCTTACACTGTGACAGGCACCACGATGTTGCACGGCGAGGATCAGAGTGGAATTGGCTACTTCTTGAGTGATGATTATTTCCCAGGCGTTCCAATAAGTCGGAGGTCAGAGTTTCCCAGAGGTGAATGATGTTCTTAGTTTGAACTGGGTTAGGTTCTTCCTCCCTTCTAGCTACATAGTCTAGCAGGCTATGACAGAGATTGGTTGACCATTTTATTCTTTTAAGCACTTTGTGATGTTCCTCCCCCGTGGTAGTTCCAATAACTACTTGTAATTCTGCTTGTACCCGCGCCAGATTGAATGTGGCGCGGAGGGGCCTATGGTCGCTTTCCTCTCTGTCGTCCACTGTGAAGTTGCAAAGATTGTGGGCAAGCCCTTCGTTGATAAAGATGTAGTCTATAGTAGAGACATTTCTAAAAGTCGGGATGGTGGTCCATTCAGGTTGGGTTTTTTTTTGTATTCCATGGGTGGATTGCAGCTTAAAATATGCGAGAAATTCAGTCAGTAAGGCTGACTTCTTGCTTGATGGAGCCTCCGGAATTAAACCCAAGCCTCTGTGATTGAAGTCGCCCGCGATTATTACGTCTTGGTCCTTCCAATTTATTAAAAGATCTTCCAAAGTTGAAATAAGTGATTCCATGGCCTGGGAGGATTGATACTTAGTTGGGTTGAAATAACAAATAATTAATAGAAGGGGGCGAGATTTTTGACCCGATGACAACCCACTGATTAGGATGGCTTGAAGATCAGGAGACTCCAACTTTAATTCAGTTGTGTTAATTTTGCACGCATGACTTACGTAGATAGAGAGACCCCCTGACGGGCGTCCAAAGATTGTCCTTTTGGTCGCTGGTTTAAAATGTTCGTAAAAGCCACCAATGGCGGTCGTTGCCCTTGCCCAGGTTTCCTGAATACACAGTATGTCCCCTTGTGCGAGGTATTCCGGTGTAGTTATGTCACTAAAGATGTTACTCACCCCCGCAATATTCCATGAAATGATGGATAACTCGCGGACTAAGCCCCTGAGTGGATTTAAGCAGGCGTTTTTTACATGGCTGTTTATTAGGTTAGGGACACTGTCTCCATGTGGCCTCCAGGTGATCCGATGTCTGGAAATGCCGCTGCACGCTCCGTTGCCCGTCGTTTTGCTGGATTTTGATTTTTAGCGGAGTTTTTGACCGCCCTGATTTCGCCCCTATTTCTGGGTGGGTGTGCCTTATGCCTTTAAGAATTGATGACGGTTCGTGTGCGTCCTGTTGCGGCAACAGGACGTGTGGATATTTCAGTGTTCTTGGAGCAGCGACGCCAATGCCCCATTCAGCGAACAGTGTTGCTTCCTTAAGGACAGCCTGTTGGACTTGCTGACTCGCAAGTCCAATTATGGTGGAATCATCATGAGTGTCTATCTCCAGTCTCTTGAATATCACCCACTCAATATTTTCTGAGGTGATTTGGGCCAGCGAGGCAATATGGCCAAAGAGGCGGACAATGTTGGACCTGTTCAAGATGTCAAATGGGCCTTTTGCTGTGTACCTTGGGGTTAACTGCAGCTCATAGGTGGATTGTTTGTTTTTTTGTGTGATGTAGCACAAACTCACCCCTTCTCCCTGGAGCTTAAGCCTCTGGTTATTGAAATTTAAAGGGTTTATGTGAGTGGATTCTGGCTGCTGCCCATTGGGCCCCATGCTTGATTGACCTACCACACTCGGACATCCTTGCCACTCCCCCTGGTCTGATGTTAAATTTAGGTAATTTTTGAGTGCGACTCCTGGTTGCTGATTCCCTTGCCCCTCAGTTGGTAGACCTACCACTCTAGACTGTACTAGCTGTGCGCACTGTTGTAGTTTGGGATTTGTTACCGACTCATGTTTCAGAGCCCAACCGGAATGGCTGGGGGCACTTAATGATGTGGCGACGGCCACCTGTGAAGGCCTTTGTTGGAGAGCCTCATTAGTTTGACCCTCCATGAGAGGGATTTGTTGACTTTGGGCCTCACCGCGAACAAGAGGTGCGTCACATGGCTTGCCCATTTTAGACACCTGCTTGGGTATGAAAATGGGGAAGAATGGTTTGGGGATACGTTTAGTTTCAGTGTCGCCCAGGGTTGATACCACCGAGGATGTGTTTCTGCTTCTAACTTTGGACTTCTTAAGTTGTTTTTAAGTCTTTTTTTGGCTCTCCTTGATAATGGAGCTTTGGCCCAGTGTCTATATTCACGTTCTCCCCCAACGTTGGCCTATCGTGAATGTCGGCAGTGACCCTAATCGGGTTCTTTGTCCTGGCCTCAGGCAGAAAACAAGCTTCAAGGCTCCCAGGTGTCTCGAAGTTAGCAGGCTCGCCGGAGAAAGAGTCCCCTGGGGCTAGGTGGATCTTTGGGATCCCCGGTATGGCATCGTTCGCGGGATCTTGTGACGTTTCATCCAAAGGTGGGGGGCAGTTTGAGGCCTGAAAGAATTGAGTGATAAGGCCTTGGGGGAGGGAATTGCCAGTGACCAGGTCCTGGGATTTTTGGGTACGTATGCTTCTGGTTACCCTTCTTTGTGCTAGACTCTCTGGATTCACTTCCCCCTCATCCTCCGTGCAGGATTTAGTCTTCCTCAGCGTCATTTCTTTTTTGCGCCGTTTGCTGGGGCTAGGCTTGTTTGTGCCTGATTGTGCTGGTGGGGAGGGAATACCAGAACTAGTGCTGATGTGGGCCCCTGTGTTGCGCTGTTTTTTTGTTTTGAGGGGACGGAGGTGTGGAGGGTGACGGAGGGGTTAGCAAGTGGTGCACACGAGGGGGGCTGCAAGCTGGAGACCTGGTCTATCAACCCCTCAGACCGCGCCCTCTGGCTCTTACTTGGCGGCGACCTCTAACGGCTGCCGCGCTTGCCTCCACCTCTTACCTCTTGTCTCCCGCGTCGTCAGATGCACAGATGCTCAGGCTGGTCTCAGTGGCTCCTGCGACTCCCGCCGCCTCAAGGGTAGCCCTGGCTGCTACTGTTACCTGGGCTGCTGAGTGTTCCCGCGGCTTCTGGAATACTCCTGCCGCTGAAGGGGACCTTGCTGCAATCCTCCTCCGCTTTCCAGACTAGCCCTACGATGACCAAGAGCTCTCGTGGCCCCGGCCGGAGGCCTGCCGAGGGCTCCCGCTGCGACCGGGCCGCTCCCGAATTTTGCCCGCGGCCGCTGCTGTAAAGGCTGTGAGTTCTGGCGGCCACCTGCGCTCCTGCGCTCTGCTCTGCACAGCACGGGGGAGAGGGGCCAGGAGCAGCCAAGCCACCAGCCTGTGAGCCGCTCGCACCGGGGGAGAGGCGAAGAGGCAAAGCAAAAAGTTCTGTGAGGCTCCGAGGCTATGAGGTTAAAGACGCCCCAAGATGCTGAGGCGCCGATAGTGCTGTGCTGCGCTGTTTGTGCTGGTTAATTGCCTGTTTACCTTGTGGTGGTTGAATCAGCAGATGGAGACGAGTGACGGGTATGAAACCCGAGGACCGGCAGCCTGCTTTCCTTTCCCTTCCCTTTCTCACTACGGTGGCTTTCCACTTCCCTCTGTGGCAGCACTGCACTCGCCTCGAGGCAATGGCGTTCTGGCGTTCTGGTGCACTCACAATTCCGCTCTCTAGCTCCCTCTAGCTTGTACTACTACTACTATGGTAGAAGTCATGGCGGAGCTCAAAGGCTTCTTTAAAAAAAAAAAATGAGAAGTAATTCTGGCTTTTGCACACTGGAGTCATGCTTCACCTCTTCTCCCCTACCAATCCAGTTGGCAAATAATTTGTTGATGGGTTTCCTTCTATTAGGAGAAAAGAAAGGGGAGATGCCTGTGACTTGTTTGGGAGTAGTATGATACCCCCACAACATATCCTGTAGTGCCCATTCTACGGGCAAGTGGTTGATGTAAGCAAGTTGGATGTTCTCTTTGATCATTCTGTTCACTCTTTCGACCAGGCCATTGGCCCGAGGACTGTACAAAGCAGTTCTGAGGTGAGTAATGTCTAAATTGGATAAGAAGGTAGTCATAGCTGCAGAAGTGAATTGCACCCCATTGCCAGTAACAATGGTGGATGGAATGACTTTCGAGTCAAAGGTGTCTCATAGAAAACCAATGAGAGCCTCAGTAGTGGTTTGGTTCACCATCCTAATGCCCACCCATTGGGAGTGATAGTTAGTACTAAGGCAAATTCTTTTGTTACACCCTTTCTGTTGATTAGTCCAATGATGTCTAGTGCCAGTTTCTCCCACAATTTGTCAGGGATGGAACCCGGGGATAATGGAGCTCTCTATGTGTGTTTAGTTTTGTCTCTATTAGCACATACATTTCAGTTCTTCACCGTAGCTTCTACCAATGAATCCATGTTAAAAAACCAATAATGTTCTCTGAGTCTAGATTTAGTCAAACTTCTCCCTAGGTGACCCTCATGTACGAGATCTGTAATCTTGTCTCTCAACCCTTCTAGGGTATTATCTTTATGTTCCTCCAAACGCACTCCTGGTATAGGTTGATTTCAAGCGAGACTTCCCAAAATGTACTTAATTCCTGACTGACTTTGTTGCATGCTTTAGGTCAACCCTGCAAAGTGTAAGTTTTGATTTGGGTGAAGATGGCATCTTGGCTGAGCCTTACAGCCCATTCAGAATGGCTTATGGTAGAAGAGTGGCTTTCCAAAATGAGGTATTCGGGGGTTACAAAATGCTCTTCAATGCCTAAAGGTGCTCTGGACAGAAAGTCTGCAGAAGAATTGAAATCGCCTGGGTCATACTCTAGTTTAAAGGAAAAACTTTCCAAGCAAAATACCCTTCTGGCCCCCCTGGGTGTGCTATTCAAAGTACCCTTGGGATCGAACATGAAAATGAGAGGCTTGTGTTCAGTACGTACAGTAAATTTAATTCCCCCATAGATAGAATTTAAAAGGCTTGATAGCCCAGAAAACAGCAAATGCTTCTCTCTGCACCACCGAGTAATTTGTTTCTGTGTTGCTAAAGGTGCGTGAGGCAAAGGCTTCTATGCATTCATTAACACCAATGACTTGAGAAAGCGTTGCCCGAGGCCTTTGTTGCTGGAGCCGGTAGAAGAAACGGTTTTCTGCGTGGGTCAAAATTGCATAAGTGAGGTGCAGAGAGAATGACGCTCTTTACTTCCTCAAATACGATTGGTGCTCTTTTTACCAATTTTTTGGTGTATGGTTTTTTGTAAGTTCCCTGAGATTATTTGTTAAGTCAGCAAAGTTCTTCACATATTTTGCCATGTATTCTGTGAGGCCCAAGATGGATTGAAGTTCCTTTTTAGAATTAGGCTCGGGAACTTTCTCTACCACGTCATGTAGGCTCATTTTGGGTTTGAAGCCATCCTTAGGGATGATGTGCCCAAGATAGTCAACTGCTTCCACCCCTATTTTGCATTTTTCGTATTTCAAGGTTAGGCCCGCCTCCTTGGATTTTATGAGGATTTGTCTTAGAGGTGCATCATGCTCCTCAGTGGTGGCACCGTATATTAAAATATCATCTTTGAAGCATAATGTTTTGGGTGTCCCTTCTAAAACATGCTGCATAATCTTTTGAAATATTGCAGCCGCCAAGGCTAATCTGAAAGGCATTCTAAGGAACATGAATGGCCCCAGGGGTGCAGTAAAAGCAGGTAATTTCCCAGAGTTTGGGTGTAATTCCACCTGATGATATGTCAATGAAAGGTCTAAGATGCTGAAGCACGTTGATTCCCCCATGGTACTCAGGATTTTGTGAATGCAAGGCAATGTGTGTCTTTCAATGAGGATATTGACATTAAGATCCCTCTGATCAATATGCAACCTAATGTCATTTCCATGGCCCTTCTTAGAGATAACAACGGGGGCGACCCAATCAGAGCAATCAATAGATTGAAGGATGCCTAAGGTTTGTAATCTGGATAGCTCTTTCTTGAGAGGTTGCAACATAAGGTGTGGTATGGGTCTAGTTTTGTGGACCACAGGTCTGGTGTTAGGTTTTAGTTTTATCTTGTGCTGGAAGTTTTTTAGAAGGCCTAATTTGGACGTGAACACCTCAATAAATTGGTTGCATATAGTTTTGCTAGCATTGGCTGGGTCCATGGTGAACACTTGTTCTGGGTTATTTGGGTCCAGTTTAATCTCCAATTCTTTCTGATGTTGCCAGCCAAGGAGATTAGACCCTTCATCGACTACCTAGATCTTCCCCAGGGTAGATCGGTATTTGAATGGAATACAAGTTGTGACCATGCCTCTTAAAGGGATAGTGTCCTTGGTGTAACTCTTAGGGGAAATGTCAGCAGACATTTCACTTTCCTTCTTTGCAAATGTTCATGCTTTTAAAAAAAGAAATGTTAAGAAATGTGAAAGGGGACCACAAATCTGCATACGTTTTAATTTGCTTGCCATACAGACCAATTTCGCATTGGGGGTACTTAAGTTGGTTGATATCATTCGATTCATGTACTTGGAAAACAATCTTCACATATTGAGATTTCGCATCTGTGGCCTCACCTACACCACTCTGTTTTTTAGATAAGCTCTGACAAACTCTTGCTAAGTGCCCTACTGCGATAACATTTGAGCTTACTGACTTCTGTGTCACAAACATGGCTGGTACTTCTATCAGATTTTACCCTACCTACAGTATCATGAATCGAAAGGTTGACAATCTCTGATACCTGCTCGGAGTCAGTAAAGGCAGGGGATTTCAATTCTTTGATGCACATAGCAGTATGTTTGATGGATTTTGCTAATTCAATAGCGTTGTGAAGGTTAGGTTGTCTCTGCAATAACTTCCCTTGTATTTTGGAATTGTTGGTACACCTTACCAGCTGGTCCCTTATGAGAGAGTCATGGAGCTCTCCAAATTCCCACAGTTTACTTAACCCCCCTTAAAAGAGGCACACAACCAGTTATACTTTCTTGTTTTCCCTGGATCCTACAGAAAAACGTGTGGCATTCCAGGGTTATGTTAACTTTGTCTCCAAAGTGTAATTTTAAGTTCAGTAGGGAGATCTCAACTACGTCATCTTCATTATCATCAGCATTGCGACCTTGTACGTGGGCTGATAAAGTGTTAAATATCTTACTGCCATGGGTGCCCTGGGTGTGAAGCATAATATGCTGTTACCTTATGGGGCTGAATTTCTCCCCCCAAATTGCTATCAAATAAGATTCAAATATTTTTACCCACTCTTTCCAGGGACTGCTAGACTCCCCAAACTCGTTAAGGAATGGTGGTGGTAGGGCCATGCTGGCAGCAGCCATAATAAGTGCCAAGGGAATATTCAAAAAGAACACTGTAGTGTGTGTATCACTGAAGATGCTGTTGATACACTGAAAGGCTGAATATACTTTATTACTGTAGTGTACGTATCACTGAACAGCTTGTGACACGCCGAATGGTGTGCGTGTCACAGTCAAACTGAATTGAGGAAAGTGAAGGTCAGGATAGCTTTGCCGCATAGGTGTGCATGTCACCAGAATAAGGGGTGAACGCTTGAAAAGGAAATAGCCTCAAGAGTGTGGGTCACTGCAATGCAATGGCCCATGACTCGCTAAAGGGTGTTTGTGTCACCGTCGACCTGAATAGCAGTAAGCAAAGGCGTGGATAATTTCACCAGGCGGTGTGCAAGTCACTGAAGCAAGAGAACAGGGCACGAACGCAGGCTCGCAGGAACACCTTTGGAGGTATGGACTGCTGTGACGAAATGCTTGCAGGAACACCTTTGGAGGTGGGAACTGTTGTGAAGAAATGCCTCCTGTGGCTGGAGTATCCGTCGGCCAGATCGGAAGCGCCCAAAGAGAATTCGCACGCATGCCTTGAGGAGTACCGGGCACCAGCAATGGCGGAAAGTGTCGGCCAAGCTCAGGAGGCACCGGGAAGAATGGCACAGTGGGAACCCCCACAGCAGAGCTCAAGGCCAGAAAAAAGTCATAGAAGGAGCACTAGGGGCAGGGTGTCAAAGGGGGCAGAGGAGGCCGGATCCACAAAGGTAATAAGAAACAAACCCCCAACACTCTGTGAAGAAGGGTGTAGCTTAGGAATGTGCCGATATCCAGAGAGAACCACCAATGCTGAGAAAGTATAAGGAATAAATCCGGACAAGTACCAACTGGAAGGAAGTATCCAAGAGGAGTAAAGAAGCATGGCAGTAGACAGTACCATAACCTTGTGGGTCACAAGGTGAACACTCAAAGAAGAAGGTTACGTGGTGGATGCAGAAAGAAGGGAAGGAGATTCGTCCTGCTCCCTTATGCAGACCAGTCATCCCCAGTGTTATAGAGATACTTCAGACGAAGTTACGCTAAGATGTTTAGTTTGGTCTCTACTATTCTACCAGCAAAAGCAGCTATTGGGTCACGCAGCCACAACATTCTCTCTCACTTTCTACAGTGAGGCTCCCACAGCCAACATTATAAGGGCAGCCTTTTGACCAACTGAAGGGCACTACCAACTGGGAAAGGATAGAGGGGGGGAGGAAAGGGCATCAGGAAGGAAGGCATCCCCATATAAATACAATATGATATAATATATAAGAAATAAAACAAGGGGAAACAATATTAAGCAAGAGAATGTAACAAGTACCAATCACAAATTGTGGTTGTTAGAAATGGGGGTCTCTAGTTTGCAGTGGCTTACATTCTGTAGGGACCCTTCCTTCTAGTCAGGGTAAGGGAAATACAAACTCAAGATAACCCCTGCTCACCCCCTGTGTAGCTTGGCAAAAGCAGTAGGGTTATCTCAGAGGCAATGTGTAAAGTATTTGTGCATAACACACACAGGAACACAGTGAAAACACCACACACTGGCACATCACCAGTTTAGAAAAATAACCAATCTTTATCTAAACCAAACAAGACCAAAATGACAAAAAAACAACATATACAACTCAATATCACTTTTAAAAGTTTTAAGAAATTCTGTCCATAAAACTCTATAGATGCATTGATTTTAGCACAAAGTACCTTTGATTCGTCAAAATCCAAGTTAATAATAATAATAATAATAATAATAATAATAAGTTGAAAAACAGCCGCAAAGGAGTAAAGTGTCAGAAAGCACAGTGATGTGTTCATTCTTGAGCCCTGGCAATTTGAGGCATCAGTTCTGCTGCATGCAGGAGAAGTGTTGCTCCAAAGCAGGACTGCGAGGAGAAGTGATGTGTCGATTTCCAGAGTTGACTACTTTTGGTGAGGTGATGCATTGGAAACTTGGCTAACAGGTGCGATGCGTGAAAAACTCCAGGTAGATCGATACAGTAGCAAAACAGGTCCTGTGTAGATTCTTCTAGTCGCAGATATGTGATTTGTTGGTTATTTCAGCTGATCAGCAGTGTCCTATATCAGAGTCAGAGTGCACGGTTTCGGATGTGAGAGACATGGTGCTCTGGAATCGGATGCGGAGGTTTCTTCAGCTGCGGACAAGTACTGCATCGATTTCTTCAGCCGCACAGTGGCAGTGCATGGAATGTCAATGCATCGATTCTGCACCAGGAAACACCTTCAAGAGCCCAGAACTGGAATTAGCACCACTTGGCAGGCCAGAACAACCAGTAGTATAGTTCAAGGATGGTGCAGGTGAAGTTTTTTTATGGCCTTGAGACTTCTAATAGGTAGAAAACGCACACAGGTCCTTGGAAAAGCTTGGAAAAGAAGGATACAAAAGCAAAGACCAGTTCTTTCTCTGCCCACAGACTGAAGCAGAAACTGCAGGTCAGCACAGTAAAGCAACACACAGCAAAGGGGTAATACTCTTCCTGACAGCTCTCCAGCTCTTCTTCTTGACAGAGTCCTCAGTCCAGAGGTTTACTAACGATGTGGGTTAAAGGTCCTATACGCATACCCTGTTTGGTCTTCGAAGTAAGTATACTTCAAAGGAAAGTCTTTGTTGTCTACAAGATCCTGCCTTGCCCTGTCTTCACTCCAGACACACTACAGGGGGGCAGGCAACATTGTGAGAGGGCAGGCACAGCCCAATTCAGGTGTCAGTGTTACCTCCTCCTACAACTCTAGCTCAGGAAGGCTCATTGGCCTAGTGATGGGCCATCATGAAATGCAGGGCACACCTCAGCTCCCTTTGTGTAACTGACTGGAGTGAATGCTCAAACGACCCACCTGTCAGTCTAAACCAGACATTGAATCCCCAGGCAGGCAGAGGCACAGGAGGGTAAAGCAAGAACATACCCACTTTCTAAAAGTGGCATTTTCAATCAAAGATTTGAAAACCAACTTCACTATTTTTAAACTTGGAACTTAGGGAGCCCAAACTCCAATTCTCAATCTCTTCCCAATTGAAAGTTACACTTGTAAGATGTTGTAAGGCAGCTCCAAAGATAACCTATAGGAGAGACAGTCCTTGCAATAGGTAAACATGAAATTAGCTTTATTTCACTATCAGGACAAATAAAACATATCAGTGCATGTCCTACCTTTCAGATTCACTACACCCTGCCCATGGGGCTGCCTTGGGTCTACTTTAGGGATGCCTCACATGTAGAAAAAGGGAAGGTTTGAGCCTGGCAAGTGGGTGCACTTGCCAGGTTGGCATGGCAGTTTAAAACTGCAATCACAGATACTGCAGTGGCAGGCCTGATACATGTTTGCAGGGCTGCTCATATGGGTGGCACACTCAGCGCTGCAGGACCACTACTAGCATTTGTTTTAAAGGCCCTGGGTACACACAGTGCACTTTACTAGGGACGTACCAGTAAATCAAATATGCTAGTCATGGATAACCATTTCAAAACAACAGTGGTCCCATGCATGCACAATGCTGTAAAACAATAAATATAGACAGAATCGAATCTATATTTGGAGCGACATGTCCAGCCGGACAGCGGTCTTCAAATTTACTCAATATGCATAGAATTACACACAGAAGGGATACCTTCAACATTCACCAGTGTGGGGCACAAACCTGTACCCTGACACTCCTAGATTCCACACGGAAAGGAGAAAAGGAGGGCTTTTGTAAGGCAAAAGTGACGTTTTCTGTTTTAAGAATTCAAATGTACAGAAATATCATAGGGCACCATTTACAATACATTACATATAAATCAGGTTATGTATAAGGTGCGAGGCAGGTCGACTGCGTTTCGGTCCCACTACTTTAAATCATGGGGACCATCATCAGGACATTAAGTAATGCCTTAGCGAATATAAAGCCTCAAAAAATGCCTATGAGGGGGAAAGAGGAGAGAATTGGCAATTGTACATTTCCATAAAATAATATCAGTGACTTAAAGTGAGCTTATTTTTAAACAGACGCAGTGACTAGGTGACGTTTCCTACAAGCTAGAAGTGGATTTTATGCTGAAAATAATTAAATAATTCTCATCAAGAGGATATCACTACAGATGGGTCAAAACACAATCACTCATGCGTGAGCAAAACGGCACACCTCCCGTCGCCGCAGATCCGGGCAAGACCCCTCACGCGGTAAGCACTTTCTGTCTTTCGCGGCGCCGCCCCACCATCGAGCGCATGCATTCACCAACCGGACCCACGCCCATATTTTCATCGAGCCATTTAGCCACCATAACGCACGACTATTAAGCTCCCCTCCACTCGGTTACTGGTTTACCCGCGCATGATTATTTCTCTACTGTGCAATGACCCACGACTATGAAGCTCACCTCCACTCAGTTACCCGCGCATGATTATTTCTCTACTATGCAATGACCCGTGGCAATTCGAGCCCACACGACGCACACCTTATTAGCAGTTTGTCTAGCCACCATTAGGCACGAGCAAAAAGCTGATTACCGGTTTCCCACGCGGTCACCGTTTCGCTCACGCATGAGTGATTGTGTTTTGACCCATCTGTAGTGATATCCTCTTGATGAGAATTATTTAATTACTTTCAGCATAAAATCCACTTCTAGCTTGTAGGAAACGTCACCTAGTCACTGCGTCTGTTTAAAAATAAGCTCACTTTAAGTCACTGATATTATTTTATGGAAATGTACAATTGCCAATTCTCTCCTCTTTCCCCCTCATAGGCATTTTTTGAGGCTTTATATTTACGCTAAGGCATTACTTAATGTCCTGATGATGGTCCCCATGATTTAAAGTAGTGGGACCGAAACGCCGTCGACCTGCCTCGCACCTTATACATAACCTGATTTATATGTAATGTATTGTAAATGGTGCCCTATGATATTTCTGTACATTTGAATTCTTAAAACAGAAAACGTCACTTTTGCCTTACAAAAGCCCTCCTTTTCTCCTTTCCGTGTGGAATCTAGGAGTGTCAGGGTACAGGCTTGTGCCCCACACTGGTGAATGTTGAAGGTTTCCCTTCTGTGTGTAATTCTATGCATATTGAGTACATTTGAAGACCGCTGTCCGGCTGGACATGTCGCTCCAAATATAGATTCGATTCTGTCTATATTTATTGTTTTACAGCATTGTGCATGCATGGGACCACTGTTGTTTTGAAATAGTATGTTCCCCGAGGTCCTGTGCTGACTGAATTGGGGCCCCTTGTTGCTTCTAAAGAAGTCATGGATAACCAATCACAATTTACACAGGGAGCACTTGCACTTTAGCCTGATCAGCAGTTTTAAAGTGCCCAGAATTAGGCATTGGTGGTGAACTCTGCTTCCTTTGCAGAGTTTGCAGTTCTTTAAAACTCTGCTCTGCGTAGCAGAGTTTTTTTCTCATTCGCGCTCATCCACATCAAGTTGGCAAGAGTGAGCGAGGAAAATTCAACTCCCAGTGAGATTTCTCAATGTGAGCAGTCAGATTTCTCAATGCGGAAGGTAGCAGATGGTTGTGACCGCTCACATTGAGAAATCTTCAGTTTGCGTTGAGAAATCTGCTGCTCGGGTAAAAAATCTACATGAGCGGCAAGAAAAGAAGCAGGCTCCCGGGAACACTTCATGTCCATAGGAAAGTGCTGAATGAAGGGATGCTTGAATGACTATCCTTATTCCCTTAGCTGACAGACTTTTTAGTTTATTGTGGAGTTTGATTAAACCATAAGTAATGGCAGTTGCTTTCTTCGCCAGTTCATTTTTGTGAGCAGATAATTGGGCAGATTCTGTGAACCAGACCTCCAGATATTTGTATTTTGGAGCTGACCAGAAGGACATTGGACCCATAGTGCATACAACTTGTTTTTTATTCTTGCTCCAGCCAAATACAAGGATTGTTGTCTTGTCTTGATTGATGGTAAGGTAATTATTTGCACTATAATTGCGTAGGCTTGTCAAAGCACCTTGTATCCCCACTTTTTGTTATGGTCCATGATGACTATGTGGGTTATGTATTGAAGGATATGAAGGGGGTGGGCTAAGAGGGGGAGAACCAGACATCTTCTAAACAGAGCTTTCCCCAAATCTGCTGTGTACAAGTTGAAAAGTAAGGGTGCCAGGACGCAGCCTTGTTTCAGACCCTCAGTGCGGCAAATATTAGCAGATAAAGATGTATGGTCTGTTCTCACTCGTACCCAGGTGTCAGAATAGAGGGAGATTATGGCTGTTAGGAGGGGGGATGAAATTCCCCAGCTTGCTAATTTCTTCCAAAGGGTGTGTCTGTCAACCTTATCAAAGGCTGCAGTGAGATCGATATAACAGCAGAACAATGGGGGTTGGATCTGCTGGGTAGTTTGATGGCAGAGGGCAGATAATGCTATAATGTTGCTGGTTGTGGCAGCTGCTGCACGGAAACAAGTTTGGAAAAAGGGGAGCAGCTTGTTTGCTTCTACCCAGGCTTCTGGTTCTTTTAATGATATTCAGGCAAATGCTTTAGCTTCTAGGTCTATCAGTGCAATTAGGCGATAATTGTTCAGTTTTAGGGGGTCATCTTTTTTAAAGATTGGGCATAATATTGATCTTTGCCAGGGTTCAGGTCTTTTGCCCAATGTTTAAACAGTGCTGAATATTGGAGTTAGTAACGCTGCTCAGTCCTCTGGGGCACATTGGAAGATCCTGGCTGGGAGCCCATTTGGGCCTGGAGCTCCATTGGCCTTCATGGCCTTTATTAGATTTGCTATTTCCGTGGGTGAGGTTAGATCTCAGTCTTCTTCTGATTTTGACAGATAGGGCAGCATAGAGTTGGTGTGCTAGTTTGCAAGAAACAGACTGCTGACGTGGTTCTCCCAAACTGATGCTGAAACCCCGTTTTCCTTTGATATCCCAAGTGATTTTAGGTTGTTCACATACCTCCAAAAACAGACTAGAGACCTTTCTTTGAGCATATCAAAGATTTTATTCCAATCCTCCTCTTGTTGAGCTAATTTCAGAGCCCATAGAGTTTTTTTGTGGGCTATCCATTCATCTTTTAAAGTTTCTAGGTTTCTGGATGTTGTATTAAACTTGCACAGGCGAGTGGTGCTCCTCCTTAGATTCTTCTGCGTGGGAATGATGTTCCATTGCAACGGGAATTTCTTTGGATGGCTAGGTGTCTGCTGTGTGCGCATTAACGGACCCCTACGCCCCTGAGTGATTCTACCAGAGCTCAGGTCATGGAATCCCAGTTTATTAAAAGTAGTTCACCAGGTTAGTCCATATACTTAGTTCTACCTTTGCGGAGCCATTTGTCCCTCAGTGCGGCAAATATTAGCAGATGTCCAACTGGGGCGTGTGCAAAGGTTGCTAATTGATTCTCCTTACTAGATTATTTGTTTCAGCTCCTGTTGAGAAACCCTGCTCCAGGCCGTTGTCTGCTGTCAAATATTTTATTCCACTCCTCCTCTTGTTGAGCTAATTTCAGAGCCCATATAGTTTTTGTGTGGACTTTCCATTCATTTTTTAAAGTTTCTAGGTTTCTGGATGTTGTATTAAACTTGCACAGGCGAGTGCTCCTCCTTAGATTCTTCTGCGTGGGATTGATGTTCCATTGCAACAGGAAATTCTTTGGATGGCTAGGTGTCTGCTGTGTGCGCATTAACGGACCCCTACGCCCCTGAAGTGATTCTACCAGAGCTCTGGTCATGGAATCCTAGTTTATTAAAAGTAGTTCACCAGGTTGGTCCGTATACTGGGTTCTAACTTTGCGGAGCCATTTGTACACCTGGGGCGTGTGGAAAGGTTGCTAATTGATTCTCCTGACTAGATTATTTGTTTCAGCTCCTGTTGAGAAACCCTGCTCCAGGCCGTTGTCTGCTGTCAAAGATTTTATTCCACTCCTCCTCTTGTTGAGCTAATTTCAGAGCCCAAATAGTTTTTGTGTGGGCTTTCCATTCATTTTTTTAAGTTTCTAGGTTTCTGGATGTTGTATTAAACTTGCAGAGGCGAGTGCTCCTCCTTAGATTCTTCTGCGTGGGATTGATGTTCCATTGCAACAGGAATTTCTTTGGATGGCTAGGTGTCTGCTGTGTGCGCATTAACGGACCCCTACGCCCCTGAAGTGATTCTACCAGAGCTCTGGTCATGGAATCCCAGTATATTAAAAGTAGTTCACCAGGTTGGTCCATGTACTGGGTTCTACCTTTGCGGAGCCATTTGTCCACCTGGGGCGTGTGGAAAGGTTGCCAATTGATTCTCCTGACTAGATTATTTGTTTCTGCTCCTGTTGAGAAACCCTGCTCAAGGCCGTTTTCTGCTGTCTGGTGATTTAGGTCCAGATTTATGGCTAATAAGTTATGATCACTTTCATTGATCCTACAGTGGACAATCAGGGGTAGGATGTCATATTGGTCCTTACTAGCCAATCATGCATTGCATCCCAAGCTCCCTTCAATACAGATCCCCTTGGGGGTGTTGTATTATCTTCAAGAAGGACATACGGGTATCTCTGTGGCCGGGTGAGTTCTAGCTCAATCCCCCATTCCTCAAAATTTGGGGCCTCTTTCAAGATGACATCTTTCTAGTTGAGTCCCAGTTGGTGACTGTGTATTCTGGTGTCTTTGTCCCTGGGGTATGGGTAAATTATACTGAGGTAAGTTCAGTTGTGGTAAGTAGTTTCAAGGCTGGTATATATTGGACTAGTTGTAGAAGATTCCCTCTGTTTAAAATATCCAGAGGGCCATTTGAGAAGTAATGGGGGATGAATGCTAATCCCGCTCTGGGTAGGCTACCACCTTCTGTCCTGCTTGGTTTAAATGGGATTGTGTTAATTCTCCTGGTTGCTGGGTAGGAAGTGCAAAACATTCTCTTGCTGGCAAACCCCTATGTGTGTTGTCCCAGGGGTTCTTGATTAATTGTGGTTTGTATCATTTGTTCGCCTTTTTTTCCTCTTAGCTCAGAAGTCTTTTGTGTTGTCAAGTTGCAGGCCCCAGTATGTTCTTCTGCTAA
Organism: Lissotriton helveticus; assembly: GCF_964261635.1. NCBI lineage: Eukaryota > Metazoa > Chordata > Amphibia > Caudata > Salamandridae > Lissotriton > Lissotriton helveticus. The sequence goes on from NC_136059.1 coordinate 2,115,132,336, forward strand.
GGTATTTCCTTTGAAGTTACTACTTTCATTGAGACTCTGGTTGAAAGTTGGAAAACATGTAACTGTCTTCCTTTGTTGTTTGAGAGGGTCTGATGTGAGGGTTAAGCCTATTAGTGCCAGTTGCCTCCTTTGTAGGCGCTGTTTTTTTAAAGGTTTTTTCAATATCTTCTTTGCTGTTCAAGACAGGGTGGTTTCTTCCAAGGTTGGGGGATTCGGACCTTGCTCTGTAGCGTTTATATGTAACTGAGGGTTTGTGTAAGATGTTGAGTTTCCATTGGAATCTGAATTATCAACTGAGTTATCGCAGACTAGGGTGTTATCAAGTTCAATGCTGGTTGCGCTGTTGTTGAAGGGTTGCAAGCAGCCAATACTTGATTATCTGATTGTATGGTCCTTGGTGTAAGATCATTTTTTAAATTATCAAATAGGGCCCACAAAATTTCTGGTAGTGAGATCAGTTTGTCTGGGCATGTGTATGCTCTAGCTAGATTTGCCTAGATCCTAGGTCCACTAGGCTTGTAGCAATCAACTGAATTAGGACAATCTGGAGCTCCATTTTTTGTGATTGCCAAATAGGAGCTTTTAATATTGTATCCTGTTTTAATGCTGAATATTCCCGATTTGAAGTTACTGAGCCAACTGCCACCTTCGTAGGCGTAGTGTGGAGAATTGAGAATACTTGTTGCACTCTTAATTAGTGGTGTTTGGGCCAAAGAAGCTTCCATTTGTGCGTCTATCTGAGCTTCTAATGTCGCTAAAAACTGGCACCCCTTATCGAGGTCTAGTGTGCTATGCCGCCTTTGCGCCCTGAGTGGAAATTGTATCTCCAGGAATGTCGGAGCACTTGACTGGATCTCAGTTCCCTGAGGAGGATAAGTTGTATTGATTTAGACTGTTGTTGTGAAATTCTTATTTTGAGAGATCCTCTCGCTTGGGTCGCGGTCTTGGCAGAGTGTGAGTTTAAAAGACTGAGTTTGCCCCCTATAGGCTCGGCGGGCTCTGGTCTCGTAAAAGGCGACCTGTTTCGAGAAAGTGATTGCCTTATAATTCTCTTTGGGCTTTTCACAAGGTGGGAACGTGGGGCTCACGGTTTGTGTGATTTTGTGAAAGTAGCTTTGAATTCGACCCTGGGGATGGGGAAGAGGCAACATGATAGTAGAGCCTTCCTTTGTAGGGCTGCTCCTCAGATGAGTTCCCGGTTTGATCGCTGGGTTATTTTGTTGTTGCAGTTGGGTATCACCCGAGGACTTGGGTTCAATACTATCCTGCCTACCTTGACCCTTTCCTTCAGATTCTGGGCTCAGCTGCTGAGTCTCTCGGTATGGGCTAAGGCTCCTATTGGAGTGGTCTATTTGTCTCTTTCTGGCCCTATTTCCCTTTTTTACCATGATATTAACAATGCTGCTGTGCCAAGAACAAAGTGTTGCACTGCAGTTTGCCATTGTTTACCACTGGCTGGTAAAGCCCCCTCTCTGGGCCTTGAGTCCTTGGGTCTATCTGGGCAATTAATCTCAGGGACCAAATATTCGCAGCGGAAAGGAGAAGGGAGGTTACAGGGGTGATGAACAGGCGTGGATGGGCTATGAGATGAGCTGGTGGGAGTTGAGCTTCCCCTCTCCCCAGCAGCTGAAATCTCCCTGGGCACTTCCTTTGATGGTCAAACTTGCTGTGTGCAGGACCTCCGGATGTTAGCCAGCCACCCACCTCCTGTTTCTCTTGCTGCGGAGCGGCTGGCACTTTTCCTGGGGCACATTGGTCATGGCTTGCAGTCCTTGTGCCTCCCTGGATACTGGCAGGGTCTGTGCTGAAGGTGCTCCCAGCACATTTAGGGCCCAGGTAAAGCTTGCACAGCCCAAAGGTTTCTGTCAATCTTCTGCTGCAGGCTTAAAGATAAAAAGTGGTGATGCCCGCTTAAACAAGAAAAATACTGGGGAGTCAGAAGTGAGTAGGGCCAATCACAGGGCCACAGGCTGCACCTGGAACTAACCGGGCCACCTCTGCGACTGCCTGTAGCACTCACTCTGCGGCCGCTGTCTTACGGCAGCCAGCTCAAGCCCTCTTATTGCCTCCTACTACCTGGAAGCGGAACATGAGTGGGCTGGATACGACGGAGCCAGTGGGCACTGCCAGATCTAAGTAACTAAGCCCTCAACAACCCGCTGCTCTTCGAAGCCGGTAGGGCCGTCAGTAGAACCTACCCGTAGAAGCCCGCAGTGGTAGCTGGGAACGTCACAGTATGAAGCATTTCAGAACCTTTGTGTCTCCTCCTCCTTCTCCTCCTGCATTACACGTTACTGCCTGCTTATTTCTGCCCTGATGAGGACAAGGACTGGACCCATCTCACTTGAACCTAGAGTGAATACATGGGCTTGCTGGCTTGTCCTCTGTTCTGAAGTCTCAGCGCCATCAAAGAATTCATTCAACTCTGCAATAGTACCTGTACTCTGTCATCTGTTATTCCTGCCCCGCCAAATGGTACCAATCCAAACCTACACCCTTGAAAAGTGATTCCTGCTGGCAAGAACCATGACAATCGATGCAGTGATGACTTTGTGAAGATTAGAACCAATGCATTGATCTTCAATGTAGATGCCGATCACCAACATTGCCTTCAAGACTGAGCGGCTCAACAGATAGCACCGCTTGATAATGACTCAATGACTGCATCATAAAAGGTTTCTTTATTGCCTAAATGGATCAGCGCCAATGCAGCAAGATGCTGACATTGCTGCTTTGATCCATCCACAATACTTGGTCAGCGGGACCTGCATGAGTCCTATAGCCTACCTTTCCTTCCAGCACGGACGGCCTGGACTTTGGATTTATCGTGGTTTAAAGCAGCCTCAAGTAATCGCTTAGCGCTATTGACTTCTAAGCACTATTTTTGGTTTATTCTTTAAAAAATTAGAACTCTGGTTCTACTATTGGATGTTTGTTGTTTTGGTATTCGGTTACTCATACAAATATTCTCAATTGTTCTAAACCTTTGTGGAGTATTTTTGTGGTGTTTTCATCATGTTATGTTGTGTGTGTGTGTGTCACACATATTTTACACATTGCCTCTTTAGATAAGCATGACTGCTGTTTGCCACGGTAACAGAGGGTGAGAATAGGTGTATCTAGCTTACCCTGACTAAGATTGTTGTCCCTTCTCAGACAGGGTGCATAATAGAGAATCAATTTCTAACAAGAGGGCAAAATTATAGGGCAAAAGTATAGTTAGTTCATATAGGAAATTATCATAAGGCACAATCCATCCAGAAGGTAATGTAACAAAAATATTCTAAACCCTGAACATGAGGCAGGCTGACATGAACCTGTTCTCTAAAGTTGGGGCCAGCTAGACATTTATCACCTACAGAATGGAGCCTTTTTCTAACAGAATACACAGTGGAAATCACATTGTTAGCATAAGGTGACTGAATTGTTACACAGGATTAACAAAACATAATACAAACTGTAATGCAGTATAATCTAACATCCAATCTTTTATTTATAAAAGAAAGCATGCTGATGCATGAAGTGCTGCACAAAAGCCTGCGGTCTATGCAATTAAACATTGGTGAGTCAAATATGGAGGGCCTGAATTCGATCTTGGTGGTCTCATCACCGGTCCACCGTAGTAACGGTCCTCAGTACTCCATCAAGCTCACTGTGGTCCGCCAGCCATATTTAGATGTTGTGGTTAGAGACAGAGGCAGCCGCAGCAGCAGTCTTCTCTGTGGCTCACAGTACTCTGCCATCATCAGGCGGGCAGTATTACGCTGACCTTATTTAGATGACACTGCTGTGCATGCGGACTGTGATTGGCGGTTTCTCAGCAGAGTGAGGCCATGGTGCAGTGAAGACCACTACGTACGACTTATTTAGGGGTCGAAAGACATATGTGTCATGTTATCATGCAAATACATATCTAGGCAATGCGTTATGTCCCTTTATGTCATAATTTGAATACCGCTCTCAGAACATTTCATACCACTGAATGACCCCTCATATGATACATAGGAGTAATGAACGAGTGGCTTACCTTCAATTCCGGTGACAATGGACTCATTAGGTGGTGTTGATGCAGCAAAGGGGGGACCTGTCAGAAGGCATAGAAGAAGCTGGAAACAGGAAATATGTAAGTAATCTTCTAATTTCCTACCATTTCGCCCCCTGGAAGTAGGAGGTCTTCCCACCACAGTTTGGCCTGCAGGAAGGCAGATCGTAACCAGATCGCCTGAAATTTTGCCTGGAATCCTGCCGCCAGCCGTTCCACCCTCCACCACCATCTACATGGTCCACATATCATGGTGCAGTCCGAGGATTGCAGCCGCTTTCGTCTATGGAATCCCCAACATCTAAATTGGGCAGGTGGATTTTCAAGATGGCAGGCATGAAAACCACAGAAAAAGTGGCGGTGGGACCGATTCCACCAAGATCTAAATCAAGCCCTAAGACTGGTAATCTTAAATCTACCTAATGCCTCTTTAACCCCACTACCACACACTTCCTGTGCCTTTATCTCACTCTTACCAGTCCCTGTTTTCTACCCAGGTGACTGTGTGCCGTCTTTCTCTCCTTTTAGCTTTCTGGTCTGTGTGTTTTACCCTCAGCACATGTCTGAGGAGGTAACATAAATGCCAGTACCCAAAAATAAGTTCAGGTGGCCCCTACAGGAACCACCGGCTTGATCTGAGCCTACTATCACTATCCTAACACCATTCCCTAAATACATATTAATTCATCTTCTTTTGACCTAATGTTGTTGGATGTGACAGTACAAATCTAGTAGCACACAAAACAAGGACAAACTCATTTTATGAATGGACTTTCTGTAACAGTCAGGAATAAAGCCCTTGAACAGTTACGTTTCTAGGAAAGCAGCCTTCCAAGTCCTGCAAGAATAGCACATCAACAAAGTATTTGATTTCTGCACATTCTGCTGCTTGCAGAGACAGAGTGAGACCACCGTATGAACAAATAGAAGATTACGTTTGTAGCGTGCTCCCCAGCCTGGGTACCCGCCAATGACTTTGCCACACACAGAGCTTAGATTTACACGTCATTGTCCATCTGCATGTAACTGCAAATTCAACATTCTAAACCAGCCTTCAATGCACTTCACTCACAAAATTTACGTTACTGTTCTATGTGTACCTCAGGAGGCAAAAGGGTACCATCATTTATAATTCGCAAAACACTACAGCACTATATGTGCCTAATTTAGGCCATGTCTAGCCAATGTCAAGAAAACAGTTATGTACGGTGCAGCTTTCTTGTTTTTGGTGCAGAAAAATAATGCTACTAAGCAAATATCATTGATTAATCAGAAATATCTTTGTCACAGACCAGAGTTGTCACAGAATAGGAGCTGAGCCAGAGGCAATTGGCCCAAAAATAGATCAATAGATTTTGTCAAATGAGCTCCTTTTGTTGTTCAGAAACCATCTGTTTAGTATATGAAGTACAGCAATTCAGTATTTGAAGTACTGTCACACATGTATTGCCACTAATGTGTCTTCTCAAGATAACAAATATCAGGCCATAATCCCAAAGGATTCTTCTGTTTCAAGGTTTAGTGTATCAGGTATAGAGTTGAACAATGTCTTTAAGAAGTCAAGAATAAATATCACTCACAAAACCTCTGGCAAGCTTTACTGGAGGCAATAACTTTAGGAAAATGAAAGAAATGTTGGTGAGATCATAAGATGGGGATACCAAAGGTCCACTGAAGAATGTGGAGTTGAATATAAGTCTGCAACTTTAGATACATAATTTCATAGCTCTTTACCAGAAGAAAGAAGAAATTACCTTGTGTAAAACAAAGAACCTAGCAATGCAGAACCAGGTTGTGCCAGGAGGTAACATCAGCCCAAAATAAATATTGCAGCATTAGTAGCACAGCGGGAAAGCTGATCCAAAGCCTATCATGAATCGAAATTCGAGTCTAGGACAACAACTTTCTGTCCACTCAATATCTGCCTATGGAAATAACTTAACCCTATTGTCATCTGTATTCACTCAATATTTTAATAACATCTGATGTCTTGAGGAGATCCCATCTTCATGGAGAAAATCGATAATTCTGCCAATTCACAAAAAAGGGGCCCGTAATTCTTGTGGGAAACTACTGTCTCATTTCACTGCTCAATGGAGAGGTAAAAATATTTGGGAAATTGTTACTATCTCATTTGGATCAGTGGATGTAAGAAAAAGACTTAATATCTCTGTTTGAAACAGGTTTCAGGAGAGGCCAGAGTACAGTGGATCGTGTTAATAGATTTAATCTTATCTGCCCTAAATACATACACCTCAAAAGGTCGACACTATATCTGGTATTCATCGACCTCCAAACCGCCTTTGATTGTGTCAACCACCCCACATTATGGTAAATCTTAAAGGGGCTGGAAACCCAGAAATCCTATTAAACCAATTAATCACATTGCATTCCGGTAATACCACTCTAAGTTTACCACCAAAGGCAAATATACAGCAGAGATTCCAATACAGTGAAGTGTAAATCAAGGCAACATACTAGCACCAACTCTCTTCAACTACTATACAAATTATTTTTTGGAAGTCTCGACCTAGATGCCCCTAAGATGAGTATAATGTGGATACCAGTACTACTCTTCGCCGATGATGTGGTGCTAATGGCCAGAACAGAGCTATTGATGCACTATTTACTGGCAGGTTTTGAGTCATCCTGTGCTACAAGAAGTCTAACTATCAATGTTGGGAAAACTAAGTACATGATTCTAAACCAAAAAAAACAACTTGAGAGCGACCTTCAGGGTATATAACAAGCCTGTTAATTGTGTGCCCACCTATGACTACTTGGGAATGCGTCTGGATGACAATCTTGCGTGGGCAGCGCAGCTATCCAAGAGTAACACTACCCTGGTCCAATAAACTGGAGTGGTGCTGAGATCCGCTGAACCATGTTGAAACCATTCAGTGGGATCAGCTATATTGGTGTGTAAAATAAAAGCAGGGCAAAAAGCACCTATGGCGCTGAGATTTGGGGGTGTAGAAAAATTCCATCCATTCAAATCTCTGAAAACAACTTCCTACAATGGCTATTGTACTTGGGCTGTGGAAAACGGATAAGGGCGGGCAGAGAACTGTTTCTCTGCCAGCGGAGTGTGCAGAGTATAGCTTAGTCCGAGCTCTGCTGAGAACGCAGAGTATAGGCAAAACTCCGACTCTGCAGCTGAGTGGAGTTAGCCAGCCCCACCAGCTAAAATAGGCCCCGCCTCCAACACCCCTAATGAAAAATATTTAAATATGAACTTATAAAGAAAAAACACACTTACCTGTACTGTGGCGTCTCCGGGCTGCCCTTATCCTCCTCACTGTCTCTCTACTGCAAACCCCCTACGTCGGATGTACGTCTTGCGAGAACTCCGCATTTTAAATTATTTCTTATTAGGGGGGTGGAGGCGGGGAGCGGAGCAGAGCTGAGTTTTTTCCCAAATCTGTGAAACTCTATGTAGTGGCACTATGCCAGCCCACACAGGGTTTAAAACGGATGGATGCTTTGAGAGCAGAACTTAGCATCAACAAAATTGAGGATAATCTTGCACTGGCACCAATAAAGTATTGGATGCATATCTGGCCCAAAGGGAAGCTTGCTTCTTACAGATCCCCTCTATCAGACATCATGATAAATCAAAACTATCACACAATAATATGGTTTGCCCACATATCAAATGTTCTTCATAATATCAGCCTAGAAGATCTCTGGCTCTAACCGGAAACCGTTACAAAGGTCAGCCTTGCTCTAGTTACGAAGGCATATTGGGAACACATAAATCTAGTGAAGATAAGTTGATCGGCTTCCCTGATAAACACTGTCTATCATTCAAACAAGATTGCAGCTTTGAAACTTTCCTAGATGAAATCTTCTCAGCAGAAAAGAGATATATCTATCTAAAATTCCAACTGGGTACATTGCCAGTGGCTAAGAGATGGCCAAATATTCTGACAAAGGAACAGACCTGTGCCGGTGTTCCTTGAAAGGCCCAGAACCATCTCATTTTCTTCTGCTATGTCACCTTACGCTAAGTATATGGAAATATTATCTATGCTCCCGCTTTGTCCTGCACAATATTAGCAATTATATTAGCTGCATGCGATCAGATGATCAAAGTATATTTTTGGCTGTCTCGTTTTATATTTAAAAATCCTGTAAATTAAGAAATTGAATCCTGGAAAAACTGCGTTCATCAAAAGACAACACTTGTACACAAAGGCCTAGATGTGCTTGTTATCCGAATGATTTCTAAGCTATCCATTGGTCCAGAAACAGTATCTCCTAATGTGTTGATAAAATTCAAATTAAGAACTTGTTACGAAATGAACATACTACTTCTTGATCTACTATTGTAACTGTTTAGAATTGAGGTCTTTTGAGTTAGTGCACTGAAAAAAAGCATTGTGTTTATGGTTCTGTTCAGGGCAAGTGTGTTAAGTGAATGAAGGAGATAACATTGAGGGAATGAGTTTTTTACACAAATTTTAGTTACAAAAAAATCATTGTGATGCCATAAGTGAGATTCTAGTTTAATTCTATCTTATACCTTTTAAGACCAATGAGGCACACTGTTTTTAACTTCTCTTTTAGACATATGCCGTAAAAACAATTTCTAAGGACTGTTCCATGGTTTTCCAATAGAGTTTGCTCTTTTGTTGATTTTACAAGCCAGGTTTAATAGTGCAATTGCCACAAGGATTCTGTATTGAAGCAGAACTGTGCATTGGGATAACAGGACGTCAGAATGTAGGGAGTGAGTCTCTTTACCACATTAGTACCTGCGGGCCCAAATCTGACAAGCTCACCGTGCCTCACCTGAACTCCCAACCTTCCCAGAGTAACAGGTGATTTGGCAACCTAGAACATGACCCTCTAGTCCCCAAGGGAACCAAGGAAACAGATCATCACCGTTTCATTTTCACTCATGTATGTCCATAATAAACAAAAGAAAGACAAGGAAAGTTTACAATATTTCTTGAATCTATCGTAGTCTATTATGAAACAGTTGTGCTGCGATTAGAAAACATATACAACTAAGCAGAGTAATCAATATTACTAGCAAACTGTTCACAATAAACAACCCTACCATGGTAAATAATGTATCTGTCTAGGCCTACCCTCTCTCTGCGACCACAGTGATAAATCAGTGATCTCGGGGATTAGCACAGGATCCCATACCTAGCATTTATAGTTAGGTGATCCGATTCATAAGTGTAAACTTAGTTTCTGCAAGGCTGGTGCACCCGTTCCAAGACCTGTTGCCTCAGCTGGATTTCTCCTCGCTGTTTAACAAGGGGCATGCCACATTTCATATGATAAAAACTACGGTGTGGGAAATCAGAAGCTGTGCAACTGTGTTGTGTATAAAACATTAGGAGATGTTGCTGACAGGGCACAAGAAAACAGTACACCATGTTATTTGACTTTGTACGAAATGTTCAGACCAAATCCCGAGAAGAAGAATTGAATAACAAATAGCAGGTTCAGCATATTTCATAAATACTATCATGGCACAAAACAAATGTGTTATGTGTGGCTGTACAAAGGAAAGGCAGCTTACAATGTGTAATATACAAAACTAAGAGGGATCCAAAGTGAGTTCAAAAGGGAACTTACTACAAGATGAAGGATAACTATTCAGGGAAATGTCAAAGTACTAGCACTTTAATGGAGAGCCCCGCAGGAGAATGCTGACTCCTTTATGGATTCTTAGTGCAATCATTTCCTGATCCCTGCGGGTCAATACTTATGGGAATGACTATTTGCATCTGCACTTTATGCCCTTAGCTTGTTGTTGCAATATGAAATTCTTGGCCCTTTTGAACAATTTTTAAAAAGAAAGTTTATTTTTTCTGCTGACATTTAGCAGCCTTGTACTAACTGGTTGCGGGTCTACTGTCAAAGGAAGCACACTTACATCTGGACTTTAAGCAGTACTTCCTGTGGTATGTCTTGAGACTCCATGAAGCAAAGTATTTATATACTTAGGGGCAGATTTACAAGCCCCTTGCGCCACTTTTGCGTCACTTTTACATGGAAAAAGTGATGCAAAAGTGGCGCAAGGGGCTTGTATATCGCCCCCTTAGAATCTTGTTTATTTGGTTACAGCAACAGCCACGGCAAGGAGCTTTGCACCCTCAGAATCCCGATCAGAACTGCAAGCAGTTGATCAAACTCCTAAGATTGCATACTCCAAGCGCGAGGCAAACAGAACATAGAAAGAAGAACATTCCATTAATGTCACATTTATTAAAAACCCATTACATCACCTACCACATAACACAAAATAAAAACAAAGTAGCAATCAGTATGTAACAAAATCCTTAAACCTGGAAGGAAGCCCACATTACTATCCAACGTACCCTCAACCGGTTCCACAGCTGACGGACTTACATTCTCACTCCTGAACCCCGTCTGTTCATGATCATTCAACCAATTTGTCCACTTAAGATCATGCTCATTCATTGAGACCTTCTTGCCTCTAATCATTTCTGCTTGATCCTTCCACAACTTAACTAACTGCCTTTTGCTCCACCAACTTCTGCCTTCCACTAATCCTGCACCTTTACTGACCTTACAGAATAGAACGGGATTTGAAAATACAGATTCACCTTTCTTACCCTGGAATGGTTTTTTAAACAAACCCTAGTCCCCCTCAGCAATCTCCAGATCTCCTTGAAAAACATTCCTGTTGAATCTTTTCTTCATATCTGCCCGTTTCTCCTTGCCATGACAGTCACATAGAAGAGTTTGCCAATCTACCCCATAGCAATTCAAAGGGAGTGAATCCTGTGGTACAGTGTGGAGAGGTATTGTAATTCCATACTTTTTCTTCCAAAATGCTTCAACATCAAGACCAGCAGCCAGGGTCGTTGGAATGCCTTTTTTAAGGACTTTATTGCCCCTTTCCACTAGACCATTGGAAGCGGGGGAATACCTGGCCACTTTCAAATGTTTGATATCATGAGTTTCCAAAAATGTACACATTCTATCCGACACAAAGTGAGTTCCATTATCTATCACTAAAGACCTAGGTGTTCCTTCCAACAAAAACACTCCTTTTAAAAAAATGATTGATATTATAAGTGTTAAGAGAACCCACAAGTTTGTAATACATCCATTTTGAATGATAGTCCATTGCCAAAATCATCAAGTACCTTAACTCTTCCGCCAAAACAATATAAGGACCAGAAAAATCCAGATCAACTTTATCGCAAGGTTTCCCCGGCAACTCAGTGGGATGCAAAGGTAACTTTGAAAGTTTCCAGTGCTTGTCTGAAAGCAAACATTCTTCACAGCCATTCACAAGACTTCTAACCTGAGTTTCCAAAGCCAGCCACCAGTAATGTTGTTTTATTTTCAAGCATGTTTTTGTCACACCCAAATGCCCCTCAGGCTAACAAGAGGAACAAATGTATCCCCTCTTTGCACAAAACCATTCTTAACTGAAAGTTCATCAGCAACTAATGCAAAAGTCCTTAATTCTCGAGTTAAATTTCCTACTTCTGGCCATTTTCCAGTGGAAAATTCCACCCCCTTGGAAAGAACAACATCATTTGAGCAAGCAATCCTCCAATCTGCTTCTGAAATAATTGGACTACAATTTTCAACTTCGTCCAGAACAGCAACACACTCTACCTCATCCTCATTAAAGTCCTCTTCATCATCCTTTTCCATCAACATTCTTGACAGGCAGTCAGCACGAAAATTCTTGCCCCCCTGAATGTGCTTCATATCAAAGTTATACTCTTGACCCTTTGATACGAAATGAGTTAACCTGGCTGACATAGTATTATTAGAGACTGCTGAAAATAAATGTGAGAGGCTTGTGGTCCGTAAAAATTTCAAACTTGCAACCCCAAACATACATTTAGTATTTTTGAGCCGCCCAAACACATGCTAAAGACTCACGTTCAATGGTGCTGTAATTTCCCTCAAAATGTTTGAGAGTTCTCGATGCGAACGCCACCATTTGCTCCTTGCCATTCCCTCTTTGACTGAGGACAGCCCCCAGACCATTCATACTTGCATCCACTGTGATAATAGATGGACAATCATCATGAATCGCATGCAAAGCTTGCAGAGAAACAATCAACTCTTTAACTTTCCCAAATACGCTATCCATTTCATAAGACCATAACATTTTTTGACCCATCTTGAAAAAAACTGTAAGGTGCTCCACAATTTGGGCCTAATTGCTCACAAATCTGGCGTAATACTCGGCAAGCCCCAAGAAAGAGCACAGTGCAGCTTTATCACCAGGTGGTTTAGCTTCTTTAAGGGCCCTGATAACAGAAAATGTAGGTTTGATACATTTGTCAGAAACAGTATGACCCATATAATCCAGTTCCTTCACTCCAAATGTACACTTATTAGCTCTTACAGTCATGCCATGGTCCCCAAGGGCAGACAACAACCTCTTCAACAAATTATAATGTTCACTTGCATTTTATGAAAAAATCAGGATATCATCTAAATAGGCTTGCACACCCATCATGCCTTTAAACATTGTATCCATTATCCTCTGGAAAATGCTAGCAGTAGATGCTAGGGCAAGGGGAAGCCTCAGGAACGTATATGCGCCAAAAGGTGTAACAAACGTCGTCAGTTCCTGAGACTCCCTTTTCAGGGGAATCTGATGATAAGCAGATTTAAGTTCTAAAAGTGAAATCCATTTAGCGACACCCAAATTTGCCAGAAGTTCAGGAATTTTTGAGAGTAGATGGTAATCAATTAAAATGTTCTTATTTAGACCTCTCAAGTCCTCACAAAGCCTAATCTCCCCGGTCTTCTATTGGCGACAACTATGGGGGCCGCCCTTTTCAAAGATACTGTGGGTTGAATGATACCCTTGAGAGCATAAATCATCGAGCATGGCTCTTAACTCTTCTCTTGCACTTAAAGGTACAGGTCTGACCTTGTGAATTACCAGTTGTGCATTAGGTAATAACCTAATGTTATGCTCAAAACCTTTCACGCAACCCACCTGATCTTTGAACACAGATTTAAATCCATTGAGCAAGTTGTTTAAATCCACATCCGGCTCACGCACACTACACACAGAGGTTCCTTTAACCCTAACAGTGTTATGTTCGCCAGGCACTAAATTCAGACCCATTTGTGCCAGATCTTCCCAGCCCACAATGTTCATCCCTTTTTCTGCTACATACACTTTAGTAACAATATTGCGACCCAAAACCTCAACATTAGATATGAAAAAACCCAACCCTTATTTTCCCATTTTTCAAAAAAATAAGAATCACGAAGAATTGTTATTGGCGATCCAGAGTCAGCCACATCTTTGTTTGCCACACCCATCAATTAAAGCGTCACAAAAGGGCCTTTAACTTCCAAAAGGTCATCTTTATAATCCAAAGTTAAAAGTAAATTGTCAAAAGACTCAGAACATGAATCCACTTTGACGTTCACATTGTTCACTTGAATTGGTCTGTTCTGACCCTTGCAAAGTTTCTGAAAATGACGATCTTTTTACAAATAGAACAACGTTTACCCAACGCCGGGCAGCCAGGAAAATTGCCAATGTGAAACTCCGAACTGCATCTGTAACAATAAGGTTGGCTTTTCCTTTGTACTAGATTCTTAGACTTGTCTTTTCCAACCACAGCAAGCAAACTTTCTTCTGCGGCTACTTCTTGGTCAGAAACTAGATTAACTTTTGAAGGAGCACCTGCTTGCATGGCATTAGTGGAGATAACAAATCTCTCAATGCTTAAAGCAAGATCAATTACTTCAAACAGAGGAGGAATTTTACAGATCAGAATCCTTTCCTTTATTTTGTGAGATGCACAATTAAAAACAAATTGCTCCCTGATGAAATCATCCAATAAAGGCCCAAACCTGCAAGTTGTAGCGAGAACCCTTACAGCTGATGTGTATTCTTCCATGTTTTCTTCCTCACCCTGTTTGCATTTGTAAAATGTATGTCTTTCAAGCATATTATTAGGTGGTTCAGAGAACTGTTCCTTAAGCCTTGCGATTGCCTCTAAATAAACCTTCCAAACTCTGTCACCAGAGTGACCAGCTGGAGGAGGAATTGGAGGCAAACTGTCAAAAATACGTTGTACTGCTTGTCCCAGACTACCAAACTTGCGAACAGGAGAATACTCAGTTGCAACCAAGTGGTTTTCGAATAAAAGAAACCACTCTATCCAAGGCATGCACAGCAGGCCCGGCTTTCCAAGAAATGGAGGAGGTTGCGTAATTTGATGAGGAGTAGCCATAGTCTAAATGCCCTCTAATATTATATTTATTTATTATTATTCCTCTACTTTTTTATTAAATAGAAAGCTAAATAAATAAATACAATATTGATATAATCAAAAGATATGAATTCAACTGCCTTAGATATAAGGTGTGTGTATCACCGGATGTGCTTGTTAAATAGCACTGTGACACACGAAGAGACCAATAAATGTGAGCGTGTCACAGAGAATCAGGAGCAACAGCTGAATTAATTCCTTAGACAATGACTCCAACAGCTGCTTTCATAAAAACAAAGATTGAAAGGTGTGCGTTTCACCACAATGCGCAAACAGTTTTTCATCAAAGAATCAAGGGTGTGTGCGTCACAGCGATGCACAAACAGCTAACTCCCACTACTTCGTAGTGCAAAGCCTTTACCCAAGCCAAGATGGCCGAAATGCGTCCACACGTCGTGTCAGTGCACTACGTAAAGCACCTGACGTCAGACTCTGCAGCCTTGCAGAGAGAGTTCCAATTGTGCGCTGAACAAGGAACCTCTGACTCCGCACAAACAAGTGCACGAGCCCCCAACAGTCAAGAACAACAATGAGGTCCAAATGTTTCAAATTGAAGAAAACTGGATCCTACTGAACCTTCCCTGGCACAGATATGGTGAGATGGCCGCAACGAGAAGTCACGCTCCGGCTGCAGGCACTTGAGGTCGAAGAAGAAGTGACGAGAAGACTTTGCCGCGTGAATTTCTTCTGATGGCGTAAGCTGCTCCCGCTAGTCGCCAAATGTGGTAAGTATTGAGACTCCTCGCAGCTTGTTTTTTTGGTTACAGCAGCAGCCACAGCAAGGAGCGTCACACTCAGGATCCCGATCAGAACTGGAAGCAGTTGATCGAACTGCTAAGAATGCACACTCCAAGCGTGAGGTAACAAGAACATAGAAAGAAGAACATTCCATTAACGTCACATTTATTACAAACCCATTACACTTTCAATGTTACCTTCTTCGTGAAAGCACGTTTTTCTTGCAGTCATTAAGTGCTAAGTTATTCAGACTCTTTGTGTGGCATACATGAGGGCAGCATTGGGGAAGTACAAATGGCATTTGCACTTTCACCGGGATCTTTAAAGATGCCCACTTCATGATGGCATATTCTCTTGTGGTCCTTAAGTGCTAGGATAGGTGAACCCTCTGTGCAGCGGACATTGGGGGCTTAACTCTTGAGGGCAGGGTGAATGCACTTGCACAAAATGCATTCTATGATTATAATTCTCTAAACTGCTCTTCAGTACTAAATTGCTTTGAACCAAACACATTCTATGTCAGGACAGGAGGCTCCGATTATGTTTTCTCATTTCTTTATTAGAAATGCTCAGCAGCCAATAAACAGTACTCATGAACACCAAGGTAACAACCATGGAGACTACAGTATAAAAGGTCCCATAGATAGTCTCTCTTCCTCTTTCTTTGCTGCTCCGCAGCCAGTTAAGTGCCTTTGACTTGTTATCTACTGTTACTGTACTTTTTCATGCTTACTTAATGCTTACTTGATTTGTTTGGCTTCGCGCTTCAACTCGCGCTGTGGTTCGCGTCTTCTGCGCTTTGTTTCTATCGGCTCCTAGTTGCCGTGTTCGTTGTTGCGACGCTTTCGTGTGCGCTGCAGTGGGGAGCGTGGGCTCACCTCCCCCTTTAAACCGGGTGCTTGTCGCCCGCGTTTAGCATTTCATTGTGGAGCGGGAGACCGAGGTTAGGAGGCTCGCGCGCTGTGCGCGAGCTCTTCTCTAGGTGTCTCGAGGTGGCCGTTACCGCGCATGCTCGGCGGCCATTTCCCGGTTCGATACAGTGTTTCCACAGCGCCGGGAGTCATAGCAGGTCGTCTTTGTTACGACAGAGCCCACAGCCTCGATATTTAACCCCTTTGACGCCTCTTGCTCTCACATTAGCATTGGGCTGGATAACTTGCATAGGCTTTGCCTAGAGTGCCATTTTTACTTGGCAGCAAGCCCTCCCTCCACCATTAATTATTTACTGAGCAGGTTTTGCCTGTATTGCTGGCTTGCTGTGGGGTTTTTGTCACTCCCCCTGAATTGTGCCTTTGGCCACGCATATATATTTTTTAGTCATCTTGTGGGCATTACTTTACACATTGTGTAACCATGGAGGATTATTACGATGACGATGAATGCTACTATGATGAGGATGCCTCTGGCTCTTTGGAGCATGATTTGGTGGAGGCTTTAGACCAAGGTGTACAGCGCTCCGTGAATACAGCGCTTGTGCGTGCCATTAACCCTTTGAAGCGTCATTTAACTCAATATGCTCAACAGCAGGGTTGGTTGCCTGCTGCACGTAAGTCCTCTAAGTCCCCTGTCAATCCTCACAGGTCTGATTTTCAAAAGTTGGCTAAGAGTTTGGCGTCTGGCAAATCCGCATCCGCTGTGGGTGCGTCGTCAGTCGCTCCTCCTCCTACTGACACGGATGACACTCATTCTTCATATCTTCAGACCATGATGACCCTACCCCAAAGAAGAAGGTCTGTAAGGAACATTTCATAGATGCCTCCACACATCCTCCCGTGTTAACTTTTGACACTGCAGATATTATCCATCCCCATTCCACCTCCTGGCTTCCCTCCCCTGCGGTGGCAGAGTTTGTCCAAGCACACATCCGCCAGCCCTTTGAGAAGGATGTTAGGGCACGCCTATGGCCCGAATGCCCTCGGCCGGATCTTGCTGATCATTTGGCATAAACTCCTGAGGTTGATCGCACGATGGTCACCTATCTCAGGAAGTACGCAAAAGATCCGAAGAAGGGTCTGGACAGATCTTGGCGTTCCTGTCAAGACAAGGTGCTTGATTTATTGGGTCCTCTCACGAAAATTCTAGATCTTGGATTCCTGGCAAAAGAATCTGCGGCTCTTGTGGACCCGAATGAACTTATCGAATGGGCGCAAAGGGCTATCTGCAGTTGGGTAATGCCAACTGTGCCCTTTCATGTGAGAGGCGCCGGTCTATACTTCTTAAGTTGGATCCGAAGTTGGCGGATCTCTCCACCTCAGAATCTGGTCCTGCTGCTCAGGGTCTGTTATTTGGCCAACCCTTTTTGAAGGAACTCACCAAATTTGTGGCCACCTTGGATAAGGCCCAAGCTTCACTGGGGCGAGCGTTTCGACCGGTTTTAGGCCGGACGAAACAGGGGGCACTCGTTCGGCCGTGGCTCTCACCAACATTTCCAGAGGGGGAACCAGTCCCACAGAGGCGGTGGTCATGATGCCGGATACCAGTCACGGTCAAATTTCTACCCCTCTCGCAAAGTGAGAGGACAATATGGGAAAGGACGTTCCAGGGGCCACCAAGGTGGCTACCAAGATTCCAACAATCCAGGTGAGCCTTATTCCTGCTTGCGATGTAGTTCTGGGGGGCAGGATACAACTTTTTCTAAACAATTGTCGTCTGATCTCCAGCGATGCTTGGCTGCTGGAAACTGTTCAAGGGTACAGGATAGAGTTTTACCAGCCTCCTTGTCAGACCCACCCTCCCACTCCTCTGAGTTTTTCCCTTCAGGATCAAGATTTCATTTCGGCGGAAATAAACTCACTCCTACGGAAAGGGGCGATAGTTCTGACGGTCCGTCATCCCAATGGGTTCGTCTGCACGTTGTTTCTGGTCGAGAAGAAAGGGGGCGGGTCCCGCCTCGTTCTCAACCTAAAGGAGTTCAACGGAGGGGTCGTTTACAGGCATTTCAAGATGGAAGGGATCCATCTGTTGCACGATCTTCTGCGAGAGGGGGATTGGATGGTTCGTCTCGATCTCAAAGACGCGTACTTGGCGATTCCCATCTTCGGTCCTCATAGTCGCTTCCTTCAATTCCGTTGGCTGGGGACTTGGTTCAAGTATCAGGTTCTCCCGTTCGGCCTCTCGTCAGCACCTTGGTGCTTCACGAAGCTTCTGAGGCCAGTCGTGGAACACTTGCGCGCTCTGGGTGTTTGCCTGATTATTTACTTGGACGACATTCTGATTATGTCGGATTGTCCGCTCAAACTCCTGTCTCATCTGGAGTGGTCCGTCGACCTCTTACAATCTCTGGGGTTTCTGGTAAACGTTCAGAAATCTGTCTTGGCTCCTCCACAGGTGATCGACTTTCTGGGCTTCAAGGTCAATTCACTTTCGTGTCAACTTCTTTTACCCAATAAAAAGATTTGATATATCAAGAGGGAACTGACTTCGGTTATTTCCAAACAGACTGTGTCATTGGGATCGTTAGCACGAGTTGTGGGTCTCTTGGCGTCCTCCATTCAGGCGATCTTCCCGGGTCCCCTACATTACAGGGCGCTTAAGCGGTTGAAGATTCGTCATCTGCAGAAAGGCCTTCGCTACTCGGATCAGATTCCCCTTTCAGAGGAAGCGAGGTGGGAGATGCAGTGGTGGTTAGACCACATGGATGCCTGGAATGGACGAGCCCTATTTGGTGTGTCGCCGGAGCTAGTGATCGAGTCCGATGCCAGTCTGTGGGGCTGGGGAGTCCAGTGCGGCTCTGTTTTGATGGGGGGTCGTTGGTCTCCCCAGGAGTTGTTTCTCCCCATTAATTGCCTGGAACTCCTGGCAGGGTCGTTTGCGATCCGTTGTTTCTCTCCTCTTCAGTCCAGTTGTTGCATACTTCTCCGCATGGACAACATCTCGGCGGTTCGCTATGTCAACAAGTTGGGCGGCACGAGGTCCAAGATATTGGCGGACATAGCCAAGGATTTTTTGCATTTTTGTCTGCAACGCAAGATCACGGTTATTGTAGAATATCTTCCCGGCCGCAATAATCTGATTGCGGAATGAAATTCGCTACATCTTCAGAATTTCAGCGATTGGAGGCTTCATCCTCGCATATTCCGTTCTCTCCTCCGGCTCTGGGGCCAGTGTCAGATCGACCTGTTTGCCTCTTGCCTCAATACTCAGCCCCTGCTGTTCTTCAGTTGGAGGCTGGATCCGGAAGCCCTTGCCACGGATGCCTTTCTGCAGACTTGCCCGTCGAGTCTGTGCTATGCCTTTCCCCCGTTCATGATGATTCCCAGAGTCCTCGCATGCACAAAACATTATCGCTCCGAATTGATTCGGATTGCTCCTCTGTGGAGGGCTGAAGCGTGGTTCCCGGTTCTCCTGAAAATGTGTTGTGCAGTGCCGCTCCTTCTTCCCCAGAAGTGGAATCTCTTGCTGGATCCTCTCCGCACTATGCATCCCCTGATTCTCTCCGACAGTCTTCATCTATTGGCATGGCGGATTTCGGGGACCGCTGGATGGTCCCAGGCCTTTCTCGAGACGCTTCCAAGTGCATTAGTGAAGCCTGGTCACCCAATAGTCACAAACGTTACAAGGGATCCTGGAAGCGATGGTGTGACTGGTGTGCTCAACGGGAGGTTGATCCCGCTTCAGCGGATGTCTCCATGATCATTAATTTTTTTTGGCATCTCTTGCTTCTTCCGGGTTGGCTTATCGAACTGTCAACAATTTCCGTTCCACCATTGCAGCGGGTCATATCCATATTGATGGTAAGCCTGCGGGTGAACATCCTCTGATTGCCAAATTGCTTAAGGGTATCCGCCTGGCGAAACCCCCTTGTCCTAAGTACGTCTCTTTGTGGGATGATTCCAATGTTCTGCGTTTTCTTGAGGCCTGGCCTTCCAATTCTCAATTGTCCCGTAAACAGCTGTCAGCCAAACGGACTATGTTGTTATGCATTGTTTCCTGCAAACGGGTGTCTGATGTTCGCGCTTTGGATTTGGCAAGTCGCAGCTTTACACCTGAGGGTGTTACGTTTCTCCTTTCCAGACGTACCAAATCCAATACTACTTCGATTACCGATCCTTCTTTTCCCGCTCATCCCAACCTTTGTGTTGTTTAATGTGTCAAAGATTATGAAGTAAGTACTGCTCCTTTACGTTCAGATATGCATGGTCAACTGTTGATTGCTTTGAAGAAACCTTTTCATCCCGTTACCCCAGCTACTTTAGCTCGCTGGGTTCGATGGCTCATGTCAGAGGCTGGCATTGATGTTTCCATTTTTGGTGCCCATTCGGCACGTGGGGCGATGGCTTCTAAAGCATTCTCCATGGGTGTCACTCTTTTTGACATTATGAAGGCCGCTGACTGGTCTTCTGACTCTGTGTTCAAAACTTTTTTATTACAAACCGATTGATCATATTGCTTCTGTGGTGGTGGATCAGCTTTAAACAAGCATAATCAGAGCCTCCTGTCCTGACATAGAATTCAAAATTTGCGAACATTCGTGACAAGAATTTTCAATTCTATTAAGGACAAGGAGGCAAGGATTATCCCACCCATTGTTTTTGTTCTGCATATATTGGTATTATGAACATATTTTATAAGTGTATATGGATTTCTTGGACTTCCTTGTTTTTTCTACCTCCCCTGATTTCTGCTTACGACTTATGCACTGGATGTGTATTACGGCTTTGTGTCTCTTTTCAGGTTCTGACCCGAAGTAGAGGTTTTTCTGTTTCACCTGACTTCGCTTCACTTTCAAGGGACTTCTGGTTCCAGAATTCTTCAACGGCCTGCATCCTCGTTTATCTTGGATTTTTCGGCGTTCATGAACTTCCTTCCTGTTGTTCTTCATTTGGATTTCCTGTTTTGATTTGAACTGTTTTTCCTCACCAAAGAAAGAGGGAGAGAGACTATCTATGGGACCTTTTATACTGTAGTCTCTATGGTTGTTACCCTGGTGTTCATGGGTACTGTAGTTTTTTACTGTTTATTGGCTGCTGAGCATTTCTAATAAAGAAATGAGAAAGCATAATCCTCGCCTCCTTGTCCTTAATAGAATTGAAAATTCTTGTCACGAATGTTCGCAAATTTTGAATTCCCTGTTATACTGATATTGCACGTTACTTTAAGGTTGAAAGTTGCCTTTATTGGCAACTTAGTGAAATATAGGGAAGACCACAGGAGGGATAGATCGTGTGTTTTTTTTGCATCTGCACTTTTTGACCATAAATTTAACAACTTATAAATACCAATCTTCACGTATACTACAGTCCTCGTGCTTCAGAGTGTAGCATATAGGTACAACTTTTCATTCAGGTGAAGATTCCTAATAGGAATATCTATGAAATTACTGTCTGGTCACATGGTCATTTACATTCATAACCTGTAAAATTATTGAACCTATGGATCATTTGCATTTACTAATGTGATTTTAAAAGCAAATTGTGAATTTTATTTACTGTATTTTTAATTGTATTAATTGCTATGGCCTGTTATGGCTAACACAATAAAGATTTGACAAGCATCTGACAAGAAGCCAAGGGATCGGAGTGGCATTATTGTCGTCTCCAAGAAGGTATAAAAAGAAAAAGTCATGATCCCTCATATAATCATCTCCTGCAGTCTGTCAGCTGGACTACGTTTTGCTGCTATAGCATTCCTCATTGCACCAAGATGTACTTTGGATACCAGTTGTGCTTCATTTATTCATTTATTCATTCAATTTCCAACCCACTGTTTGACACACAGGGGCCCACATCACATGAATATGCCAAATTATAAGATGGTGGGGAATTGTTACTAGATTTAATCAAGTTAGATGGTTTAAGGGTTCATTGGAATATGGTCATGGCAATTAGCCATGTTTACCACAGTGTTTTACTATTTATGGGCATTATGGCAATGCATATGCGCAAAACATTTCTTACTTCATCATCAGGTTTGCTGCCAGAAAACTGTACATAGTTCCTGTCCAAGATGGATGCCATGATAACATTGATTGAACAATAACTACTGACTAATCCTTATCAAAGATTGCAAATATATTCTTGCATTGTTTCCTGCTCTTGTGTGACTTGACCTGGAGTTTAATTATGTAATCCATCGTTGCCGGTTGTAGCTGATGGAACTGACGGAGCTTACCCTTCATTTTGGTAAATGCTCTGCTTCTCACTGTGAAATCCTTGCCTTGTAACATCATTCAGTCTTTTCTTGTAGAGTCCTCTTGATTCAGGAAACTTAGACTAATTGAGAATACCAAAATCTATGGATTCATTTTCCAGAGCTGATATTTCACAAGCCTTGGATTTCTGACATTTGTAAAGTAACAGCCGATTTATATTAAAGGCAGTAACTTGATGCTAATCAATTACTTTTGTTTCAACCATGACTTTTATATTTCCATGACTTCCTTCATATCACTGTATAATATTCTTTCTGGGTTAATTATATGAGCTAGTATTAGTATTCAAACTTTAATGGGTGTATCTTTTCATTATTATGAAAAGGTTCATTTATAGAGCACACAGCTACCCGCAACAGGCATTTTGGCACTGAAAGGACATGTGAGAAAATGTACTGCTTGAATGAAGAAGTGAGTTTTCAATTGCTTTCTAAAACTTAACGAGTTTTGTTTGATCTGAGACGAGTAGGAACGGAATTCCAGAGCTTAGAAACAAGGTACATGAGTGAACGGCGCCCCACTTCTAGCTCTCTTGTTTCTAGGGGCGGCAAGAAGGAAGACGTTTTTCGATCTCAGCTCCCTGCTGGTACTGTATGCGGATATAAGGTGCCATAGGCTATGTGGGCCAAGCAAATGTTTTATCTAATGGGCAATAAAAAAGGCCTTGATTTCTATTATTTTGTTTATAGGCAGCCAATGGAGTTGAGCAAGAGCTGATCATGCTGATTGCATTCTGGGCAAGCCCAGCAGTACTCGAGCCGTGGCATTCTGCATAACCTGCAACTCTGTGATCACATATGAGGTGCTGCCTGGATAAAGAGAATTGACATAGTTGAGAAGGGAAAATATAGGCCTTGGACCATAGTCCTCCTACATGTATTTATTTTTTATTTATTAATTGAGTTTATTGAGCGCGAAAGCGACCCAAAAAGGGTTTCGCGGCGCTGGACTGGCAGGGTGGTTGAAAGACACCAGCCTCAGAAATTTACTGGAACATTATAGGTCGAAAATTATTGGTCGAAAAGCCAAGTCTTAATAGCTTTACGAAAACGGGCATAGTTGGTTTCAGTCCGTATATTCGGGGGCAGAGAGTTCCAAAGTGTAGGGCCCAAGTAGGCAAAAGACCAGCCACCCATTCTAGCAAGTCTGATTCTGGGCACAGAAAAATACGCCAGAGAAGAAGAACGGAGGGTTCGTGGGGGATTGTATGAATTGACAAGGGATTGAAGGTAACGGGGAGCTGTGCCTGCTTTGATCTTGAACATATAGCTCAGGGTTTTGAATTTAATACGACTCTCAACCCTGAGCCAATGTAGATCTCGTAGGGGACCAGAGATATGACTGGATCTGGGGATTTTGCACAGCAGGCTGGCGGCGGCATTTTGGACTAGTTGAAGACGTCTTGTCACAGTTTTGTTGGCACCTAGGTAAAGGACATTGCCGTAGTCCAGCCGAGAAGTAATCGGAGCATGGATCATGGTTTTTTGGGTGTCGGTGGGCAACATCCAGATAATTTTCTTAAGCCAGCGCAGAATTGTGAAGCAGATGGCCGAAACCTTGTTGACCTGATGTTGCATAGTCAAGGCGTTATCAACGGTAAAGCCCAGGTTGCGGACAGATTCCGATGGGCGAGGAAGGGATCCCATCTCAGAATGCCAGTGTTTGGAGCTCCACAGATCCTGTTTTTGGCAAGAATTAAAACTTCGGTTTTACTTCCATTCAGTTTCAGAACATTATGGTTCATCCAGTCTGCAATTTTCCTCAGACCAGACTGTAGGAGGGATGTAGAGCCTTGGTCAGAGTGCGAGAGAGAAAAAGCGATCTGGGGGTCGTCGGCGTAGGTTAAAAGAATGAGACCTTCTTGTTCCGCTATTTGGGCTAATGGTTTCACGTACAAATTAAAGAGAAGGGGGCTAAGTACCGAGCCCTGAGGTACACCATAGGGAGACTTGTGAGTTTTGGAAGTTGCTGAGTTAGAGAAGATTTGGAAAGTGCGGTTAGTGAGAAAAGAAGCCAGCCAGCTCCGAGCAGATTTGCCTATGCCCATAGAGGTAAGTGTCTCTATGAGTATGGTGTGAGAGATGGTGTCAAATGCGGCACTGAGATCGAGTAAAATCAGTGCCAGTGTGTCTCCTCAGTCTAAAAGCTGGCGTAAGTTCTCCGTGACTCCCAGCAGAGTTGTCTCGGTGGAGAAACCGGCACAGAAGCCAGATTGTGAACGGTGAAGTATTAGATTGTCCACAACAAACTGGGCAAGATGGGAGTGAACGTGTTTTTCCAGTATCTTGGAGAAAGCAGGCAAAATAGAGATGGGGCGGAAATTGGAGGGGACCTTGGGGTCTGCTGTTGGTTTCTTCAGAAGAAGTGAAACCATAGCATGTTTCCATCTAGCCTGGACGGTAGAATCCCGTATTGAAAGATTAAGGGTTTTGCAGATATTGGAAAGTTGGCCAATGTCAAGTTGTATAAGTATTGAAATGGGAAGTGGGTCATTAGGGGAACCGGATTTTAAACTGCCTAAACTCTTAGTAAGGGTCTCCAGATTGAGACTTGGCCATGCATTCAGGGTTTCCTGAGTGTGAGGCACAAGGGGAGATGTGCAGCCGGTCGGGAGATTCAGTTTCGTTGATTGTGGAAACTGAGTTCTGTTGCACTGCTGTTGGGCTATATCTTGATAGATGGCTTCAATTTTTTGCTTGAAAAATTGGGCTAGTTCTTCACATTGGTTGCTGTTCAGGGGGGGTGGTTTAGCTGAGGTTACCAAGCCCCCCAGCTCTTTGCCAGAGTAAAGAGAGTTTTAGATTTATTAGCGGCCTCGGAAATGGTTTTGGAGACGTGGCTGGCCCTAGCAGTGGCACATACCTTATGGTATGACTTTTGTAGGTGACTCCAGACTCTGGGGAGTAATTTTGTCTCCAACTCCGTTCCAGTCTCTTACATTTGGATTTTGCTATTTTTAGCGATTCATTGAACCAAGGGGCTGGGGTCTTATGTACATTAAATTGTTTTTGAGACAGGGGGAGACTGGCGTTAATGGCATCTGTAAGCCAGACGTCAATCATAGCGGATGCGTTTTCGACATCTTCCGTTTTGGTGAAATCAGGGGGGAGAAGAGCATCCAAGGCATGCTTGAAGTTATTCATGTCTAACTTTTTCCAGTCTCTTATACCAATGTTAGTGGTTACACTGGAGGTGATTGTGGTTGCAGGGAAAGTGGTGTTAAAATTAGAAAGAAAGTGGTCAGACCAGTGGAGAGGAAGTGCCGGAGAACAGTGAATGTGGGGAATGTTGGAAAAGAGAGGGTCAAGTAAATGACCGGCTCTATGTGTGGGTCCTGAATTGCGCAGCAAAATATTCATGGCAGCTAAGTTGTGGAAAATTAGTACGGTTTGGTAAACATTATCTGCGCCATCTTGCCTTTTCCCCTGATGCCACACTTTTTGTCATACGCACCCGCCATTTTAGGTGCCTCGATCAGAACCACCCTCCGCACGCCACTGGCCGCCAGCACAGCCCTTCGCCCTCACAAACCCCCCCACGCACTGGCCAACCCCCCGCTCTCACATGCCTTGGGTCATAAACCCCTCTTCAGCGCAGCTCTGCCTCAGAACCCCATCCTGTTCCCAGCGCGACACCTCCCTTCGTGCCTTTCATGGTCCCAGACCCTTTGATACAAACCCCCTTTTTCCTGTGTGCCCGTTTGTCTTCCTCGTTCCCAGGCCGCCACCTGGCCCTGCGGATACTGTTTATTGCCCCCCCCGTACAGTAGGAAGCTTCCCCCATTAAAGGACCCTCGAATTGATCAAAGCCCCCACCCTATGATATCCGATCAACCCCACACATTCCGTGAATCGGCGGAATGTCCAGCTGCGCGATAATCATCACCTATTGTGACCGGGGTGGGGACTTCAACTGTAAATGTGTGTGGGAACGGGCCTGAAGGGGAGATTCCGAGGATGTCCTTTCATACTTCAAAGCATTGCAAAGAATGTGTTACCTGCAATAAAGATCATAAAACTGTGTATAAGAGGCCAGGCCTCAGAGATGCGGTTAGAACACCTCGTGACGATACTGGCTGTCCGAACTGATGTGTTCTCCTCCGGAGAGAATAAACCTTGTTTCCTGCCTTCCAGTCTCCAGCGCCTGCCTCTTCATTGATTAATATTTTGTGGGTTAAAGAGGCGATACCGCCGGGCAAATATTGGTTGTCCTTGACCTGTTTTCACAATTGGCGTCCCAAGCGTGGGGCCCATCAGCGACACGTGGATCCAGTGGGAGAGGTCCTGACGACAGAGTGAACGACTGCAACGATCGGGAGAGCTCTTGCCCAATAGACCCTCGTCTGGCAGCCGATCATCCGAACTTCACTGGTTCCGAACAGACCTCTCTCGAGTGATCTACGGTCCTGACTGGGAACCATCAGCAGTGCCGCGAGGAATACGAGGAAAAGAGGACGATCGGGCGCTGGATTCGGAAGACAAGAAACTGTCCATACGGTCCGGGTAAGGTCGTGTAAACACGACGAATTGCGAAATGATTGTTTAATTGTTCGGAAAATACTAGTATTACTCTTTGTTGACTTGTTTGGAGATTCACTGTCTGCAAACGGAGGAACAACAGGCTCTCTCTTTGCAAACAGTGAAGGATAGGTAACGCAGCC
The DNA here is from genome assembly GCF_964261635.1 of Lissotriton helveticus. Lineage (NCBI taxonomy): Eukaryota > Metazoa > Chordata > Amphibia > Caudata > Salamandridae > Lissotriton > Lissotriton helveticus. Next base: position 2,115,159,185 of record NC_136059.1, read on the forward strand.
AGCGTGCCTATCTTTCTCCCCCACTGATTGATTGATTGTTCGCGGATTGTTCTCGGGAGATTTCCCTCTCCCACACTGATTAATTGTTTTTTGACCCCGAACTACTGTTCGCGGATTGTTTTCTGGAGATTCTCTGTCTGCAAACAGGAAAGAACAGGTTCCTCTTTGCAGATAGTGAAAGGGTAGAGGACGCAGACCTTTTGCGGGCCTACTTATTCTCCCCACTGATTGTTTATTGACTGTTTGATATTGGTTCATGAGGTATTCACTGCCTGCAAACAACGTAGAATAGAAATATTCTGTCTAGTCTTTGCAAGCAGTGATAAGATAGGCAGTGCTGACTTTTTGTCCTCGTTGCGAGCCGTCATGTCTGTCTTCTCCCCACTGATTGGTAGTTGGTTCAGCCCGGACCGTTTATTAGAGGTGGACCATCTAGCTCCGCTGGAAGGCACCCCTAATAAAGACATGTTCACAAAGTATGGATTAGTTACCATAGCCTATAGTAAGCTGTGGCACAAGTATACCAAAGAAAATCAAGAGAAACAGTGGCCACTGATAGGATCCTTCGATCTTGATAAAATAGAAACGTTAGAAATAGCCCTTTGTAGTAATAAGACAACGCCTATTATGCTCGACAGTCTCGGTATGTGGCGCAAAGAAGCAATGCAACGAAAGAAAAGAGACGAAGTCAGAGTAGGTAAAGGGATATATCGACAGGACAACCCTAAGACACAACGACCCGAAAGTAATCCCCCGACACTACGCACAGGACGACCAGACTTAGGGCAAAACCAATGTGCTTTTTGTAAATATTCCGGGCACTGGAAAGCCCAATGCCCGACTCTACTGAACGAGGGTAAGAGCAGAGGGCCGACAGAAATAACAGGCCGGCAGAAAGGGAAAAGACGTGAGACAAAGATGAATCAGGCTGACACGGACAGGCCAGATAGAACCACCACGTTTGATTATACCCGATGGCACAGATTTCGCCAGACCGATTTCAGCGACATGTTTGAGTCCTCATAGATCGAACAACGCTAAGACGGGAAACCCAGTCTAGCTCTAAGTTACCCGGTGACGAACCTCGTACTACCGCTACTGTTCCCTAATGCAAAAAGCCACCCTTTTCGGATAACCTACAGAAACAATACACAGAGTAGTCTCGGACAGATTAGTATACATTCCATTAATGAACTCAAACTTCGAGTGCAATGGGACTGATTACTCTCTGCTGCCCCCCCACTCTGTAAAAAGAAAGGAGCAATTACAGGCCTGCATAGACAACCCCCCATTACCCAGACATGCCTTGGGTCATAAACCCCTCTTCAGCGCAGCTCTGCCTCAGAACCCCATCCTGTTCCCAGCGCGGCACCTCCCTTCGTACCTTTCATGGTCCCAGACCCTTTGATACAAACCCCCTTTTTCCTGTGTGCCCGTTTGTCTTCCTCGTTCCCAGGCCGCCACCTGGCCCTGCGGATACTGTTTATTGCCCCCCCGTACAGTAGGAAGCTTCCCCCATTAAAGGACCCTCGAATTGATCAAAGCCCCCACCCTATGATATCCGATCAACCCCACACATTCCGTGAATCGGCGGAATGTCCAGCTGCGCGATAATCATCACCTATTGTGACCGGGGTGGGGACTTCAACTGTAAATGTGTGTGGGAACGGGCCTGAAGGGGAGATTCCGAGGATGTCCTTTCATACTTCAAAGCATTGCAAAGAATGTGTTACCTGCAATAAAGATCATAAAACTGTGTATAAGAGGCCAGGCCTCAGAGATGCGGTTAGAACACCTCTTGACGATACTGGCTGTCCGAACTGATGTGTTCTCCTCCGGAGAGAATAAACCTTGTTTCCTGCCTTCCAGTCTCCAGCGCCTGCCTCTTCATTGATTAATATTTTGTGGGTTAAAGAGGCGATACCGCCGGGCAAATATTGGTTGTCCTTGACCTGTTTTCACAATTGGCGTCCCAAGCGTGGGGCCCATCAGCGACACGTGGATCCAGTGGGAGAGGTCCTGACGACAGAGTGAACGACTGCAACGATCGGGAGAGCTCTTGCCCAATAGACCCTCGTCTGGCAGCCGATCATCCGAACTTCACTGGTTCCGAACAGACCTCTCTCAAGTGATCTACGGTCCTGACTGGGAACCATCAGGAGTGCCGCGAGGAATACGAGGAAAAGAGGACGATCGGGCGCTGGATTCGGAAGACAAGAAACTGTCCATACGGTCCGGGTAAGGTCGTGTAAACACGACGAATTGCGAAATGATTGTTTAATTGTTCGGAAAATACTAGTATTACTCTTTGTTGACTTGTTTGGAGATTCACTGTCTGCAAACGGAGGAACAACAGGCTCTCTCTTTGCAAACAGTGAAGGATAGGTAACGCAGCCAGCGTGCCTATCTTTTTCCCCCACTGATTGATTGATTGTTCGCGGATTGTTCTCGGGAGATTTCCCTCTCCCACACTGATTAATTGTTTTTTGACCCCGAACTACTGTTCGCGTATTGTTTTCTGGAGATTCTCTGTCTGCAAACAGGAAAGAACAGGTTCCTCTTTGCAGATAGTGAAAGGGTAGAGGACGCTGACCTTTTGCGGGCCTACTTATTCTCCCCACTGATTGTTTATTGACTGTTTGATATTGGTTCATGAGGTATTCACTGCCTGCAAACAACGTAGAATAGAAATATTCTGTCTAGTCTTTGCACGCAGTGATAAGATAGGCAGTGCTGACTTTTTGTCCTCGTTGCGAGCCGTCATGTCTGTCTTCTCCCCACTGATTGGTAGTTGGTTCAGCCCGGACCGTATATTAGAGGTGGACCATCTAGCTCCGCTGGAAGGCACCCCTAATCAAGACATGTTCACAAAGTATGGATTAGTTACCATAGCCTATAGTAAGCTGTGGCACAAGTATACCAAAGAAAATCAAGAGAAACAGTGGCCACTGATAGGATCCTTCGATCTTGATAAAATAGAAACGTTAGAAATAGCCCTTTGTAGTAATAAGACAACGCCTATTATGCTCGACAGTCTCGGTATGTGGCGCAAAGAAGCAATGCAACGAAAGAAAAGAGACGAAGTCAGAGTAGGTAAAGGGATATATCGACAGGACAACCCTAAGACACAACGACCCGAAAGTAATCCCCCGACACTACGCACAGGACGACCAGACTTAGGGCAAAACCAATGTGCTTTTTGTAAATATTCCGGGCACTGGAAAGCCCAATGCCCGACTCTACTGAACGAGGGTAAGAGCAGAGGGCCGACAGAAATAACAGGCCGGCAGAAAGGGAAAAGACGTGAGACAAAGATGAATCAGGCTGACACGGACAGGCCAGATAGAACCACCACGTTTGATTATACCCGATGGCACAGATTTCGCCAGACCGATTTCAGCGACATGTTTGAGTCCTCATAGATCGAACAACGCTAATACGGGAAACCCAGTCTAGCTCTAAGTTACCCGGTGACGAACCTCGTACTACCGCTACTGTTCCCTAACGCAAAAAGCCACCCTTTTCGGATAACCTACAGAAACAATACACAGAGTAGTCTCGGACAGATTAGTATACATTCCATTAATGAACTCAAACTTCGAGTGCAATGGGACTGATTACTCTCTGCTGCCCCCCCACTCTGTAAAAAGAAAGGAGCAATTACAGGCCTGCATAGACAACCCCCCTTTACCCAGACATGCCTGTCCAAACAAAATACCTACCCCCACTCCGGAAGTTCCCGAAATGCCACAGGTCACCGGTCACGCCCATCCGGAAGGTGAAACACACAGCACGTGTGGGGCGGGGCCTGCTGACAGCCATCGATCGAAAAGATCGCCAGTGGGATGTCCAGGAGGCACCACGGGCCCGGCATGAAATGGCCGTCCCATCCTCTTCTTCGTGGGGTGGCGTCCCCCAGGCCACGAGTAGGGAGGGGGCGGATGCAGATGACCCCCTCCCTCGTATCTCCTGGTCCGGCCATCACAAATGCCTCTGCTGAAATTGGTACAGGGTGGGCTGGGAGGGAGAGGCGACGCGAACGAGCCTCTCCCACCTCTTTGGATAGGAGGTTTCCCAGCCCCGGTCCGGCCATCACAAATACCTCCGCTGAAATTGGTACAGGTTGGGCTGGGAGGGAGAGGCGACGCGAACGAGCCTCTCCCACCTCCCCGGATAGGAGGTTTCCCAGCCCCCGGCCCGGCGCCGAAATCCTCCAGCCGGGCGGCGGCCATACTTGCGCAGCACAGAACATGCACCGCGGCGCCCATACTTGCGCAGCACAGGACATGCAACGGCGGCGCCCATACTTCCGCAGCACGGGACATGCAACGGCGGCGCCCATACTTCCGCAGCACGGGACATGCAACGGCCGCCGGCCATACTTCCGCAGCACAGGACATGGGATGGCGCCGGCCATACTTGCGCAGCACAAGACATACGATGGCCCTCAAGTGTACTTGTGGAGCACGGGATGTGGAGTGGCCATCATGTATGCCCGTGAGAAGGGGCGGCGTGGGGTGCACTGGGAGAGGGAGGCGGCGCGAACGAGTCTCCCTCGCCCCCCCAGGTGGGGGCGCCACAGCTGCACCCTAGCCGAATGTCCTGCTCCTACGGCACGGTGTTCCATTTTTTTCACCCCAAAAGGTCTCTTCCACTCTTGCAGACTCGACGAAGGGCGGCTGCTGCAGGGCCTCAAAATGGCGTCTGGGCCCCCCCCCTGGAAGGCGGGTCTAGGCCGCTAAAGTAACTCTGACCAGCAGTGTAACTCGGACGCTTGCCCACCGGGGCACGAGCCCCCACCTCCGACAGCATCCCCACAGCCTGAAAGATTCTACAAAAGTCCCAGGAGCCCTTGGCCCCTGCAGGCTTCCGATGAGGAACAACTGCCTTGATCGCTAACGAAATAACCACGACATAGCCACTCCTTCTGTTAGCACAAGTTTTTTTGAACTGCCGAAAAGGACTCTGGTCCAACCGCCGGTTGTGGGAAACATTTTGTCCCTGATGCTACTTCCGGACTAACCCGGCCCCGCCCAAAATGGCGCCGGTGTCAATGAGAACTTACGAACACCTCGTGGTGTTTTTAGCTAATAAGACTTGATGTTCTGAGATATATATATATATAATCCTTTGTACACTTGACGAAAAAGAGGGAGGGTTCACTCGACGAACATGTAAAAGGACCCCGTTAAAAATGTTGGTTTCAATGTACGATTTATTATGATATTATTGTAACTGATACATAACCTCGCTTGTGACACACGCCCACGGTATGCATTTAGGAAATTTGATTGCAACTAGTCTGACTGTGCTTCCAATTATGAAATGAATGCCCCTTGATCCCTCACCTATTGAGAGACCTTTTTAGTTTCCTGCAAATGACTAAATAAACCCTTTTAAATGTTTTTAATGCTGCAAAATACCCCCCCCCCTTACTGTACGTGCTTCAGCCATCGCCGTGTCCGGCCAAATACGATTGCACTCTCATATCTACATGCTGAACGATTGTACAAATAAAGGTTTTCCAAACTATGAACAGGTATTGCATGCTTTTTTAAATATGGGATCAGCGGGAGAGTTTTTCTGTGCACCCTTTTTAAGGTTATTAGAAGATGGTTGCTCAGCCCCGGATGGAGGATCGAATCTAAGACACGATACTCTGCCTCCAAGTATGCGACTGGCTCAGGAACTAACGCATGGAGAAGGACCTCGACTTCTGAGGACGGGTAAAGTGAAACGGTGTAAATGATAGAATGTTATAAAGGTACGGCACTCAAAGGTACTAGGGAACAGAGTTGGCCGAAGAGCTGATATGCCTTAGAACATCACAGCGTTGGAAAAGACTTAAGGACCCCGATAGCTAGATACATCTACAAACTAGATACCTCGCACTAAGTGCCTCTGATTTTTAACGTTTCCCTACACACTGCCTATAAGGACACCCTGCCCCCCCCCCCAGACTTCAGAAACCAAGACCCCAGGGATTCTATCCCGAGGAGATAAGACGAGTATGTGGTAAGTAAAGGACTTTCGTGCCCATGCATTTGATATGCTCGAATGTTGTTCCCCCCCCCCCTTCCCCTCTTTTCCTCCCTCTACAGGTTACATTGGAATCACGACTGAGGTATGGTGAAGATCTGAAGCCTCGCCATGTCTGATACATGAAGCGGACTAACGCTGCAAGGTGGCACCTAAGCACACCCACAAACTGCTCTTGTAACGAAAGAACCAATAAGTTGTATGATATGATGAAACACGATCACCCCTAATCCGTGTTGCGTGAATGGGCACATGTCACGTATGTCTGAAACTATGAGAAAATGTTTTTATGCGACTGAAGCGTTGACTTAACTAGTCAAAGGACCGAGAGTGCGAGAAGTGCGACACAATGGTGCCTTTTACTCAATGCATGTCCCCTGTACCCGGCCTAATGCTCGTCCGTCCCAAACTGCATGCTTTCGAAATTCTAACACAGACCCGTAATGTCTCATGTTGTGTAATGCGCTGAATAGCCTATCTTAATACACGGCCACTCCCCATGTCGCACGTGTACTATTTAGCCTATTGTTGCACATCTCTCTCTCTCTCTCTCTCTCTCTCTCTCTCTCTCTCTCTCTCTCTCCCCCTCTCTCTCTCTCTCTCTCTCTCTCTCTCTCTCCCCCTCTCTCTCTCTCTCTCTCTCTCTCTCTCTCTCTCTCTCTCCTCCACACTCTCACTCTTCTGAACGACTAGCACCTAATTGGCAAACCGCCACCCCTGGTGCACCACCCAATTGGCTCCAAATACCGCAAGTATTTGCACAAATTTGTCTTAAATAAAATCACCTTGATGCCGTGTCACTACCTCTCCTTTCTGCTAAAAATTGATGAAACCTAGAATTGGCCAAAAGGGAAAGGACAGGTAAGACGACTGAGGTTCCCTAATCTGACCCGTAATAAGGGAACTACATGTCAGTGGCTTCTATGATAAAAAAAACAAATGCCTCAGATAACGCGACCTTCCCTGTCCCGAATTGTTGCAATACCCAAACAGTAAAGGTGATCGAAACATCCCCATCTTCCCAGAACGCCCTCAGTTTTGTATCAGCTGCCCCGGACGAAAGTTTTAAAACTGTCCCTCACCCCCGGTTGTAAGAGATGGGTCGACTTACGACTAACACAGGCCAGCCGTTGTTCCTAGAAATGATTTGTTGATGAGCAAGCTACAGAGTTTCGAATTCGAGAAATGTCACTGAACGCTTACCAACTGAACTGTGGCCTTCTGCTAGATAACGCCCTCATGACACAAAGCAAGACGATAGTCCCTCACCACAGTTTGCTATGTCCCTAGTTGTTTTCCATAAGACCCGGGTTTTTAATGAAGTAGTCAGGTTGTAAGAGACTATGTAGGAATTAGAATGATGTTTGCAAAGTTAAGATTAGACCGAAATGAAGAAATTGTTGCAATAAACCCTGTTAAAAGTAAAATGTTTAGCTGAAAGGTAGGATGCATTGATAGAATGGAAAATTGTTTAGCCTATGTTCGTTCCTCAGAAAGATACCTATCAGACCATGGTGATAGCACGTTGCACTTTTTCGTGAAATATAAAGCCCTGGAGAACGGTATAGCTTCGTAAGGCTCGTACTAGGAAAGTGGGTCTCTGCCAGAAGAACTGACGTAACTATAATAAGCAAAATGCAATGAATAGGTACCAGATCTCGTACCACGACAATGAATGTAACACCAACAAACACCAACGAAATAGTTACGAAGGAAAGTTATAGGAAATCCAGCAAGCCCATCATCAATTATTTATATATTGGTTGTGAACCCCAATGTAACGGATGTTTCTCATTTGCTTGGAGCTGGGAGAGAAATAGACTTATGTGATTACCTTCCTCTGCCAATTCTCTAAAGACTGTCTTTTCAAACTCATTTAAGGGTACCACTGTCGGAGGAGAGAGAGACCGGATGTGGGAGCACGCGGCCTGACTACAGATCGTGGAACATCTGCGACATTGGCCAAGGCGAGACCGCAACAGTAAGGAGTCGCAGGACGAGGCACTGTTTCCGACAAAATGAGAGGAAAGGGCTGACCTGATGCCCCTGCTCGACGATCAACATGTGCCGAAAAGTCCCCGCTCTCTGAACTCGGTCATGGGCCCACCTACCTAAAATTTTCCGTCCCCCTGGTCTGTTCCCGATCTGGCCCTGCTCCATCCCCTTTTCCTCCGACCTACCCTAAGGACTACTCACACACCCCCCTTCTTCCACCTGAACTCTTTGACAATCGACTCAAAAGGACACAGGGCGAAAAGGACCTTTTTGACCAGGAAAGCGAGGAAAAGGTCATGCCCTGCAACGCGGGACCTAGAATAGAGCTGGACACATAGCTCCACCGCCGGTGCTCCACAGTGCCAACAGAAGACGACAAAGAATGCTGAGAACTCACTAATAATGGTCCATGACAATAGGACTTCCCCTTCGAACAATGACACCCCTGATTATCGTTTTTACTCCGTCTCATTTCTCTCCCAGCCACCATTGTATTGATTGTGCTCCAACCGAATGCGAAAAGAACTTACATATGTAATAACCTATCAGTTCATACTCCGAATGACTATAAGCATCTATGAAATGTACCCAACGCTCTCACTACAGAATCATTTTTTGTCCGACATTGCATTACTATGACTTTCCTGCAAACGAGCTTATCGATAGGCCCGCCTCCTAAGGCGAAAGATTTTAAATGTAATGTTTATAGCTCCTTCACCTGGGTTCCTACTTCTTTACTTATGACCGCCGCAGTAGACATGGATAGGAAATAGGCCAGCAAGATGTCTTGGAAATGTTAAAGGGAGGACTGTGGAAAATTAGTACGGTTTGGTGAACATTATCTGCGCCATCTTGCCTTTTCCCCTGATGCCACACTTTTTGTCATACGCACCCGCCATTTTAGGTGCCTCGATCAGAACCACCCTCCGCACGCCACTGGCCCCCAGCACAGCCCTTCGCCCTCACAAACCCCCCCACGCACTGGCCAACCCCCCGCTCTCACATGCCTTGGGTCATAAACCCCTCTTCAGCGCAGCTCTGCCTCAGAACCCCATCCTGTTCCCAGCGCGACACCTCCCTTCGTTCCTTTCATGGTCCCAGACCCTTTGATACAAACCCCCTTTTTCCTGTGTGCCCGTTTGTCTTCCTCGTTCCCAGGCCGCCACCTGGCCCTGCGGATACTGTTTATTGCCCCCCCGTACAGTAGGAAGCTTCCCCCATTAAAGGACCCTCGAATTGATCAAAGCCCCCACCCTATGATATCCGATCAACCCCACACATTCCGTGAATCGGCGGAATGTCCAGCTGCGCGATAATCATCACCTATTGTGACCGGGGTGGGGACTTCAACTGTAAATGTGTGTGGGAACGGGCCTGAAGGGGAGATTCCGAGGATGTCCTTTCATACTTCAAAGCATTGCAAAGAATGTGTTACCTGCAATAAAGATCATAAAACTGTGTATAAGAGGCCAGGCCTCAGAGATGCGGTTAGAGCACCTCGTGACGATACTGGCTGTCCGAACTGATGTGTTCTCCTCCGGAGAGAATAAACCTTGTTTCCTGCCTTCCAGTCTCCAGCGCCTGCCTCTTCATTGATTAATAGTTTGTGGGTTAAAGAGGCGATACCGCAGGGCAAATATTGGTTGTCCTTGACCTGTTTTCACAATGTCAGCTACGAAGTTGCTGCCTGTCAAGTTCTGGGCGTCTTCCAGGTGCAGATTAAGGTCTCCCAGAATAAAGAAATTAGGTGCATTCATGAGTAACGTGGCCACGAGATTGGGAAATTGAAGAGCCCACGAACTCGAGGGCCCAGGAGGTCTATAAACTAGTAATCCTGTGAGGGTGAAATTCGAATGTAAAGAGAGTTTGAACAACGCAGCCTCACAGTTAGAAGAGTTAAGCAGATCAAGCTTGCATTGAAGAACTATTGCAATGCCACCCCCAATTTTATTATTAGGTCTATCTGCTCTGACAATTGCATAGCTGGAGGGGAGAGCCTCCGCAATGTCAGGGCCCAATCTATCGTGCAACCATGTCTCCGTGAGAAACAGTGCGTCAGGTAGTTTGTTGGTTAAGAGATCCAAGATATCCCTTTTGTGTTTAGCAAGGGAACGGCAATTGAGGCTAAGAAAGGAAAACTTCAGGTCAGGTTTCGTAACAGGGAGAAAACGGCGGCACATTTGAGGAGAATCCAAGAAGAATTTGCAATTGTTGCAGACATTGGGGTACGGGGTATCTAGATGTAAAATGTTGCAGCCTAGGTTCTCTTTTTGCCTCAGTGCATGGAGTTGGGATGAGGAGTAGGCAGTTAATCTTGTAGGGATTTGGGCAAGGGTCGTGGCCCCTGGGCCCGGTTGGGCGCAGACGGGGGCAGACGGGTTTGCCTTTGGCGCGCCACTGCGCGCGTCCGCTGCGTGCGTCCGCTGCACGCGTCTGCTGCGCGAGCGCTTGTTCTGGGCCCTAAGTAGTCGAGCGGTCCCCAGAGACTGCAGCGCTAACCCCGACATCCGCCGGAAGTGTAGGATGAGGTCTGAAGTTTCCCGTGTCAGCCCTCCGAGCAAGCGGCACAAGCCGTGTCGGACCGGGCTGCGGGGGATTCCATAGGGAGCCCCTTGAGCAACTGTCTAAGATATCCTAAGAGGCCGAAGCAGTTACCAACAAGTTTCTTACCTGGGAGCCCATGGTTAGATCTTTGTCCGAAATGACTCCAAGTCACTTATCTCCTGGTTTTGGTGGGCAGTACCCCTAACATTTGGGGCAGAGGAATCAATCCCCTGCAACTGTCCCGGCCTGTTGGAAGCAAGCGAAATTGCTCCCACTTTAAAAAAAAAATGGTTTAGATCCCGCTGTCCCTGCCAATTTCCGGCCTATATCATTGTTGCCAGCTCTTGCTAAAATATGTGAAAAGGTCGCCTTTACACAACTAGAGAAATTTGTTGAAACCTCCCAGGCACTCCATCCAGCGCAATCAGGCTTTAGAGCAGCCCACAGTACGGAGACTGCTCTAGTTGAAATATCTGAGGCTATTCGGGAATGTTTGGACGGAGGTGGCAGAGCGGCTCTGATTTTATTGGACCTCTCTGCCGCCTTCGATACGGTCCCACATTCCCTTCTGCTCACCAGACTAGTGGCCATAGGTATTACAGGCCCTACACTGGTTTGGTTGACATCGTTTTTGGAAAATAGAATGTAACAAGTCTGGATGCCGCCCTTTGCTTCCTCCCCCAAGAAACTTACAACTGGCGCCCCTCAGGGATCCACCCTCAGCCCCCTGCTTTTTAACATTTACCTCACCCCTCTTATCTATCTTGCAGAACAGCTAGGAGCTAAAACTATGGCCTATGCCGACGACACCCAACGTCTGTTCACATGGCCAAAAAATAACCTGGATACGTCGGCAGCCCAATCCTGCCTATCATCTGTTTTTTGCTGGTTAGCCCTCGCCAAGCTAAAATGCAACAAAAGCAAATCAGAGATTCTGCTGTATGGTTCTTTCCCAGACAACTATAGTGATCTTCTCTGGCCTGCCGATATGCCATGTCCTAAATCTATTGGCGGCCCTGCTAAAAATTTAGGAGTCTGGTTCAATATTGACCTGAAATTTGAGGATCATTTAAAAAAACTCACAGGGGTTTGCTTTTCTACACTTAAAACGCTACGTAGATTTTTTCCCCTCCTTCCGAGAGAGGCCAAGGAGACTGTCATTCGCGCCCTTATATTATCTAGATTAGATTATGCGAATGGTCTTTTCTGTGTATTATACATCGCCTCCAGGTCCTTCAAAATGCCGCTGTGCGACTCCTGTTTCACTTACCCAAAAGCTCCAGTGTCCGCCTCTCTCTTTGTGCCCTCCACTGGCTCCCTGTCGCTCACAGGATTTTGTTCAAAATCCTTGTCATCTCTTACCGCGCTGTCCATCAAACCGGTCCAGTCTATCTGAGAAAAAGATTTTCCCTTTATGTTCCTAACCGACCCTTAAGGTCGGCTAATTTATGCAAAATGACGGTACCTAAATTCAAATACAGCAGACTTGGTGGCCAATCCATCTCAGTCAGAGCTGCGAGAGCTTGGAACACTCTTCTTCTCCACCTGAAAACAGCCCCAACTATCACTGTTTTTAAGAAAGGATTGAAGACCCACCTTTTCAACATCACTGTGTAGGGCTCTCTATGTTTTCTGGAATGTCTCTGCTCTGCCCTCTCTCCCTTCCGCGCCAGGATTAAGGGTGGGCGTAGTTCGCGAAGTAGCGCTACGCGAAGCTACGCGAAGTGCACTTCGCACTACGCAAACTTCAAGTAGCACTACGCGAGCTGCGTAGTAGCATGTTCGCACTGTGCAAGATGCGTTTTCAATGATTGCACAGTGCGGACAAGCATCCGGCACTGTGCAAGCATTGAAAACGGCATCTTGCACAGTGCGAGCTGTAGTTTTCTGCTGCTCGAGGAGATTATTACTCGAGCGGCAGCTTTCTCAACGCGAACAGGTAGTTTCTCATTGAGAGCGGTCGCGAGCATGCGCAACCACTCACAATGAGAAACCTGACCTCCTCGCGTTGAGAATCTCGCCGGGATGTCATTTTGCTTGCTCGCGGTCGCGAACATGACGTTCAGGACCGCGAACAAGCAAAAAATGAGCGCTGCACTACGCTACGCTGCACTACGCATGTTCGCACTGTGCTACGTGCCGCTCGCGTAGTGCGAAGTTGCAAAAACTTCGCAAACTCCGCGAGCGGAGCGTAGTGCTTCGCCCAGGGTTAGCCAGGATACTATTTTCTTAGTAATTGAGCGCGTTATAAAGGGCCTTTATAATAATTATAATCTCCATTATCTCTGCTTTAATCCTGTTTAGCTTGAGACAGCTTGTCAGCATCCAACTGGTCACCCATTCCAGACAGGTAGTGAGTAATTAATAAGTTGAGTCAGTGTTCTGTGACAGGGAGACAACGATCTGAGTGTCTTCTGCATATGAAACCATGGTAACACCTAAGGCACAAATAAAGTCTGATAGAGCCTGAATGTACACATCAAAAAGCGTAGGGTTCAGCGAAGAGTCCTGTGGCACACCACACCCCAGTCGATGTGTCTCAAATAAGAAATTCACTTCACTGACTTGAAAGTTCCTATTAGCTATAAATGAGGTTAGCCATTTTAATGCCATTCCTGTGATCCCAATAGCTTCTAGCCTCTGACATAGAATTGATTGGGAGACTGTGTCCAAAGCTGCTCTCAAGTCCAGACAGATGAGCGCAGCTGGCCCACCCCTGTCCAGGCTCTTTGTAAGGTGTTCTGGGGTAAATAATAGAGCTGTCTCTGTGCTGCAACCAGATAAAAAGCTAGTCTGCATCTGTTGTAGTAAATTGTTAGAGTCTAAAAAGTCAGAAAGAACAATTTTTCCAGGACTTCACTAACTCCAAGAAGTAGCAAATTGGGTCTGTAGTTTTCCATCATATCAGGATACAGGTTTCTTCCACAATGGGCGAATAATCACATGTTTCCAGGTATCAGGAACACATCCACTCTCCAAGGATAAATTGTATTTGACTATTAGAGCAGATATAATGGCCTCTCCCCCTTTCAGCAAGATATCTATGGGAGCCAGGCCGAGAGGCGAACCCAACTTAACTGTGTTTGCTGCCATTTGATTATCTTTCTTGCTCAATTTTGGAAATATTGAGAGTTCCACCACAGGCTTTTCAACTCTAGCATTGCTTTTGGCTTTGATAAGGGTGTCTTCTATTCCTGACAGAAATGAAATGAAATGAAATGAAATGAAATTGGGTTTATAAAGCGCAGGGTGTCCCAGCGCTGGTACACTAATAACAGAACACAAGAGGAAAGAAATTAAGGGGCCTTGGGGAAAAGAAAGGTTTTAAGTGTTTTCCTAAATTTCAAGTAGGAGGGTTCCTTCCGTAGGTCCCTGGGAAGGGCATTCCACTTTTTTGCTGCATTCAGCGAGAACCGGCGGCCTCCAGTGCGAGCTTTCCTCACTCTGGGTGTGATGGCCAGGTTTTCTCCGTCGGACCGAAGGGCCCGCGCCGGTTTGTATGGGCAGATCAGACCCCTCAGGGCCGGAGGGCCGTTACCTTGCAGAGATTTATAAGCAATGCAGAGTGACTTGAAGGAGATTCGCTCCTGAATTGGGAGCCAGTAGCCTGGCTGCAGCGTTCTGTACTCGCTGCAAGATATTGATCGAGGCCTGAGGCGCCGCCAGGAGGAGGGCGTTGTCGTAATATAGTCTGGACAAGATTAGGCCCTGGATTAGGGGTTTTCTCGATTCGAAAGGCAAAGGGGGAGGACCTTCCGTGCAGCCCGCAGTAATCCAAAGCACCCTCCTGCCACTTTCTGCGCATGGGTCTTGAATGTTAGTTGGGGTTCAAACCAAACCCCGAGGCTTTTAACTTTCTCCTTGGGCGGTGGTAGGTCCCCCATACAGGGGGGCCAATGCTCAGTGGACAGGGATGAAAGTGGATGGCCCATGAGCATAATCTCGGACTTAGCTCCATTAAGTTTAAGTTTAGAGTCAGTCATCCAGGAGGAAATAGCAGTTAGGCATCTTGAGAGGTTGGATGGACATCCCCTTTGTTGCGACAGCGAGACGATAAGTTGGGTGTCGTCTGCATAGCTAATGGATTTGATCCCGAAGGGGGCTACTACCTCCTCTAGCGGGGCCATATAAACATTGAACAGTGTGGGGCTCAGGGAGGAGCCCTGAGGAACCCCACACTGAAGGGGAGTGGGTTTGGACATCGAACCATTTTCCCAAATCCTAAAAGATCTTTTATCGAGGAAGGATTCCAGCCATCTGAGGGCTGACCCAGTGATGCCCAATTTGGCGAGGCGCTGGACCAAGGTTGCATGGTCAACGGTATCAAATGCAGCGCTTAGGTCCAGGAGGATCAGGGCCGCTGATCCCCCTGAATCCAAGATGCATCTTGCCTCTTCTGTAGCTACTAAAAGGGCAGTGTCTGTACTCTGGCCAGGGCGAAAGCCTGTTTGGGAGTCACTAAGTAGACCGTTCTTCTCCAAGTACTCTGAGAGCTGCCTATTCACCACCTTCTCGGCCACCTTGCCCATTCCCGGAAGCAAGGAGATCGGGCGGAAATTGGCCAGGTCTGAAGAGTCTAGACCTGGTTTCTTGAGGAGTGTTTTAATTTTGGCTTGTTTCCAGCTCGGGGGGACTATGCCCGTGGCAAATGAGGTGTTTAACAGCTCTGTGGCCGTTGATGAGATCGTACTCAGAATTTGTTTGAGGATGTGCATAGGGGCTGGATCAGATGCAGAGCCACTTTTTATGATGGCTAGCGTTTTGCAGAAGTCCTCCCTAGTAATGCCGCTGAACGCCTTGAGTTGGGGGCTAAAGGGAACTGGGAGGGGGACTTCTATCGGTGGTGTAGCGGGCACTTGGGGAAGGCTATCAAGAATTTTTTGAATTTTGCCGTCAAAGAACTCCGCGAGCTGATCACATCTTGATTCGGGGCCCTTATACGTAGTTATAGGAGCTGGAATTTTGAGCAGCTGCTTGACAATTTTAAACGTTTCCCTGGAGGAGTTAGCTGACGTTTTAATTCTCTCCTCAAAGAAATCTGCCTTAGATTTCTGCCGTGCGGTTTTATAGAGTCTCAGAGCCGCCTGGTAGGAGGTTTTACTATTGGGTGTCCAATCTTTCCTCCACTTACGTTCTAGTTTTTTACAGGCTTTTCTGAGATCTCTTAGTTCAGTCGTAAACCAAGGGGATTTAAAAGTGCTGCTCTTTTTAGTATTCAATTTGAGAGGTAGAACCGTGTTCAGGGAATTGGTAAGCCAGTTGTTGAAATTTACATCTGCTTGCAGTACATCAGGTTCTGCATCAGGGGTGGATTGTTCAAGGGCTGAGATCAGATCTTCCACCGATAGCCTCGGCCAATCTCTTTGAAGTATACGGGGACAGGTGGCCCTATTCTTTTCAAGATGGATTTCCCATGAGAAAGGAACTAAAAAATGGTCAGACCAAGGTAAGGGCAGAGGGGATTCAACCATCAGCTGGGGAATGTTTGAGAAGATGGGATCCAATAAGTGGCCTTTATTGTGAGTAGATTCCTTATTTAAAAGATCTAGTTCAAAGGTTTTAAGGTTTGAGATAAGATCAGCAGCTGCTTTATCGTTAGGATCGTCAAAGTGCAGGTTCAGATCTCCCAGAACCAGAAAGTTGGAGGCCCGGGCTGCTGCTGCTAGAGTAGTTTCTAATAGGGAATCTGAGAAAAGTTTTAAGCTACCCGGCGGGCGGTAGATGAGGAGTCCAGAGAGGGAAGACGTAGGTGTTAATTGGATATTGAAGGCTGCGCTCTCTGTATCTAAGATTCCGCCTTCCTCAAATCTACATGTCAGGGATTCTCTGTAAATTATAGCGAGACCCCCACCTTTCCCTTCATTTCTGTTCTGAGTCTGAATATTAAAACCGCTGGGTAGGGCAGAGATATTATCGAAATCTGTATGAGGGGATAGCCAAGTTTCCGTGAGGAAGAGCAGATCGAGGTTACTATCTTCGATCAGCAGATTGATCTCTACCGCATGTTTTGGCAGAGATCTACAGTTAAGTAATGCCAACCTCAGGACTCGGTCTGTCTTCTTACCGTTAGTCCCCACAGATATATGATCAGGGCAGAATCGGCAGCGGCAAAGTGGGGCAACCGTCCAGTCCCGCTGATGGCACCCTGGATCCCCGTGGTGTCGTAGCGCCAGCAGTTGCTCCCTTGAGAATTCAATAGGTCCCGATGGAGCAACGGGCATAGTGGCTGGCCCTAGGTCCGTTCTGGCCCGGACGGGCCCAGACGGGCTTGCCTCTGGCGCGCCTCCGGTGCGCCATCGGCGCGCCCGCTGCGCCCGCCCGCTGCGGGGACGGGATATAGCCTTCATTTTATAGCGCCTGGGCTGTAATTCGCCCGGCCGCTAGAGCGCTGACCGTACTTTCTTCCCTAAGATGGCGGCCAAAGTCGTCGCCCTTCGGGAGCCTCTGTAAGACCGAGTGTGGCCCTGACTCGGCCCTCGGAATGCTGGACGCAAAAGAGACCTAACGCCCCAAGTGTCCCAGGCGGGAAGGTGAGGCTGTGCAAATTAAGCAGCTAAAGTGCAATTTCTTAAGAACAATCAATCTATGCAATAACAATTTGTAAAATTTTTCAAATGGGGGTCGGGGGCCTATCTCCCGGCTTTCCGCCTCAGGAGTGCTCTGAAATTAATGGTGGTAACGTAAAGGCTCCTCGCTCCTGTGGCTTTGCTTTTAAGCGCCCGGACAGACAGAGAATCGCAAACAAGTCTTACCTTTCCTAAAAATTGTTTGGAAGCTACTCACACCGTTCTTTAGAAGAGGGGGGACCAGCTCCTGCAATATTGGTTTTAGAAAGAAATTGACAATGGCATAGATTTCTTTGGAAGTATGTGAGGATTCTTTGCGAAGTCTTTTAATCTGGCTCTGCAGTTAGCATAGTGAAACTGTTTTTTAAAGCGTTCTGATAAGTTTTCCTAATATCCTCATCATACATACATCTCCATTTACTCTTGGGTCTTTTGTATACTTTCTTCAACTCCCTTATCTCATGCAAGAACCATTTTGCACTGGATGTAGCTCTAGGGTTTACAGGCATTCCTGGGGATTAGCGTCTCTAGCGTTGTGTGGATCCATTCCTTAAAGGCTTGCATAAGAGATGAAACTTCACTGACTAACCTGGGGGCAGACTTATCCAGGGCTGCTTCCCAGCCTGTGATGACCAGTTTGGACCAATGTCTGGTGGATTTTGTCACAATTTGCAATATGTACATATACTTGTGTAGGGAAGACAGCTTAAAAGTGACTGCCCATTTGTGAGATATTACAATTGAGAGAATGTCAGCTAAAGATTCCCCCTCAAAATAAAGGGTTCATTTACAAGCACTATGTGCCCTGGAAATGTCACTTTTGTGACTTTCCAGTGGCCCACAGGGCTTAGCCCTATCTACAAAGCCACATAAAGACACTCTGCATGGCGTTTCATGCCCTTGTAGCTATGGAGTGAGACAACACAGCAAAAGTCATTGCATTGCCTCACACTTCGATGGGGAGGCATGCAATGGGTGTTATGGTGGGTGCTTTCACGTAACACACTTGGCATTTGACACATTCCCATATTTACAACACATTTTTAACCTGGGAATGCATCAAAAGCCTACGCCTTCACGAGGAAGCATGGGGGAGGTACACCGAGGACAAATAACATAATTTCTCCTTGTTTTTTCCTCTTTTTAAGTGTGCTATATTCATCAGCACACAATGAAAGAGGAAATTGTCTACATTGATAGTTTTTGTGCAGGAAATTGTGCCCCTTGTTGCACAAAAACAACCATCCCTACAATGCACACAAACTGGCACCATGGTGCAAGGGTGCCTGCGTTGGCACATGGCAGCCAATTGAGCACCAGCGCAGGGAAAAAGGACAGGAATGTGCCGTACCTAATAGATTCTGTGCATTTCTGCCCTTTTCTTTTGCTGTAGGGGAGGGCAGCAGGAAGGCTTGTGGTGCCACCCTACAGTACAATATTATAAATGAGGACCTTGGGTCCTCACTTATGAGTTTTTGCTGTAGGGAAGCAACTCGTTTTTGATGCTGCCTCAGACTTACGATTTCTCGTAAATCTGGGGCAATGTCAAAAAGCCATGGATGTTGCTGTGAATTCCCACAGCAACGCCCATTGCACTCCCCTTTATAGCAGAAAACTGAGTTAAAGGGAACGATATTTACAAGGCATCATTAAGCCCAAAAAAGTAGCTTAGTGCTGCCTGGTAAATAAGGAAGTAGGCTCCTGCGCCAACTGAGCGTGACCAAAATTTAGGCACCGACAGCGCACGGGGCTTATAAATGTGCCCCTTAATGTTTATCCGTTCTTGTATCTCTTTATCTTCTGAGGCCCTCATGTACTAGGTTCACTTCATCAAAGCTCAAAGCTGAAGAGGATAAATTGAGGCCCAGATCTCTGTACTGGGGTGAATGTATGACGTTGTTCTGCATTCTGTCCATCAACTGTTGTTTTTGCATTTGTCACCCCGAGCGAGTGAGACGGGCATGCCCAGACCTGGGTCCAGTGCTCTCCTTGCCACTGGAATCAAGCTATCCTGGCTGAAGAGGGGTGAAACCGCGTAACCGGTCCTAGGATGCTTGTTTCTAGTCCAGGGAGGACCTGGCTTGGCAGTGCGGGCTGGACTGTTCCCATTAGGCACAGGGCCAAGACTGATTTGCATATGGCTGGGTTCAAACTGGAATGGCATGGTGGGTAAAAAAAAAACGATGGATTTAGACCCAGATCTCTGTACTGGGGTGAATGTACGACATTGTTCTGCATTCTGTCCATCAACTATTGTTTTTTCATTTGTCACCCCGAGTGAGACGGGTATGCCCAGACCTGGGTATTGTGCTCTCCATGCCACTGGCTGAAGAGGGGTGAAACCCCAAAACCGGTCCTAGGATGCTTGTTTCCAGTCCAGGGAGGACGTGGCTTAGCAATTCGGGCTGGACTGTTCCCATAAGGCACAGGGTCAAGACTGATTTGCATATGGCTGGGTTCAAACTGGAATGGCATGGTGATCAACAAAACGATGGATTTAGGCCCAGATCTCTGTACTGGGGTGAATGCATGACATTGTTCTGCATTCTGTTTATCAAATGTTGTTTTGATAGTCTTTGTCCAAGAAGAGTCCGATAATCTCAGCTGGTGTGTGTCTTCTCACGATGGAAAAGTGTCTGACCGGTGACATTTGGTGATTCAGATTGTGCTTTTTGATCCGATTTCTGCATAACTTGCAAAACAGCATATGCACATTTTCTATACGTTAACGCAGAATATGTTTAAATATTATGGGTCTTAAAGTACAAAACACTCTTCCAGTCGCAAAGCCTATGAATCACATAAACAGGTGTGGTTGCTAAGGACTAAAGCCCTTCTACTCGTCAGAATAGTCTTTGTGACTCACAAACAGGGCCAAACTGGGAACAGAAACTGGCTCTGGCAAACTGCTCAGCTGCCCCACCCTGGAGTGAGGGGGAGTGCAGCCGCGCTGTTTGCGAGGGCCGGTTTCGGCTCAATTTGTTTCCAAGGGGCGATATTGCCGACCCCCAGTAACAAAAATTGCCCCTCAGGGGCTCAAACCCGCCCCCCACCTTAGCGGCCTACAGGGGAAACGCCCGGTGCCCGCTATGGCCAGTCCATCCCTGCTCACGAAAGGGTTTTAGCGATCCAATAAAATTACTATTGAGAGGGGTATTATTATCGCTTCCACCATTGGGTATAGCAGTCTATGGTCTAGGGGGCCACTCCACGCTTTCCCCTTTTTATATTAAAAAAAAGCATCACCTTTGAAATTAGGGGTAATTGGCTGTTTTTAGCTTCTTTTATAAAAATATATTGCTGAAAGTAATATGATCGCGGGACCGTAGATATGTGCACTTGTGCATCCCTCTATTCATAACCAATCAAAGACGGTTGTAAATTGTGTAATGGCTGGCTCATTAATAGTAATGGTTGTGGAGGCAAGTTAGTCAACATATTACATTTGATTTTAAGCCTCCTTTCTTTCCTCTTATGTATATGTACAGGGGAATGTTGTTTAATTGCTGATTAATGTCCTTGTGTATTATTTCACTTTTATAACTATTTAGCTGTTGCTAGTGGGCTTCTGAAGCCTTTTGTAGTTTACATATATTTTCACTGATATTCAAAATTGCCTACACTTGAAGAAAATGGCATTTTTAAGTTAGCGAGCCTGAAATGTCCATGTAACATAAAAAATAAGGGTTGACCTGTAATATGGTCATATATACCGTCATCTCGAGTTTCTGGCGATATTTACAAACCATTCAGCCTTCTATCTCATGGTTTAAAATCTCACAAGGACACTGGGATGGGGTGCTTTCTGTGCGTGCTTGTATGTTTTGGTGATTTTATTGCGCAGAATGGATACCCCTCGTGAGATAAGCACGCTCTACGAATCCTCATCACATAATAAAACAAAATTCAGTGTTATAAAACATATATTTCTCAGAATATCTGAAAATTATGAGATGACTTTTGTATCAAATGCAGCAAATCCGTAACTAGGGTTGAAAATGCTGCAGCTACGTAATTGCTTATTTCCCATTGTTTTATCTATCTTCAGAGTAACTAAACAAAACCTAAATGTTTTAATTTCTCTTAGTGCAGGTTGCTATTTGGCTTTGATGGAAACTGTTTTTAGGTCAAGCATTCGAGACCTTTTGTATATAATTTAATATATACTTATTTAGTATACACTTATATGTGTATGTACTTTATAGGCTCTGGAGATCATCCCTAGGACTGGTCTACTTCCGTTTAGGGACTTTTTTTCTGTTCAACTGCCTCTATTGAACTGTCTTTATAGAAAACGACCATTAGCGGTCAGTAAAATACCAGAATTGCTTTCTGCTTGTTCAACTGCCTCTATTTAACTTTCATGAAAGAAAGCAGCCAGCAGAGGTCAGTAAAATACCAAAATCACTTTAGCATTCTCTAGATTCCAGTCCATAGAAATTGTCTTCCACGAGCACCCGTAGACAATAATATTTCTTTCAAATCTTGTATTTTCAGTGATCTGACCACCGAAGGCCCTGATTTTATATTATAAAGAGAGCTTTGGACTATACCATTTCCAGCTGAAAGGCACATTTCTCTCCATGTATTCCCATACCTGGCATATCATGCAGTGTGGTGCTTACTTTCCCTCCATTTCAAAGAACAGTAGATGTTTCAGCACCCATGCTAATGTGCTGCATAGCTAAGTACATATAAGGTCCCAAAGGCGAGACCGAATGCATTGCAAATGTTTGGTTCATGCAAGCTACCCCAAAACAAATGCCCAATACTCAGTGGGTAATATGGTCTTATATTGCCATTTCTGTGCTTTGGTGATATTTTCATACAACAAGGCCTTTAGCTTCATATTTATTAGGTCAGCAGTATTCCTCAATGCAATAGTGCCTATATTACACAGTTCTCTGTTGTATGTGTGTGTGTGTGTAGATAGATAGGTAGACAGACAGACTGATGGATGGATGGATGGATCGGCATTACAGTAGTATAAGTCAAGGAAGCAGAGAAGAAAGAGAGCGTGAGCGTGTGTGTGTGTGTGTGTGTGTCTATGTGTGTATGTGGGAGTGTGGGGGTGTGTTGTGTGTGCATGTAAAGCCCACGCTGTGGG
Organism: Lissotriton helveticus; assembly: GCF_964261635.1. Classification (NCBI taxonomy): domain Eukaryota; kingdom Metazoa; phylum Chordata; class Amphibia; order Caudata; family Salamandridae; genus Lissotriton; species Lissotriton helveticus. Next base: position 2,115,181,436 of record NC_136059.1, read on the forward strand.
GACCTGCTTGGTTCTCATAGTGTGAGTTAACCTTGTCAAAACCCGACAAACATTATCTTTGTGAGGACCGGTGCATCAGGAGGACTGACCCTCATAGTGTGTTCAAGAACTTTCGAGCAAGTGTATCACAAAACTAAAAGTGCAGTTATATTTACTTCAGTCTGCTTTATGACCTACCCTACTATCAAAGCCTGCGTAAAGTTAGAATAGTAAATACACAGGGGCATATTATCAAGGGGGTTTATCTCCGCTTTTTTGGATTTAAAAGCCAAGAAAGCGGAGATAAAATTATCTCCCTATTACCTAGCTGTCGCTAACACCAGTTAGCGACAGCTAGTAGGAGATAGCGACCATCTTGGGCCCCGCTTTGCATGTCAGTGAAATTTAGCACTAATGACATGCGAAGTGGGCGTGCCAAGATGTTAGCGACTGGAAACAGTCGCTAACATCGCTATCTCCTATTACCAACTTTTGGAGATATTCGCGCTAAGCGCGAATATCTCCAAAAGCTAACACCTGCCCTGAGCAGTTCTTAGCCATGTTATCCAATGGGAGGTGGATAACATGGCTAAGAGCATTAGCTCGGTAATGCATGAATATCGCTGACTTATCAGCGATATTCATGCATTTCGGCCGATTTTTATCGCTTAGGAGATAAACCTTGATAATAGCAAGGTTCCTAAGCGATAAAAATCGCCGCAGCACGGCGATAAACATATTGCCGCTAAGCCAACATAGCGATAATTATCGCTAGTTGTTGGTAATATGCCCCACACTTCTTTACTAACAATGGCCGGTCCTCATAATAGATCGGTTATGGTTTGAGTGTGTGTGTGCGTACATGTGTGCATGCGTGCATGTGTGTGTTTTTATGCCATCAATCCTTCACTTGTGGACTTCAACGAGAAGCCCATGATTTTGGTAATGATTACCATTAAATAACTGGGTCATTTTAGTTTTCTTTTCTATCAGCTTTAATAAGGTACGTTTCATCGCTGCATCATTGTCAGTGTGCCTGTCAGCCAAAATCGGGACGCACATGCTAGACCACATTTAATTACAAATGTTTGTTGCTGTCATTCATGTACTTTGGATTCATGGACTTGGATGACTTAGTCAAGGAACTTACGCTAAATTATTCACTACAGAGTTGAATGAAAATAGCCTCACCGGAAGTTAGCGACTCGAGCTCTCCAAGAACAAATGTAAGGCGCATGTGATTTTTTTATTTCCTCTGCAAGGCTTTCAGCACAAAAGTGTTTTTGAAACTCCGTTATATTTTGAAGCATGGTCAACATTTTCAATCATCAGTCAAGAAATATAATATTCCAGTTTAACCATAACCTTTCAGATGTTTTGTGGATCGATAAGTTCCTGCTCACCTGCCATTAGGTTAGCACCTATCATCTATTATCGTTAATTGTGTATTTAATAGCGAAATACTTGGTAATAACATTCTCCAGATTTCCTGCTTACAGTGCAGCTTCTTTGATTTTAAAATGCCATCATATAATGGAAACGTATGTGTTGCAATTCTTTAACTAAACTGTACAAATATGGTTTGTGATACATTAGCTGGATTGCAGTATTTCCTTGTCTCAGGTATTCATTTTAATTCATTTACATGAAAGTACAGGGACAGTTTAATTTTCTACTGCAGTGCTGACGCAGTTTATTCCGTTAATAGTGTTGAATTGCTCTTGTGTGGTTTAAAGGACAATGGGCCATATTATCATTATCAAGAAAGGGCGATACATTATCGCCGCTTTTATCAGCAGGAAACTGTCGCAAAAGTGGCGATAATGGGCTTGATAATATGCCCTTGTGAATTCCCATAGAAACCCAGGTTCTGGTGTTATGGGTATTCACAAGGGCATAATATCAAGCCCATTATCGCCGCTTTAGCGGCAGTTTCCTGCCGATAAAAGCGGCGATAATGTATTGCCCTTTCTTGATAATATGGCCCAATATTCCTCTATTTACAGTGTTTTCTCTCTCATGTAGGTTACCAGACAAGGGTATTTGTAGCGTTTCCAGATTTTGCTCAGCGCAGCAACCAAAGATCTAGGCTGCATAGCATGCAATACCTTGCAATAAAGGATGGGACCACACAGTAAAGTTGGTGGGTGGAGTGACCCAGAGCGGCCATCCTCCAATTCATTTATAACCTCGGGCCACGCCTGGCCCGAGGGTGAGAGGTGCTACATTTCAGGCTTCACGCCGGGAAGAACAACCGGTTACATCCCATCTCAAATCAGCCTCTTTGTTCTTGTTGGGGCACGGCTTGCTAGGTGGCATGCAAAGTCTCCTAGCCATGAGCTCGGGGGAGGATTTTTATGTAGGCTGTACCTGGGATGGTGACTGCGTCCTCCTTGTCCCACTACTGTTGTTGGGGGTCGTGTGGTTGGTGCCGGGACAGCTTCGACCAGAGGGGTGTTTGTGTCATCTTCCTGGGCAGCCGGTCTGACGGCCCCTTCACTCCAGTGCTCCTTGGTCTCTGCTTCAGTTCTGTCTTCACTGGGGGATTGGGGTGACTCTTCCTCCACTCCTTTGAACCAGGATATTTTTCAGGTCACCCTCTCCCCATTCTTCCCTGCTGTTACCATTATACTTTTCACCTCTGTTATCTGCCAGTGACCAGGCTCGTATGGTGTCCTTAATTTTCTGTTGGGCCTACAATCCTTTATTATCACCAGATTCCCTGGTTGTAGGTTGCGGTGCTGGGCCCTTCTTTTGCGGCTGGCAGCCATATTCTGTTGTTCCCTCTTGGCCTGGGCTTCTTCCTCTCGGTATACAGAGCAGGTCAGAATAGTTTCCTGGCATGGCACATTGAACATCAGCATCCATGGGCCTGCAGCGTGGTGCTGTGGGGGGTGCTTCGATAGTCGCGGAGAAAGTTGTAGTTGGCACTCCGGGTCAGATTCTTCAGCTACTGAGTATCCTCAGGACTTTATTGAGTGTTCACATGAACCTTTCAATCTCGCCGTTGGCCTGGGGCCACTGTGTGGTGATCTGGCGGTGCCATACTCCATGAACTTGCAGAATTCTATTCCTTGGAAAGGTGGTCTATTGTCGCTTTTGATCTCTTGAGGGCAACACATTCTCAAGTACCGGAGCTACTCGTGAAAAGATGTTGGAACTGACCACTTCCACTACTGGGTATTTCGAGTAGTTGTCCATCATGACCAGTGTTGTTATCCCATCTGGTAAACTCCTAAAATCGATGCTTACCTTTTCCCAGGAGCTTCTCCGGGGTTCTTCCATTTGGATGGGAGCAGGGCACTCTGGCACACTGGTCAATTGGCAGGCGGGGCGCTTCCTGACTGTCTCCTCCCTTCGCTCCTCCAAGGGCGGGGAACCAGACCTTCTCCCGCATTCTTGCTTTCATTTTCATTGATCCTTGGAGTCCCCCTGTGGGCCAGCTGGGTAACATGGTGGTATAGAGCTGCCGGGATCACGATCCTCGAGCCTCACAGTAAGATTTTTGTGAGATACTTACGATCTGGTCCTGCCCAACAGTTGGCATCTTGCAGGAACCACTGCGATTCCCCTTCTTGGACGGCGCTGTGGGTCCAGTTTGGCAGCTTCTATGATGTCAGCTAATGTCAGGGCTCCTGGGCACACAGTTGCAGATATTATATTGATGTGGGCTTCCAACACTTTGACCTCCCTGGATTCCTCTTGTGATTTTCTCGGCACTGGGTGGTGCGAAAGGAAATCCGCTAGGTTCTTCCTGCCTGGGCAATATACCACTTCCATTTGATATTGTTGTAGTCCAATAGCCCAGCGTTCAATCCATGTAGGTGGGTGCAGTGCTAACCCTTGGAAGAGGGACACCATGTGGTTGGTGATCGGTGATTACCTTGAATGGCTGCCCGCTGACATATAGGTGGAAATGTCGGCATGCCCACTTCAATGCAAGGGGATCCCTCTTAATTTGGGCATACCGTGCTTCAGTGGGCGACAGTGACTTGCTTGCGAATGCTAGGGCGGCCCACCTTCCTGGCTCCTGTTCTTGGGTCAACACAGCTCTGAGGCCCACGGGACTGGTATCCACGATGAGCTTAGTGTGCTTTGCCAGGTCGAAGTACACCAGGGTGGTGTTGTCCAGGAGGACAAGTTCTGGGAGGCGGCTCTTTATGGCTTCTCCCATTTCTACTTGGTATCCGCTTGAATGACGGTCCTCAGTGGCTCCACGATCATTGCTAAGTCTGGGATGAAGTGGCCACAGTATGTGGCCATCCCTAGGAAACTCCGTACTTCGGATGCTGTCATTGAGGGCATGGCTTGGGATTTCCGTGGGTCCACTTGGATACCGTCCTGGCTGAATATGTATCCCAAAAATGCAATGGTTTGCTGGAAGAACTTGCACTTTTCCTGGTGTGGGTGACTCCATGATCTTGGGGGTACTTGAGCGCAGCTCGGAGGTGCCTGTATTGTTCGTCCGTGGTAGCAGAGTGGATGATGTCATTGCTGATGTTTAGTATGCCAGGAAGTCCAGTTAGGATCTCACCTATGGCGTTTTGGAATACCTCCGCGGCTGACGAGATCCCAAAGTTGAGCCATTTGTATCGACGTAGCCCCAGGTGTGTGCTGAATGTCGTTAAACATCTGCTTTCCTCCACCAGGACTAGTTGGTGGGGTCCCGTGTTTAGGTCCAATTTTGAGAACCATCAAGACCAATTAACATCCGCCACTATCTCATCCATTGTTGGTGTCAGGTGCCGCACCCGGTGGATGGCCTTGTTCGGGAGGCGCATGTCAATGCATAATCTGATCTTGCCTGGGTTTTTCGGCAATGAACATGGGAGACATCCACGGGGTAGGTCCCGACACATTCTCGATCACCCCTTGGTCTTTAGATTCTGCAGTTCCTCATCCACCAGCGGTCGGAGGTGGAATGGAGTCCGCCAGTGCCTCAGTACCGTGGGCGTCATTGAGGGGTCGATGTTAGCTTTACAGGGTCTCGCTTGATACATCCTAGCCTTCAAACAGGCTGGCGAATTGTTGTCGCAGCTCGTTAGTTTGGTTGGATCGAACACTCCTTGCGAATGTTACCAGGCTCAGGTCCTACGCGGCATGGCTGCTGAGCTGAGCAGCTTCTTGGTTGATGACGTGGATGGTTGTGGTCATTTCGCTGTTCTCTGACTCGATGGGCACAGTCATTCAACCTTGCAGGGGTGTGTCACTTCCGTAGGCAAATATTTTCATCTTGGAAGGTATCAGCATGGGTCTGGGTGGCAACCTGTTGTAGTATTGTATACCCATGATATTCACCGACGCTCCTGTATTGATGACGGCCTTGATGACAGCCTTTACTTCTGACCCGGCTATCTTCACGGTGCATATCGGGTGTGCCCTTCTTCGCTTCTTCTATTCTTGCGTGAAAGAGACTAAGAATGTCTCCACTTCTCCATCATCTTCTGTTGAGGAGTTATCAACTTGGTAGGGTGACTGCGAGGTGCTTCTCTTGCCACTTGCTGTCGTGATGAAAGTATTCGACAGTTTGCGCACCAATTTTCTCATGGGCCTACCTTCTCTGGTATCTCTCCTTTGGGTCTTCCTGCAGCATACCACTATGAATGGGTTCAGTATCCCGCAGTGTGAACACGTCTGACCTTGAGCTCGGCATGACTGGATGAGGTGTTCCTCCCGTCCACAGTATCCGCACTTGCCTTTCGGGGGTTGGGGTGGGCAGCTTTGGGCTCCTTTCCCCTGTTCTTACCTCGTCAGCTCATTCAGTCTTGACGACCATGTTCCGCTCTGGTGATCGGGTTAGTGCGAGGTCCATCTCATCCACCCTTATTGTGGAAAGATCATGTGTTCTGGCTAATATCAGAATGTCTTATAGGGCTATGTTTGGATGCCATAGGATCAGCCCCATAGAACCTTGCTGCGGCATCCTTGGATGAGCTGTGCGCGTATATCCTTGGGTTGGTCATCAGCTGTGTAGGTACATGTGTGTTCGCGTAGCCTTGCATAAAATGCGTCAATGGATTCTTCTTCTCTTTGTCGGGCTTGGCGTAACATGAATCGCTCAAAATTGAGGTTGAACTACGGGTCAAACTGTGCGCTTAGCGCCGTCATGGCAGCGTTGTAGTCAGAGACTGCCTTGGTATTGGGCAGGTGCTTGAACAGTAGGTACACCTCCTCACCTCCTCAACTCCATAGTGCAGGAGCAGCAATATTTTAACTGCCTCGTCTGGTTCTCTTGTTGCCACAAAGTAATTTTCTAGGTGCCCCAGCCACGTCTTCCATCTTGGGGACGCAGTGGCAGGGTCTGCTAGTTCACTAAATGGGGGTAGGACTCCTGTCGTGGGGGTGTTGCACGATGGTGCATGCCTGTTGCTGGGCTGCGTCTGCTTTTTCTCCCATGTTGCTTGTGTGCTCTCTGGTTAATACTTATTTAAATTTTCCTATCTTCAAGTGGTCCTTGTATCTTCCCCTTGTTGTCCTGTCTTGTGTTGGGTGTCTTCCCCCTTATTTCTGCTGTAAGAGTCCCTCTCACCTTCCCTCTTCTATATTAGAATCTTCTGTCGGTGTTGGAGGGGTAGATGCTCAGTTGTCCTTTCCTGTGTGCCTCTGGGATTTCTCTCTCACCTCTTCACTCAATGCGGATGAGGGTGGGGCTGGAGCGCGAGGGCTGCATGGTGCAGGAGTAGGCCTTGCACAGGGATGCAGAGCTGTCACGTGCATCTTGCACTTACCCAATCACTCCTGGAGGGCGGGCCGGGCTGGTGTTATCATCGGGCAGTGCCGTGTCTGCTTGCTTCACTGGCACGATCTGGGGCCCACGCAGAATCGCGTCTGAGTGGGCATGGGTTGGCACCTCGCTCCACTGCTTTTTATTCTCGCTGGAGGCTGAGCACCACTAGGGGTGGGCTGCGTGGATGCCGGTTGTGCCGATCCAGGACTGGGTAGACTTAACAACAGGACCGCTGACCTGTTACACTAAGGGTCGTTGATTTTGTTGCTATTTTGCAGGATCACAATTTAGAAATGTGTAGGGGTGAGAAACCACTGGGATGTATTAAATTGATGGCCATTTCTGGACATACTCTAATGAAATGAAACAACACATCTGAAATGCAAAGCAAATGCAGTGCAAAACGCGAGCCACAGAACCCATACATTTGCTTCATGTAGCTATCGAGTTCCTGTTTTACGAGTGAAAGTTCCAGACAGTCTTAACATTTTAGCCCTGAACACAGTGGCGGCTGCTAATTAACAGGGGTGGTGGGGCAGGAGGGAAGAGGGATACAAAAAAACACTTACCTGTCAGCCGGCCACTGCCTCCCGGTCCTCTTTGGTTGTCAACACGCAGGAAGCACACAAGCTCCCCTAGAGCTCCTGGGATGAGACGTTGGACTTGGTGGATAGATGTCTGGCAGTTGCACCACAATTCGGAGTGGCAGTACACATATCCCACCTCTCCATGATACTTCCTCCTACCTAGATTACTCCCTGTTCTCAGTTTCAGGCGTTGGTTGCAAAAACACGGTCCTGGATTCTTTTTAGGGGGTTCTTGAACCATTTCTCGCTGTGGTTGCTGGTTGGGGGCAGACTGCCTGGAGAGCGAGGTCTGGATAGGTTGAATGCCTGTTGGATCCAGGAGGACAACTTTGATTTGAGATTAGGGATGCCATTACTCACTACTTAGAACTTAGCAAGGGTACAGTCTCCTCCAACACAGACCTCTGAGAGGCGGCAGGCATACAAGATGGTCCTTGGGGCTGGGTATTTTGATCCATATGTGGGCATAATAGACAAGAGGAAGGGGAGCAGTAGTAAGTTTGGAGGTTGAGATTTCCACCCTCGAATAGTAGGACTAGGCCTCACCCACACAGCTGGTGCAGCGCAATTCCAACCAGGGGATCACTGACAGAATATCAAGGAGGAAAATATCGATCTGACAAAATATCGAGGACAAAATATCAAATACAAAAATATCGAATTCCTATCTACAAACAGGTAAGTACAAAAATATTGAATCCAAAATATTGTTGTAAAAAATATAGTTAGTCAAAATATCAAATTTTTAAAAATGTCTTAAAAGTAATTTAAAATGAATGAAATAATAAATATAATTAACTAAAATATACTTAAAAATACTTAAATAGCCTTAAAATTAATAACGAATTAATGTAAATTAAAAAAATAAACATACATTTTTATTTTTTAATATATATATATATATATATTCACTGAAAAAACCATAGGTTATAGACCATATATAGTTAGGAATTAGCATTTAAAAAACCTTTTTTTACTCCCACAAAACCATTGAAATTCCATATATATTTAGTAGTACTAACTATATATCGCGCACCCGCAATCCACTGCTGATCATGTCACATATTACATCATTCATGACATGGTCAGTGACATCACTGATGACATCACTGATGACATCTCAAATGACATCACTGATGACATCACTGATGACATCTCAAATGACATCACTGATGACATCACTGATGACATCTCAAATGACATCACTGATGACAACATCCAGTGACTGTGTATTTCTGTAAAGTTAAAATATGTCTTACATATTGAAGAATGAGTGGATGTAGAAGTGTCTGGATGAAGGATTTAGTAGGTGCATGACTGACTGTATGAGTGAGTGGTTAAATGTGTCTCACTGAGTGCATGGGTTAGTGACTGAACTGTGTTAATTTGTGCATCATTATGTTTGTTGTTCTGTAAACTGCTGCATGTGTTGATCAGTAGCTATATGAGTAAGTATATGGGTTATTGATTGGTTGCTCAAGTATTTGTATGGGAGACTGAGTGTGTGTGTGGGTGGCTGGGAGGTGTATGACTCTGTGCATAGATGTGTGAGCAGTTGATTCACTAGATGTATGGGTTCAAAAGTGCATGTGGAAACAGCTGTATGGGTGGTTGACTGTGTGCATGAGTGCATTGGTGAGTGAATGGATATCTCAGTGCTACATGTCAAAGTAAGTACATATGTAAAACACAGTACATGTGAGAGTTGGCATATATAAATAACTGTGCATAAGAGCCAGTGAATGTGTGAGTGGCTGTATGGATGATTGTGAACTTGTATCAGGGATTGTAAAAGAGAGTAAATATGTGTTAGTATATGTTTGAATAAGTAAGGTGTGTATAACTGTATAGTTGAGGAAATGGAGGTGTGATTGATTCTTTGCATGACTGACTAGGTGTGTAAGTAACTCCACGGATGAGTGACAGTCTTTGAGTGTCTGTTTACACTGAGTGTATCTAAGGTTATATTAGAGTCTGAAGAGGTTCATCGTATTATCACATGAATGATGTCATCAGTGATGTGATCAGTAATGTCAAATGAGATGTCATCAGTGATGTCATCAGTGATGTCATTTGAGATGTCATCAGTGATGTCATCAGTGATGTCATTTGAGATGTCATCAGTGATGTCATCAGTGATGTCATGTGAGATGTCATCAGTGATGTCATCAGTGATGTCACTGACCATGTCATGAATGATGTAATATGTGACATGATCAGCAGTGGATTGCGGGTGCGCGATATATAGATAGTACTACTAACTATATATGGAATTTCAATGGTTTTGTGTGAGTAAAAAAAGGTTTTTTAAATGCTAATTCCTAACTATATATGGTCTATAACCTATGGTTTTTTCAGTGAATTTTCAAGGTTTTGTAAATGCTAATTCCTAACTATATATGGTCTATAACCTATGGTTTTTTCAGTGAATTTCAATGGTTTTTTAATAGCAAATATCATAAGCTGTCGAATGTCAAGTACGTGGTAAGAAAAAACATTTTCGTGTTTATGCACACTGATCTGCTTTGAATGCTGCCCCCCCCCCTCATTTCTATTAGGAGTACTCTCTCTTTGCAGATAGTGAAGGGTAGTTAACGCAGGCCTTTGCCCCCGTTGTAATCCGTCGTGCCTGCTTCTCTCTCCATTTGATTGATTGTTATCCAAGCATTTACTGTTTTAGAATTAGTTCTCTTTGGTTCATTCTCTATTTACAAACAAGCACAGAGTCGCAATACTCTGTTTAGTCTTTGCAGATAGCGAAAAATCGTTTAAAAAAACTAAAGGAATCGAGCAAAATCAGTAGGCCAGTAATGGGATCTCTTTTTGACCTCGCTAAAATAGAAACATTAGGAACAACCGCTCATGAGAAATACAAAACTAGTGAGATGAACTGAACTCCACACCATGATGGTTGCAAGACAGCTCGGCTCCGCCACCCACCCCGCCCAAAATAACGATAAACTCTATGCAAATATTACAAATATATACAACACACCAGCAAAGTAACAGGGTAAAACATTTTATTAAATAACTATTTACATAACTATTTTATACTTTTTGTTGCCCGATCCGGCTAGCTCAATCGATCGAGCATGAAACTCATGCACTCTGATAGTTCAAAGTTTTGAGGAGTGCTTGTAACACTGTCTGAAGCCTATTTGCACTTGCTACAGCTTCACTATTCTCAATGTAAGTGGGGGCTGTTTGAGGACGTGACTGCATTTGAAAACAATGTGATGCGGTGCCACCCTGAACCGCTTGACGGAGGCCCCCGAGGGACGGTGTCATGGCGCGGACTTGGAGGGGGCGCTTGGCTCCGGCCCCCTCCGCAAGTCGTGTTGCCCTGGTGTGGCCTGAGATCACCCCCGACATAGGTGGCCGGCTCCCGGGGTCAAGCGGAACTTTTTGCCTTTTGGTGACTCTTCCATTCTTGACCTTGTCCCACAATCCGTTTCACCTAAAGACACGCTGTAGTGGGGCGCCCCTTTACCGTTTCAGTTGCCATTCCGCCCGCTTTTGCTACACTGTGCCTCTTCCGCTATTCAGCTGTTTACCGCCCGCTCTTTCGACTACAGCGTCTCGCTCACCATGTACTTGAGTTGCTCCCGCTCTTGCGGTGCAGCGATAGGCGGCTGCCACAGGACTCTCAAAATGGCGGCCGGCTCTTCAGATTTGGGCGTGGTCCACTAAAATGGGCCTGCGACACCTTGGAACTCGGACGCTTGTCTGCTAGAGCTTGGGCTCCATTCTCGAAAGCGTCCCCTCAGCCTTGAAGATTCTACAAAAGTCTTGGGGGCCCCCGACTCCCGCAGGCTTCTGGTGGGGAGCGGCTAGCATGATTGCTCGTGGAATGGCCACGACGGAGCTACGAAATGGTGGTGCTCTCATGCTAACGCCAGCTTCAGTCTGAAACATCCAGAAACACTGTAGCCTACCAATTCGATCAGTTCCGGTAGCGCCCCAACGTGACCCGGTAGAGAAGAACTTGCCCTCCCCTCTTTGACTGATGGTTCTTGTTGCCTGTCCCTTCTGTTGTCATTTAACAGAACTATTTAGCCTGCTGAAAGGGGTTGTGTTCCGACCGCTGGTTGGTGGAGACATTTTGACTATATTCTGGACCTGCGTTGTCGCGTAATGCGTCATATGACGCGCCGCATTAGCGCATCCGGAAGTGCTCCGGTGCGCGAAGCGCAGCTTCCCGGAAGCGATCCGGGGCGCGGCGCGCAGCGCGTAACGTAAGCATAACAGGTCATGTGACTTGTTAATAAAACTTTTCATTGGTTCATTTTACTTTTCTTATTCTAATGATGAAAGGCTTGGTCATATGACCTAAAAATTACGCTTTTTATTACTTTCGAACATTATTTTTTCTTAAACATATGTTATAATGTTCCAGGCTAATGTACTTTCCCGGAAAATTTACAACTGTCCTGCAAGTAAAATATATTCCTTTTTCGAGAAAAAGGGCGTTTCTTCGTCCCATGACGGAGCCGTTGAGCAAAAGAGGCTCGGCCTGCTGTCTTAGTCGCCGATACGCCTGAATATCAGATTCTTATCGATCACTTTATGTTGCAGAAGTAGAAACACAACAGCCCTTGACCATTTATCTTTACTGCGTTCCTGCGTATTATACCTTTTACCCTTCATGTAATTGGACTGCTTTATTTCACTTGCCTTTTACTGATTCTAAAACAGTGACTATTATTAAAAACTTTACCAATGTAAATACTACTACCATATTTTCTTTTAAAAACCTTTATTGTGAAAATGTCAGTATACAAATACGGGCCTATAACCACGTGGGCCGGCCACGGAGCAAACTGTAATCGTATATGATGAGTAGACATTTACACTGTAGAGGAACGTAACGGGCGGGCCATTAGGTTGCAAGAAATAAGGTGTCTAACAGTTGCGGAATCGGTGGACGTACATTTTATAATTAAAATACGACAGAGCCAGTTACAATAAAATTATCTAGATATACATTTGCGGGCAAGTACCATGGGTGACGTTAATTCGAACTTTCAATAGTACAGTAATCAATAACACATCAGAACTTAATATCAATAGGGATGTCGAAATATTCAATCAATTCTCGTCCCCGCCCGCCATGTGCTTCAAAACTGCATACGTATCTCGTGATTTCAAGGTTCTGCAACCAGTACACAACAAGGAGTTACGAGTCCCATTTATTCCGGCGCCATTTTGGGCGAGGACGGGCAGGTCCAGGATATAGTCAAAATGTCTCTACCAACCATCGACTATGATGATGTTCATATGCTGTATTTATTAGAGTAACACTCATCTGTCCACATGAAATTAATTTGCCACAATCTAAACATGTCATTTTAATCTTTCCAAAGTTCTTCTAAATATTTGGGACCGTTTCCCTTGCCTCTGATGCTGTCAGTGCCACTTCTTTGGTGAATGTACTGGCAGGTCGGGGGTTCTCCTCCAAATCTCTCTTTTGTGCAGCACTATAATTAATCGGTGCCACCTCTCCATATGACGATGCATGGTATAGTTACCATAACTATATTTTTTTTCGGTTCCTCTGGAGAGTACATCGTGGCAGATGAGGCAGGTAACGTACCGGGCATTTACCTTTTTTGCATGTAGAGGAAAGGAAAAAAAATTCGAGCGTCCGAGTTCTAAGGTGTCCCAGGGCCATTTTAGTGGACCAGGCCCAAATCCAAAGAACAGGCCGCCATTTTGAGAGTCCTGTTGCAGCCGCCTGTCGCTGTAGCATCAAGAGCGGCCAAAACTCAGCTGAATGGCAACTGAAACGGTAAAGGGGCGCCCCACTACAGCAGACGAGCCTCCACCTGGGAAGGCCCGTTCACGCCGCCTCCCCCCCCCCCTTCGGGCACCCCACGCCGTTATTCGGAGCAGGATTGTAGAATGGCCACACCAGTGCGGCAACTTGCTAGACACCACCTCGGTGCCAACCGAATCTCAGCCCCTTGTGGTGTCTTCTATTCAGAAAATATTGTTGTGCTGCCTTCGGCCTATTCGCCGCAAGTGCGCACGCAACTCAGCTGCATAGCGAGTGAAACACCAAGGGGCGCCCCACTGCAGCCGAGGAACCTTCATCTTGGGGGCGACGCACAGCATCACATTGCTTTCCAATGCAGTCAGATCCTCAAACAACCCCCACTGACTGACGCGAACTCACAGGCCAACGGAGCGCCCCACGCCGACTTTCGGCGCAGCATTGTAGGATGGCCACACCAGTGCGGCAACTTGCTAGACACCACCTCGGTGCCATCCGGATCTTGGCGCGTTGCGCTGCCTTTGGCCCTATTCGCACATCGGTCCGCTACTGACGCCACCTCACAGGCCAACGGGGCGCCCCACGCCGACTTTCAGCATTGTAGGATGGCCACACCAGTGCGGCAACTTGCTAGACACCACCTCGGTGCCATCCGGATCTTGGCGCGTTGTGCTGCCTTCGGCCTATTCGCACATCAGTCCACTACTGACGCGAACTCACAGGCCAACGGGGCGCCCCACGCCGACTTTCAGCATTGTAGGATGGCCACACCAGTGCGGCAACTTGCTAGACACCACCTCGGTGCCATCCAGGTCTTGGCGCGTTGTGCTGCCTTCGGCCTATTCGCACATCGGTCCGCTACTGACGCGAACTCACAGGCCAACAGGGCGCCCCACGCCGACTTTCAGCATTGTAGGATGGCCACACCAGTGCGGCAACTTGCTAGACACCACCTCGGTGCCATCCGGATCTTGGCGCGTTGTGCTGCCTTCGGCCTATTCGCACATCGGTCCGCTACTGACGCCGCCTCACGTGCCAACGGATTTTCTACGCTTTTTATACCCTATGCCGCATAACAGGTCATGTGACTTGTTTATAAAACTTTTCATTGGTTCATTTTACTTTTGGTTTCCTAATGATGGAAGGCTTGATCATATGACCTAAAAATAACACTTTTCATTGGATGAAAACTTTTTTTTTTCCCAAACGATGAAAGCCCCACCTTGTTTCTGGATGTTTCAGACTGAAGCTGGCGTCAGCATGAGAGCACCACCATCTTGTGGCTCCGTCGTGGTCATTCCGCGAGCAATCATGGCAGCCGCTCCCCACCGGAAGCCTGCAGGAGTCGGGGGCCCCCAAGACTTTTGTAGAATCCTCAAGGCTGAGGGGACGCTTTCTAGAATGGGGTCCAAGACCTAGCAGACAACCGTCCGATTTCCAAGGTGTCCCAGGGCCATTTCAGTGGACCAGGCCCAAAAAGGAAAGAGCCTGCCGCCATTTTGAGAGTCCTGTGGCAGCCGCCTATCGCTGCACCGCAAGAGTGGGCGCAACTCAGCTGAATGGCGGATTTTGACACAGTGTACCAAAGGCGGGCGGAATGGCAACTGAAACGGTAAAGGGGCGCCCCACTACAGCAGACGAGCCTCCACCTGGGGAGGCCCGTTCACGCCGCCTCACCCCCCCCCCCCCGGGGCGCCCCACGCCGTTATTCGGAGCAGCATTGTAGGATACCAAAACCAGTGCGGCAACTTACTTGACATCACCTGGGTGCCATCCACATCTCAGCGCGTTCTGCTGCTTTGGGACTATTCGCACAACAGACCACTACTGACGAGCCACCCCCCGGGACGCCCCACGCCGTTATTCGGAGCAGCATTGTAGGATACCCAAAACCAGTGCGGCACCCAGGCAACATCACCTGGGTGCCATCCAGAACTCAGGACGTTGTGCTGCCTTGGGACTATTCGCACAACTGACCGCTACTGACCATTGTTCCTTCTTTTTTCCTAAAAATGTTTAAATGTTTTTACTGTTTTTGTTGCGTTGTATATATTTATAAGTTATTAAAGTTTTATAATCCTACTACTTTGTTGGAGTGCTATATATTTTTAATGTGACACATAATTGTAAAAACTTTGATGTACAAAGAGGCATCCCTGGAATCTTCCGCTTCAGGCTCGGTCCCCTCCCCAATCACAATACAGGATGGTTTTCAGATAGTAGGAACGCGTGTGGTGTGACGGATCTCATCGGGTGGGGGCCTTGATCTACTGTAACTCCTTTGAAGAGGGGTGATTCTTTACAGCTGGGGCCATAAACTACATCTGCAGGGCTACCTGATAGCCTGGGACCGGCCTGGACAATCGGACACAGAGGAAGAGGAGTGTCAGAGGGTGCGGTAGTGAATAGGGCGAAAGGGAGGTGTCGGGGGGGCACAGGGTGTGTTTCTCAGGGAAGAGCAGCGCAGATGGGGGGAGGTTTATTGCCCATGCATAAGACAGAGAGCGGGGGTGACCAGTGCCTGGGGGAGATGCTTGCGAGGGTGGGGAG
Source organism: Lissotriton helveticus (assembly GCF_964261635.1). Lineage (NCBI taxonomy): Eukaryota > Metazoa > Chordata > Amphibia > Caudata > Salamandridae > Lissotriton > Lissotriton helveticus. The sequence goes on from NC_136059.1 coordinate 2,115,197,052, forward strand.
CCATGCTAAGGATCAACAGCGTGCAGAGAGTGGGTCTGGTCAAGGCATCTAAAATGGCTGCCGTGCACGACAAAAGTGTGGCATTTGAAAAAAGGCAAGATTGGCGCAGACAATGTTTTTCAACACTTCCTGATTTCCTTCGAATCGAACGTTAACAGACGTTATCTCTCCCACACTGCCGGTCCCCCTGGGCTTAAACGCCGAGATGGTAGGGACTGCATCCCGTGGAGATAGGCCGAGACGTCACTCAGCAGAAAAAAAAGAAAAAAAAAAGTCTATAAACATACAATAAGTTAAAAGTCAATCATTCTTGTTTCCTTGTAGTACGCTCCCCAGTCCGCTTCCCGTTACGCTAACCGGGCGCACCCCACAAAAAAAACGTTTTTTTTTTTTTTTTTTGCCCCGCGGAGCCCTTTTAAAGCCTCCACATCAAACCTATGGGGTCAGGGAGGATCTACTATGCCCCCTTATGGTCATTTGCCCCTTCGCTTTGGCCTCCTCTTGTCTCTCGATCCTACCGAGAGACAAGATGGCGGCCGCTCCGTACTGTTTGGAATGTTTACAGACACCGGAGAGCCAATCAGCTTCGCTTCGCAAAGCTCCGTAACGCGAAAAGTACGCGAAACGGAGCGCTACCCGGGACGCTGTCACAGATATATATCTTTTTTTGAACGTTAATTTCTCAAAATCCACTGCAGCACATATATTGAGACCCAGCAAAGGCACATCGGGCTACCGGTCCCTACAATTTTGCCAAGTTTCATGCAAATCCATTCACCCGTTCGATTTTTATTTTTTTTTGCCCCGCGGGGCCCTTTTAAAACCTCCACATCAAACCTAGGGGGTCAGGGAGGATCTACTATGCCCCCTTATGGTCATTTGCCCCTTCGCTTTGGCCTCCTCTTGTCTCTCGATCCTACCGAGAGACAAGATGGCGGCCGCTACGGACTGTTTGGAATGTTTACAGACGCCGGAGAACCAATCAGCTTCGCTTCGCAAAGCTCCGTAACGCGAAAAGTACGCGAAGCGGAGCGCTGCCCGGAGCGCTGTCACAGATATATATCTTTTTTTGAACGTTAATTTCTCAAAATCCACTGGAGCACATATATTGAGACCTAGCAAAGGCACATCGGGCTACCAGTCCCTACAATTTTGCCAAGTTTCGTGCAAATCCATTCAGCCGTTCGAGCTAAAAGTGAGTCCAACCGCCCTATGGAAATTAACATGGGAAAAACGCGTTTTGGGACCCCCCTTTTTTCTCGGCCCCCCCTTGACGAACCCCCCCTAAATTTTCAGGGGCTGCTCAGAAACAAAATGTTCAATTTTCCTGAAAATTTCAGCCAATTCCGTCCACAAACGCCAAAGTTATTAGACATAGAATTTTCAAAAATCCCATAGAGAAAAAATCCTAACTATATATACCTACTGGCGACCACCAGTAGGTAATATATATATATATATATATTAACGCAATATTAATAAAAAAAATTCAATATTTTCAGCGTTGGGTAGGGGGAGGGTAAAATGTACTATTACCACTCCAGTGAGTGCAACAGTAGGGAAAGCGTTGGATAGCGGGAGGGTAAAAATTACTATTCCCACTCCAGTAAGTGCCACAGTAGGGAAAGCGTTGGATAGCGTAGGGGTAAAATTTACTATTCCCACTCCAGAGAGTGCAACAGTAGGGAAAGCGTTGGGTAGCAAGAAGGTAAAATTTACTATTGCCACTCCAGTGAGTGCAACAGTAGGGAAGCGTTGGATAGCTCAAGGGTAAAAATTACTATTCCCACTCCAGTGAGTACAACAGTAGGGAAAGCGTTGGATAGCGTAAAAGTAAAAATTACTATTCCCACTCCAGGGAGTACAACAGTAGGGAAAGCGTTGGATAGCGGGAGAGTAAAAATAACTATTCTCACGGCAGTGTGTGCAAAAGTAGGGAAAGTGTTGGATAGCCTAGGGGTAACAATTACTATTCCCACTCCAGTGAGTGCAACAGTAGGGAAAGCGTTGCATAGCGTAGGGGTAAAAATTACTAATCCCACTCCAGTGAGTGCAACAGTAGGGAAAGCGTTGGATAGAGTAGGGGTGAAAATTACTATTCCCACTCCAGAGAGTGCAGCAGTAAGGAAAGATTTGGATATCGGGAGGGTAAAAATTACTATTCCCACTCCAGTGAGTGCAACAGTAGGGAAAGTAATAATTTAATATTTTAATTTAAAAAAATATATATATTAATACCAATACAAAATGTATTAAAATAATTACCAATTACATAATATTGAATAATTACTCAATTATATATACAAATACATATTAGTTATTAACAATTAATTAACTATTCATAATTAATTAACAAATTAATTTTCAATACCACAAATTAATTAATAAAACAAATATACCAATTAATAATTAATTGACAGTAAATACTTATCAAAACACAAACATAATTTTAATAATTAATTATTTACAAATAAATTACTTCCCATCCTATTCCCCTATAAACCCACAACCCACTATGAATAATAGATTAATACAATTAACATACTTATCAATTAATCAAATAAAAAATAATTCCCACTTAATAAAAATTCATTACCAATTAAAAATTATTTAATAAATTAATTATCAATACCAGTAAATGAAAATAAATATTTACTTAATTATAATTAAATTACCTCCCACCCTATTTCCCTATAAACCCGATACAGAACTAAAACGCAAAATTAAATTAAAAAATAATAATTCCTAAAAATTAAAATGTAATTTACTATAATTAAATTACTTCCCACCCTATTCCCCTATAAACTCAAAACCCGCTACGGAACTAAATTACGCACAAATTGAATAACTTAAAATTCATTACTTAAAAAAGCATACATTACAAAAATAATTTACACTTTCAACATATATACTAACATACAAAACACTTTAAAAAAATTGATATTATTAAAAATTTCATATATTTTAATGCCTATATTATGTACTTCGCTATTTTGACAATCGATATTACTAACCTGCATTTTGATATTTTTAACCACTATATTATGTCCATTCGATATTTTTTCCATTATATATTTTGACTTCGATATTGTGTCCATTAGATTTGTTTTTTCTCGATATTATGTCTAGTTACCTTACCAGGCACACCTGGCACTTTGAAGGAAGCTGCTGGATTCAGTGTAGCTGAACTAGCTCCACTCCCAAGGGTGGATGTATTAACTGGGTTATAAGGCCTGCAAGTTAATATATGGACTGGTGAGAGTAGACTGCATATGCAGTTTGGTGTCTGACTTGATCACTTCTGAGGGCTTGATGCTCTGCGGTGCAGACCACATGGTGGGGGAATTTTTGTCACACTTTTTGGCTCTGTATGCTATCCGGGAACCCTCTGCCCCCAGGAGGGTCTCCCAATTATTCACGACATGCCAGTGCAAACACTTTTGACCTCTAGGAGTGGTGAGCTACCTATCTCTTCACAGTGGAAGAGGTGCAGCAGGTTACTGCCACAATGCCTCTTGTAAGGCACTGGGCCCTCACTGGTTTCTCCTGGAGTTGTACAAGTAATGCTTCTTGTGGTTGAACCCTCGTTTGATTGGTCTATATGATGCTGTGCTTGCCCAGGGACAACTATCCCTGAACCTTAGATGCACTACGCGCATGGTGATACTGCAGCCAGACAAACTCCAGATGGAAAGCGCCCATCCTGCCCGATTTCGCTTATCAATCTCTTGATCGAAATTCTGGCTAAAGTGTTGACTTTATGGTTTGCCATGTTTACAGGTTCAGTGATTCATGCCAACCACAATGGGTTTATGCCGGGTAGGAGCACCAGACATAGCATCCGTCACCTTCACATGATGCTCGCACTCTCTGGGGAGCTGCCATGCGATGCAGGATTTCTACTAATTGTTGATATAAAGTGAACCTTCAACATGGTCCACTGGTTCTTTCTACTTGTGGTCCTAGAATAAATTTGTTTTGGTCATCGGTTCCATGGGTGGATGTCAATTCTCACCACTGAACTATGGGCACGGTCCAATTGAATGGTGCACGATCTCGGAAGTTCCCTGTGGAGAGGAGCACTCATCAGGGGTGCCCTCTTTTCCCTCTGTAGTTCACCCTGGTGATGGAGCCCTCGGCTGAGCTCATCTGCATTGATGTCAGGTTGAGTGTGTTTGAGTGGAGAGGGGACAGAGGACAGTGTGTCACTAAATGCCGATAACATGCTTCATTTCTCCCAGAGGCTGAGGGACACACTCCAGCAGCTTGTGGAAATCTTGACACATAACAGCAATGGCTCGAGACTCAGTGTAAATTGAAGGAAGTCTCTATGGTGGGTGTTGGACTGAAGCGAGGTGGACTACAGACTGCAGGTGGTGGTTTACAGTTTTAAATACCTGGGCATGATGGTGGCTCTTACCCAGCAGCGATATTGGGAGCTAAACATACTTCCTCTATTGGCCAGGGCGCGTTACAACATGGGGATATGGTCTTGATTGCCATTGTTGACAGCAGGGTGGGGATTGCTCTTTAAAATTGTGTCCCTTCCCCTTTTCTCATACATTTTGCAACATGACTCCTGGAGAAGCCTTTTATCACAGTTACTCTATCTCTCAAGTTTTTGCTGATCTACCCAGTACAAACGATACCTTGGGTTCCTATCTGGATTTTAGGTTGCTTGGGTTCAAGCACATTACATATCAAACCAACGAGGAAATCATCATACTTTAGACCCCATACTCAAATTTTCCATATCCATCTTGCATTGACCATTTCATCATTTCACTGTGGCATAGGAATTACTGTGACTTTCCTGAAGAAGTCGCTTTGTACGCCGAAATGCTCGTAGAGATATTAAGAAGATTCATCATTAAATATTTAACCAGTTCAAGTGACTTATTATGCTTTTAGATTCTCCTTTGTGAATTGTTTTTTGTGCAAAGTTATTAATTGTTTATTTGAGGATTTATCACCTTGTAGAATATTTTGTACAGGTTATATGCACGTTTGTTGATTGTACTTATTTTTGTTTATTTTGTTGGTCATTCTGTGATGTTATTGTTTCATACATGTGTTCCATGGAATTATTGAATATCCTACAATGGTCAGTTTAAATGAATTTATATCAATAAAATGTTTTTTTTTACTGATTTGGATTGTACACTTCGGGTCCAATTCTGATCTTGTTTGGAAAGCATCCCGGCCGAATCAGTTAGACTCCCACGAACGTGTAGCAGGCATCGTAAGCAGTTGTTTGGAACTGTGTATGATTCGGTTGGAAACAAGGGATGGAGACCCTCCCCGTTGTCCCCAGCGTCCGGACTCTCGGCTGGCTTGCAGGACGGGGGCTCCCGCACCCCGGGTCCTGCTGGTTGGAGCTCAAGTCCCGGGACCAGTCCTAGCTTCCGTACCCTACCCAGGCCGGGGAGAGCCTCCCCGGGAGATCCTAGTCTCTGAACCCTCAGCTGCCTTGCTGGACGGGGGTGTCCCGCTCCCCAGGGCCCACCGGACGGAGCTCTCAAGCCCCGGTTCCCGCTCCAACACTCAGCCCGGCTGGGGGGGGCCTCCACGGGTCCCGGTGGACCCAGGTCCCCAGCACCCAGACCCATGGCTGGCTTGCAGGATGGAGGGGTTCCCGCACCACCGGGCCCACCAGTCGGAGCTCAAGCCCCGGACCTGGTCCCAGTCTCAGCTTCCGAACACTGAGCCAGGCCGGGGAGAGCCTGCCCCGGCGGGCCGGGGAGAGCCTCCCCCAGCCCCCAACGTAACCCCCTTGTACCCAGCACCCAGACCCTGGACTGGCTTGCAGGACGGGGGTTATCTAGCAACCTATTGGCCTACCAGGCGGAGATTAAGCCCCGGGCCTGGTCTCTACTTCTGAACCCTAGCCAGGCTGGGGAGAGCCCCCCATGGGCCCGATGAATTCCCGGACCCTCCGCTGGCTTGCAGGACGGGGAGGCTCCATAACCCCCAAGGCCTGTCGGACAGAGCTCAAGCCCCGGGCCCGGTCCCTGCTTCCGAACCTTAGCCAGGCTGGGAAGAGCTTCCCTTGGACCCGATGAATGCCTGGACCCTCAGCTGGCTTGCAGGACGGGGAGGATCTAACACCCCCATGGTCTGCCGGACTGAGCTCAAGCCTCGGGCCTGGTCCCTGCTTCCAAACCCTAGCCAGGCTGGGGAGGGCCCCCCAGGGGCCCCGTTGGACCCCCCGTCCCCAGCACCTGGACCCTTAGCCAGAACCAAGGAGGGTTAAGCCCCGGTCACGTCCTCTCCCCGACGGCCCGCCCGGGGAGCCCATTTTTCTTGACTATTAAGCCCACGTAGTGGGGGCTTACAGAAGTTTGGAGAAGGACAAAAGTTGGAGTTAAAACAGCCGCCAGCCCACAGGGCCATCTGGTCACCCTGCCCGCAGGACCATCTGGTCACCTGGCCTGCAGGGCCATCTGGTCGCCCTGTCTACAGGGGTATCTGGTCACGCAGCCAGGCGTCCAGATGACCCGGCGCCCGGATGACCTGGGAAGTTGCCATACCCAGTCGCCCTTGTAGTCCAGCTAGGGTGGCCAGGCGCTCTGAGGCACCCATTTGGGATGCTTCTTCCCCGGGGCTGCTGCTGCTCGCCTCACTGCTCGACATGCCCAGAAGCAGCGGGAAGGGGAGGCCCGGCCGGCCCACACCATCTGGTCACCCTTCTAACCTGCAAGGGATGGTGGCCCTCATCCCCGCTTCCGAACCCTAGCCCGGCTGTGGAGGGCCCCCCAGGGCAGCCCCTGTCCCCAGAACCTGGACCCTCAGCCAGAACCAAGGAGGGTTAAGCCCCGGTCATGTCCTCTCCCCGACGGCCTGCCCGGGGAGTCCATTTTTCTTGACTATTAAGCCCACGTAGTGGGGGCTTACAGAAGTTTGGGGAAGGACAAAAGTTGGAGTTAACCCAGACGCCAGCCCACAGGGCCATCTGGTCACCCAGCCCGCAGAGCCATCTGGTTGCCCGGCCCGCAGGGCCATCTGGTTGCCCGGCCCGCAGGGCCTTCTGGTCGCCCGGCCCACAGGGCCATCTGGTCGCCCGGCCCGCAGGGCCATCTGGTCACGCAGCAAGGCGAACAGATGACCCGGGACGACCCGGCACACGGATGGCCTGGGAGGGTGCCATACCCAGTCACCCTTGCAGTCCAGCGGGGGTGGCCAGGCGCTCTGAGGCACCCGTTTGGGATGCTCTTTTCCCGGGGCTGCTGCTGCTCGCCTCCACGCTCGACTTGCCCGGAAGCAGCAGGAAGGGGAGGCCCAGCCGGCCCAGGCCATCTGGTCACCCTGCCAACCTGCAAGGGATGGTGGCCCCATCCCAGCACCCCAGTGGGGCAGGGACGGGGCCGGCCCGGCAGCAGAGGGACCCACTCCTGGGTGTGGTGGAGGAGGGTATCCGCGGGCGCCCATGCATGGAGAGACAAAAGCTTGGCTCAGAGGATGACTTTCAATAGATCGCAGCGAGGTAGCTGCTCTGCTACTTACGAAACCCTGACCCAGAATCAGGTCGTCTATGAATGATTTAGCTCCCGATGCCCTACGAACATGCGGTGCACTAAGGGGGATGGAGGCGGCCCCCTTCTGTCCGCGCTCTGGTCCCCAAGCGAGCGGCTCTACGCACTGGCCCCCCAAGAGAGGCCGACTATCCCAGGCCAACCGAGGCTCCACGGCACTGCGGTATCGTTACGGTTTAGGGGGGATTCTGACTTAGAGGCGTAATCCCACAGTTGGTAGCTTCGCCCCATTGGCTCCTCAGCCAAGCACATACACCAAATGTCTGAACCTGCGATTCCTCTCGTACTGAACAGGATTACTATTGCAGCAACACATCATCAGTTGTGTAAAACTAACCTGTCTCACGATGGTCTAAACCCAGCTGACGTTCCCTATTAGTGGGTGAACAAGCCAACGCTTGGTGAATTCTGCTTCACAATGATATTGAAGGTTCAAAAAGCGACGTCACTATAAACGCTTGGCCGCCACAAGCCAGTTATATCTGTGGTAACTTTTCTGACACCTCCTGCTTGAAACCCAAAAAGTCAGAAGGATCGTGAGGCCCCGCTTTCACGGTCTGTATTCATACTGAAAATCGCGATCAAGGGAGCTTTTGCCCTTCTGCTCCACAGGAGTTTTCTGTCCTCCCTTAGCTCGCATGGGACACCTGCATTATCATTTGCCAGGCGTACCACCCCAGTGAAACTCCCCACCTGCCACTGTCCCTGAAGCAGGTCGTGTTCCGCAGTCGCCGGGCGCTTGGAGCCAGAAGTGAGTGCCCCATGGGGCTCGCTCCCCTGCCTCACTGGGTAAGTGAAAAAAACTATAAGAGTAGTGGTATTTCACTGGCGGCCTGAGGGCCTCCCGCTTATCCTACACCTCTCATGTCTCTTCACAGTGCCAGACTAGAGTCACGCTCAATGGCCTTCTTTCCACGCTGATTCTGCCAAGCCTGTTTCCTTGGCTGTGGTTTTGCTAGATAGTAGGTAGGGACAGTGGGAATCTCATTCATCCAATAATGCACATCACTTAATAGATGACGAGGCATTTGGCTATCTGTACCACCTCAGGGTGGCTCATTATGGGTTATTATGCTGCCCATCAGCGTCAATTCAGTTTTGCTTCCAACAATACAACATTCTTTCGCTCTGGAGTACAGCCACGCTGTCCTCACTGGAACTGGGATCACGTATAGGCCAGAGATAATACACCCTGCAGTACTATTCCAACAATTTTAAGATTGTCTATGAACAGTCCTGAGAAATTAAAATGTGATTAGCAGGACATCAATAATCAATGTGTGATAATTATGTGTATGCGATTATTTGAGACCTATTCTTCATTGAAGACATTTCAATAAGTATGATGTACACAATTATATCTAAATTGTTATAAGCACACATTTATATAAAAAATACACATCTACAAATTGCACATCCAATAAAAAAAAGCACATCTAAAACAATTCACATCTATAAACTTTACATCTATGCTAAATCTTGTGTCAACTATAAACCTTTGTGTTAAAACATTATGCTTTATAAGGGTGACATGTGTGTTGCAAGAAAGTGTACATCTCAGTATAAGCTTGATATTCAATTGTCCATGAATACTTGGCACATTTTAAGAGTGTCCATTAAAGTAGTCAGGCAAACATTTTTCTTGAATGGGAATGACATTTGCAGACCTAAATCAGCCAGAACAACATCATTACATTGAGGGAAAATACCATGACATCAAAAGATAAAGCCATGAAATTTTACAGTGTTGCATTTTGTGAGATCTTTGATTTGCTGTGACAGATCCTGACAGTATTTCACTTTACTCTCAAACGCTAATTCAAGGGAATTCTGAGAATTTTCATAACAAATTGAAACATCAATCACTACAGCTGTACCATTTTTGGTAAACACTACATCTGGTTTTCATAGTTCTCCTTGATTATTCTTAACATGAGGTTCCCTATATACCATCCAACCACACCTTTTTGCTCTATCAATGAGCAATTCCAGAATTGTGTTATGTTTTTTTATCCTAATGTCCTTAGTTTTAGGACATGTGCCTGAAATATGAGAAATTGTTTCACAAACATCCTTAAAATACCTACATGTAGCAAGTGCACGATTTCTTCTCCTAGTGATGGTTTCTCTGGCATATAAAACATTTGCTCTTAACACCAGCGCAGCTATGTACTGGTTTTCTTTCATTTTGTTATGCTTGCTGATCCAGAAGTTTGTGGTTGGATTACTTGCTAAATATTTTATACCATCACCTTGGACAGGGAGATTTGCCCATTTCTCAAACTCTTCTTTTCTCAAATCATATGTTGCTAACAAATTCAAATCATAGCTCAGAAACCTACTGTCTAAAATGTTGAGTTTGTATGTTTAGATGATGTTATTAATTTCTTCATTCCTATCTCCTCCTGCATACATGAGGGAATGAGCTATGTTCAGTTCTGGAGCTGCCCTGAGATATAATACACTATTGACTTTATTAAGACCAATGTGCGTACATAGTTTTGGTTTACTGAGGCCCCCAAATGATGTTTTCGAATATAGGAGACCATCACATGTGTATGCAGGAAGGTGTAGAAAGTGTTTGACATACTTTTTTATTGTTTGATCCAGAACATTTAAAGTTTTTGCTTCTGTTCCCGTCAATTCCAATTTGAATGATAATTTAGGCACCAAGTACTGACACAAAATTTCTATTTTCTGCGTGGGTTTAAGTGGTAGATTATCAAGTTGCTGAGCCCAATTGACAAGAACCTCATTCATTTTGCTGTTGCTTGTATGACCAGTGTGGATCAAAGTTCAATCCGAGGTATCTCTCACTTTCTCCTGGATGGAAATTTTTAATATTTTCTTTTTCAAATTTCCATGGTTTACAGTTGTTAATCAGGATGTTCTCTTTATGTTGACTGATATAAAATCCATTTGTTTTTTTCACATTAAGTTTTAATCCTGTAGTTTTACTGAACTTTTCAATGATTTTCAGATTTGTACTCATTCCTTCCCAGGTACTGCTGAGTACTGCGATGTCATCGGCAAAGGCGAGAGCGGTTATTTGCTCAATAAGACCATCTGATCCAAATGTGAAGCCCTTGCCGTTTTTCTGAAGATCACAGATCAGAGGATCCATGGCAATGTTAAATAGTAGTGGGGATAAAGAATCACCTTGTTTGACCCCAGATTTCATTGTTATTTCAGGAGTTGCTTTGTTGTTCTTTCCCTTGAAAGATGTTGTTGAGTCAGTGTACAAGTCCTTTATTATGTCTCTGATGTATGATGGAACCCTTTGCCTTGTGAGACTCTGTATAATGTGACCATGGCTGACAGAGTTGAAGGCTTTCGATATATCTATGAACACAACTGCTAATGAGTGACTGTTTTTTCGTGCCCCCTTTATGATATTTTGCAGAAGAGTCAGATTCTCGAGACAAACTCTCACCTTCATGAAGCCTTTTTGTCTCATATTCAATTCAACAAAAAATAGGAGTCTTTTAGTTAGTATTTTTGTGAATAACTTCATGAATGCAGTACCGATAGTAATTGGACGCCAGTTACTGATTATTTTTTTAAGTTCACTAATCGGTACATTCTTGGGTATAAAAATTGATCGGTTCTTTTTCATAATTTCTGGTACCTTTCTCATCATCAACCAAGTCGATAGAATTCTGGGCAGCAGTCTTGGTTGCTTGCTGTGCACTTTATACAAGTCATTCAGACCAATCTTATCAGGCCCCACTACTTTCTTTAAATTGGAGTTCTCGAAGGCATGAGTTAATTCGAGCAGTGTTATTTCTTTACATAGATTTCTAATTTCGTAATCCTCTGGTGTCGGATCAATCGGCATAAAATTAGGATTTTTCTTGTTTTCTTTCTCAATTATGTTTTGTAAAATTGAAAAATTTCATCAGCACTGATTTGGCAAGGGGCATCTTCTGCCCGATCAGTGATAATCCTGGCAATCTTTTTTTGTCTTTTTTAAACATTGCCTGGTATTCTTTATAGCTGCCCTTTGCTTTGGCATAATTGTTCTTGTGCGTTCGATTTAGCCTTCCATTTTTGTCTTTTTTTGTTATCTTGTTCCCTACTGAGGCGTTCTGGTGCTCATCTTGAGCAGAGTTTGTAGGCTCATTATTGAGTTCACCTGCTGGTTCATTTGGTGGTCCACTTGTATGTATGTATGTATGTATTGTGCACTTATATAGCGCGGTCTGCCACCCAAAGGGTATCCTGGCGCTTTAGACGCCACTGAACCATCTACACAGACACGCTTTTAGCAAGATCTAGGGAAAAGATGAGTTTTTAAGTTTTTCTTGAAGGATGGGAGGTCCTCCAAGCTCCTCAAGAATAGAGGGAGGGAGTTCCAAAGCTTGGCGGCTGCATATCCAAAGGATCGACCCCCCATCCGAAGCCTATGGATCCTTGGAACCACGACCAGATATAATGAGGAGGAGCGTAACGGTCTCGCTGTGTAGTACCAAGAGAAGAGGTTCCATAACATGGCTGGGCCTTGGTCATGTAAAGCCTTAAAGACCAGGCAGGAAGATTTAAAAAGAATTCGCTGTTGGACTGGCAGCCAATGCAGATCTTTAAGTGCAAGGGATGAGGAGGCAGCGCGAGGCCTAGAGAGGGCTAATTTTGCGGCCATGTTTTGGATGCGCTGCAGCTTAGAGATCAAATTACCAGGAGCCCCCAGGAGCAAGGCATTACAATAATCTATCCTACTAAGGATAATGCCACGCACCACCTCTGGCCTAGCCTGAAGTGGCAACAAGGGGAGAATTTTCCGCAGAGTGCGGAGTAGCATCATGCAAGTAGAGATGGTTTTGTCAACAAAGCCGTTCAGCTGAAGGTTAGAGTTAAACATCACTCCAAGGTTACGGGCAGAATCCACCGCCACCACTTTACCCAAGGAGGAAGAAGGCCAGAAATCAGTCGGCAAAGCACGCGGGACACGGTCTGAGGAGCAGTGGAGTACCTCGGTCTTGGAACTATTAAGTTGAAGGGAGTTGTTTCTCAACCAGTTGGCCGTGGCAGCCATGCAGCGATGGAAAGTATCTGTGGACACCGCATCTTCTCCTTCAAGGGAGAATATGAGCTGGGTGTCATCGGCGTAATTGATCACTGAGATGCCAAATGATTTGATCAATTTTACCAGAGGGCACAGATACAGATTGAACAGGATGGGGCTGATCGCAGACCCCTGCGGGACGCCTTGTCCCACTCTCCTAATATCTGAGCGGAAAGGTGATAAAGCCACCACCTGATGCCTGTTCTGAAGGTACGAAATCAGCCAGTCCCTAGCCAAACCTGCTATCCCGGCCTCCTCCAGCCTATTGATAAGAATGGGATGGCTGACCGTGTCGAACGCGGCCGACAAGTCGAGCAGCACTAAAAAGGCTGCTCGACCATTGTCGACCAGAGATCGAAGGTTGTCCAACACGACCACCAGTGCCGACTCCGTACCATGAGCTGGCCGGAAGCCGAACTGGGCCATCTCCAGACAGATGTTACTTTCCAAAAAGCTGGAAAGAGACCGGGTAACAAATTTTTCCATGATCTTGACTGGGAAGGGGAGCAAGGAGATTGGCCGATAATTCGACAGACAGGTGGGGTCAAGCGTGGGCTTCTTTAGGAGAGGGGAAACCACCGCTAGCTTCCAGCTATCAGGAACCATAGCCGAGTTGAAGGACTGGAGGCAGATGGAATATAAAGGTGGAAAAAGTTCATCCTGAAAGAGTTTCCAATATTTGTGGGGAAGTGGATCCAGAGGAGAGCCCGAAGACACCCCGCTTGCTAACGGTGCTGGTGTAGGACTCATATCAGTGGTGTTTTCTGCGATATAAGTCACTACCTCATCCATCAGATCCATAGCAGCATCATGTTGCTCTACGTTTTGGGTGTACTTCTCGATTTCTGTGATTCTGTCTTCCAGTTCATCAAAGTTCTTGATTTTTTGCGCACGTTTGCGATTGATAAAGTCTCTGCGCTCTTCTGTTGTTACTTCCATTGTAACCTCTGGTTCATCACAAGAGTCATTCTCAGAAAAATGTGATGCTTGCAGTACATCTTTTGCGGATTTTTTGCTTTTATCTCTCCTATCTCTTCTTTTTTTCTGCAATTTGTTTTCTGTTTTTATTGCCAAAATGTGGGACCATCAGCACATTAATATTCCTCTTATTTTCATATACTTTTTCCAATTCTGCTAGTAGCAGTATTTCTTCCTGTGACCATAATTTTGACGGTTTGCTGCTTGCTAGAGCTGCTAGTCTAGCCTCATTTTGTGCTCTTGGATGCGCAGGCCGAGCATGTTGGGAAACACCAATTTTGGTTCCAAATCTGAGGTCACAGAAGCTGCACAGGAATGGCAGCTCTCCTTTTTGAGGTCTTACTTTACATTTGGCATAATGGCATGCAATACTGTGGTATTTGGCTTCTTTATCACATTTTGAGCAGTATGTGTTAAGATAGAAGCCTTTGTGCTTGTTGGAGACACGTTTCCTCAGTTCTTTAAAAGTTCCCAATATGTCTCCACACAAGTCACATTTATATTATTCGTTTGGGTACTCCCAATAAGTGACTTTTTTTGTCTAGTCACTTTTCTTTGTTATTACATCTTTGCTCGTATACATAGGGAAGATTTTCAAAGTTTGGTGTACCAATGTCATTCTTGGCTGAGGTGGCCACAAACTCGATGGATTTGCTGAGGTCTACTGTTGGGTCATCTTCTGCTATGGAGGGTGAACTAAGGCCTAAATAGTGATCTGAATCATTGCTGCTTGTTGCATTGTTTGAAGCGGGTGCTGGTTTGTCAAAATTCGGTGAGGAGGTGAATGATTGCTGGGAAAGACAGCACCTCCTTACGCCATCTTAACAGGGTTTTTATTCTCCTGGAACTATCCCATCTGGAATTGGGTTTGTGTGCTACGCCATTTCTCACTTTCACGCTCGCTGCCATGATAGAACCTTGTTTGGCCTATCTCTATATACTTCTCTACGCAGACTCTAGCACTCAGAGGCAGTTACCTGCGGGACAATTGGGAGGTAAAAGCCACTACAACCGAGAATAGGTTAAGATGGTCATAAATACTCCCGCGGTTTACCCGCGCTTCATTGAATTTTTTCACTTGACATTCAGAGCACTGGGCAAAAATCACATTGCGTCAACACCCGTCTCGGTCCTTTGCAATGGTTTGTTTTAATTAAACAGTCGGATTCCCCTGGTCCGCACCAGTTCTAAGTCAGCTGCTAGGCGCCAGCCGAGGCAGAACGCCAGCCTCGTGCCCCCTCAAAGGGGGCACGGGGAGAGGCGACCATCGCATGTGGGGCAATCCACAGGCAGGGCCTGCATTGCGTCCAGAGTTGCCGACACCCCGGAGGGATCCGCCTTGTCCAGCCGCGGTGCACACCCAGCCCCGCTTCGCGCCCCAGCCCGACCGACCCAGTCCTTAGAGCCAATCCTTAACCCGAAATTACGGATCAACATGCCAGAGGCTGTTCACCTTGGAGACCTGCTGCGGATATGTGTACGGCCCGGAGCGAGATTTAAACCATCTCCCGTGGATTTTCAAGGACCAGCAAGTGCTCACCGGACGCCGCCGGAACCGCAACGCTTTCCAAGGCTCGGGCCCCTCTCTCGGGGCGAACCCATTCCAGGGCGCCCTGCCCTTCACATAGAAAAGAGAACTCTCCCCGGGGCTCCTGCCGGCTTCTCCGGGATCGCTTGCGTTACCGCACTGGAAGCCGCGAGGGCATCCATCTCCACCACTCCGTGTTCGGGGATCTGAACCTGTCAGGAACCATTCTGTTAGTGCTGTAATGTGGCCTAAGCTCCGTCATGCCGGAAAGAGACACCGAGTTATTGTAAAGCCTAACTTGGTGAACTTGTGGCGTGATCTTCATTAGCTCTGGACACTATAAGATGGCCGCCGCGCTAGCAGCGCTATGCTGTCTATCTGTACATTCCGAGGTTGTAGGCATTGTGGGAAGTGCACGCGTTCTCATCTGCGCACTTCAACAAGGATTTGTCACGAAGAGCAGTTGAAGAGTTGTTCTCCGTGTTTTCAGCGAAAATGGAGTTTAAAGTACTTTTAGGGGTTAGAGTGAATTAAGGGTGTACCACTTCTGAGTACACCGAGTCTATAGTTTTGCGGTAGGAGTTCAAGGTTGCAGAATCTCGTCTTAGAGTCCGTTAGGGTTTAAACGGACATTTCTTCAGTCAGAACTTGTTCTAATTCTGGAAACGACTATCAACCTGTAAAGCAGCTTTCGCTTCACCCCCTCTTTCCATTGTTGAGTGGAGGTGTCGGAGCATAGAAGGCGGCAGGCGGCAAAACTCTCGACAACTCATCTTTCAAGTAAGACCCAGCCATTCTAGACAGCCACTGCGCTGCAGCTTTTCCCCCTTAATCCAGAGGATTGAAACTCCCTTGCGCTTACCCAATTCTTGCCTTCTCCTTTCTTCCCTCCCTTGTTCCTCTTTGCGCGCTACACCTTGGATCATCTGAGAATCGTCAGTGCAGCTTCTGCTAGCAAATTATTCGACAGTTAAATTATTCCTGAGGCAAACACCATTGGAGGAGGTAGAGACTCTTGTTAATGTCCCTTAAGGAGTAGTACAACTTGCCATTACAGACTCTAACCTTGTTTCCTTTATTCTAGAACTGAATACCTCCACTTTTTCGATATTGTGCAGTACCACAAATAGGAGAGGGGCAATACTCTGAAAACAGCTGGTAGGAATAGTTATAAATGTTAATTAAAGGTAATAGTACAGTATAGAAGGAAGTATTTATGTTCTCTTCCCCTCTGTGCATTAGGTACCTGACAGCGACTCAGTAATGCACTAGAAGATTCTAGAAGGGTTCGCAGGAGTGTCAGCTGTAGTCGAGGTGTCTCTCTTTCTGTCCACTTCCCCTTTTCCCCCCAGTTGGTGACGTTGCTTATCAAGCGGCGCTACCGGCGGGTGGGCATAGGGACTAGCGTCCATTCTGCTTCTGCGAAGACTTGGAAGGCAACTTGACAGTTTGAAGTGCCCACGTAGTTTACTCGCCCAAGCAGAATGACAGAGGGATTTAATTTAAAGGTGTTAGGAGATATGCTTGTAGGTATCCAGCGGGAAATTGGGGCAGTCAGAGAGGAGAACAAGACTTTAAAACAGGAATTGATAGCTTCTCGTCAGGAAACCATGTTACTTTCCCAAAAGGTAGACGGGCTCGCCATGGGTGATCCAGTGGGTCCATCTTCCAATTCAAGCAAGGCAACACCAGATACTGATCCTAGGACAGTAGCCCAGGTCATCCATTCAGTTTCTCCATTGATTCCGCTAGCAGCCCCAGAAAGATTTCAGGGAGACCCCCAAAAGGCTCAGTTGTTCTTGACCCAATGTTCTTTACATTTCATGTGTCGTCCCACTTTGTTTCCTGATGCCCAGTCCTGTGTGGCTTTTGTTTTGTCTTCTCTGGGAGGGGATGCTGCTAATTGGGCCATGCCTTTAGTATGCCGAGATGACCCTTTTTTGCATGATTTTGATTAGTTCAAGACAGAGTTCCTTTGCATCTTTGACAGGAGGAGAATCTCTCAGGCCACCGATAACGAATTATTAGAACTCCGACAGGGGTCAGGAGATTTAATTACTTATTTGACACAATTCAACAAATTGATTGTAGAATCCAACTGGCCAGAGGAAAAGAGAGCAGCTCTCTTTTATCGAGGATTACGAGATGACATTAAAGATTCCTTAGCACAAATTCCCAATAGACCTACGGAACTCTCTTCATTAGTGGATTTAGTTCTTGAATTGGATTTTCGTAGTGGTGAGAGGAAAGGAGAAAAGAAAAAGGAATTTCGGATGAATGTCCCACGTTTTGACAGAGCAAGATCGGATGGAGCAAAAGGCTCAGGAGTGAATTCCGAAGTAGAACCAATGCAGATTGGAGCCGTGCGAGGTCCTTTGAGCAAAGAAGAAAAGGATCAGCGGCGGCTGAAGAAATTGTGCCTTTATTGTGGTATGCCAGGGCATTTTGTAAAAGAGTGTCCTAAACTACACAAAATTCCGGTGAAGGGAAACGCCTTGAACCATCAGTAGAAGGGGTCGCTCTGATGGCGAAAGATGAGAAAACGATCCCAGATTCTCATTCGATTTTGAATACATTACAGACTTTGATCCCTCATGTGATTCTTTATGTGACCTTAAGGTTTCGGAATCAAGAAATTGCAGGAGTGGCCTTAATGCTGGATTCTGGAGCCACTGGAAATTTTTGCGACATTAAATATGCTCATCAATTGGGCCTTCGTGCAATTCACAAGGCTAAGAGTGAACCTGTGCGAGCAGTCGATGGGACAAATTTGTCATCTGGACCCATCACCAGTCACACAGAACCTTTGGAGATAATCCATTCAGATGGACATCGGGAAATGTTACAATTGTATTTAATTGATGCCCCTCAGTTTCAAATGATTCTCGGATTGCCATGGTTAACGATTCATAATCCTACTATTGATTGGGAAAATCGGACGGTCAAGATGCAATCCACCTTTTGTCAAGAACATTGCTATCAATGCGCTCCTGTGGTCATGGAACCTTCACAAGCTCAATTGCTCTCGTTTGGAGGACAGTCAATTGGAGTAGTAGATTCTACTGAAATACCAGGAGAGTATCAAGAGTTTAAAGAAGTTTTTAGTGAGCAGGAAGCTGAGCAATTACCCCCACATCGTCCTTACGATTGTGCCATTGATCTGGAACCGGGATCTGTCCTTCCATGTAGCCAAATTTACGCCCTAACTGAAATTGAGAATCAACATCTGAAGGAATATTTAGATCGCTATCTGGCCAATGGGTTTATAAGACCTTCTCAATATCCCGTTTCGTCCCCTTTGTTTTTTATCCCGAAAAAGGAAGGAGCCCTGAGGCCATGCATTGACTACCACTTCCTTTGATTTCTGTTCTTTTAGATCAAATCAAAGACGCACACATTTTTACCAAATTAGATCTTCGTGGTGCCTATCGTTTGGTCAGAATGAAAGAAGGCCATGAATGGAAGACGGCGTTCAGGACCAAGTTTGGGTTATTTGAATACAGAGTAATGCCCTTTGGGCTTTGCAACGCTCCTGCGGTGTTCCAACACTCTATCAACGATGTCATGGGAGATTTAATTGACAAGATTGCAGTCATATATTTGGATGACATTTTGATTTATTCCAAAGATCCACAAGACCATCCAGAACATGTCAGGACAGTGTTGGAACGACTCCGCTCTCATCGTCTTTACGTGAAATTGGAAAAGTGGGTTTTCAGCTCAGAAAGAGTGGAATTTTTGGGCTTTGTGCTGTCTCCTCAAGGTATCATGATGGATCCTGGAAGGGTACAAGCGGTTGAGAGTTGGCCATCTCCAAAAGATGTCAAAGAAATCCAGAGATTTTTGGGATTCGCCAATTTTTATCGGCGTTTTATATCAGGATTCTCCCAATTGATTGTTCCAATCACTCGGTTACTGAAAAAAGGGGTGAAATTCCAATGGACAACAAAGAACCGGGTTATTTAAGACCTAGCGGCGTCAGGGGACACGCCCAAAGTCTCCGAGTTCACCTGTCTTCTAAATACAGAGACACGGAATCTTCTTGGTGACGTCAAAGATCGAATTTATTGGCTGCAAACAGAAACAGAGATCCACGAAGTACAATAGCTGTATATTCGTGGGAGACTGCTCAATTTTTACAAAGCAAGCCATCCTTTTTATGCCAAAAGTCACATTCCAGACAAATACCTTACATTTACAAACAGTCCAATCACATGTATCCAAATCAGAGGTATCGCATGACGGTAAAACACACTTTCAGTTGCCCAGCCCACGATCGATCATTGGTCAAACCCAACATTCTTCATCAGGCAGGTCGATCGAACCCATCATAAAAACGGGCACCTCCTCATCGTAAACAGGTCATAAAGAAAGGAGCAGAGACAGGTGTGAGTAAGATAAGACATAGTTGTGTGCAATAACGTGTTTATGATCTCCTGTGCCTTGATCCTCAATCTCGATCAGCTACTGGGAAAGGAACTGGCCTAACAAGTTCGGCTTCAGGCAAGAGGGTCGTTCGCTCGGGTCATTCAGAAGTCAGCTAAAGTGTACGTGCGCTAAAGACTCGTTTAGTCGAAGTCATCAGCCTATGTGAGGGCAACCACAAAATGGCTGCCGTACACAAAATGGAACCCAAGGGCACAGAACGAATCCCTAAATTCGTAGTGAATCCATCAGCGTAACGTGACGAAAACACTCATGCTTGCCGTACTAACTGGTTACGGTTCGCTATTACCAAATTCGTAACAGAACAATGACCTTTATGAAACAGGTTCAGGATTCGCGGAACCTCAGACCCTCCTTTTGCCCTTACATAGGCAATTAACCTACACTCACGTCAATCTGAGTCCAGGTCTATATTCATCAGATCATCAAGATGTTGCTGAAGAATAATCCTATTGCTTAGTACCTCTCTTGGGACAGGGCTCCTTGCACACGTAGTAGCACCGAGGCCACATATAGCGGGAGCGCACTGCACACAAAGACAGAACAGAAACAGAATCGCTAAATCCATCCCAATGGCCATCAGAATCTTCCATCCCCAGGTGGATAACAGTTCCCAGAACCATACCATTAACGACCACTCTCCTTTAGCCACATGTATAGAATCGGAGATCTTATATAGCTTGGAAATGGCCTGGTATACGGTCGGAGCATTGTCTGCAATAAAAACACAGCAGCTCGATTGGATCACTTTACATACCCCTCCTCTATCTGCAAGTATGACGTCTAATGCAACTCTGTTCTGGAGAGTCATAAGACGATCCGACTGGAGCTCAGCAGTCAAGTTACTAAGGGCATCGGCAGTTTCAACTACGGTGGACTCAACCACTCTCGTCAGCTGCCGGATGTTCCTGCTGTTAGCCATCAGTCCCCAAAACGGCAGAAAACCCTTCAAGAAATCTCCAAATTCTTGTCCTGCAGTATCTTCCTTACTGAAGACACTTCTAACAATTCTCGTCTTGTGGTAATCTGCCGTGGCTGTATAGGTAGGAGGCAACAGGAATGAGACAAAACATGTGCCCGAGAAGTCAGGGGGAAACCATGTGTACGCTCTATCGTAACAGATGAAATAGGTACCCTTAGCCGCTAGAAACGATGGGGAAGTCTGGGACGCAAAAACATACGTCTCCGTACAGATGCTCTTCCCTAACTGAGATCTGGGATTCTTGCCATTACCTTGCAGACAAAGATGACCCTGATGGGGTACGATCCAAATCGGAGAGGATCTTTTCGCTCGCTGGTTCTCATTCATACTAACTCCATATCCAGTCACGTTCCATCCAATATACGCTACTGTCTCATCTCTCGGGATTGTCTCATAGGAACTAACTCCTCTAATCATATCGACTATACCCTTAACTAGAGCACTATTCTTAGGATTGTCCTTCACAGAACGTAGGGGGTAGACTTCACGTGCATAGATGAACATCGTTCTGTATGCCCACACAGAACCATTGTAGCTGAATGGCAGGACCAGGTAAGGAATACCTTTACCAGTAGTATGAGGCATAAGACCACACACCCAACAGTTAGTCGTGTTCACTATTAGTTGGTGTTGGTGCAGAAGTTGAACAAAGGAGTTATTAACGAATTCCAATCTTCTAATGGATTCATGTTCAGGCAAAGGATGAAAGGAATGCGAAGAAACAGTAGAAGAAGGTATGGGCTGTGTAGTGGGTGCAAACGTCCCTTGAAAAGAGAATATAATATATCCCATCAAAAACATCATTAAACTAAATAGCATAAGAAGACACAATATTAAGAAACATTTTCTGCTCATGATTTTACACATTTTGCTCTTGAAACTCATTCTTTCAACAGGTCTCTCCATCTCGAAAAACTCCATCCTCTAACCGTGCTGTTAGCGGCTGTTGGGTGTTCCGTGCTAAGGAATGCGTCTGTCTGTCCAGGGAACGCCCTAGGACCAACCAGAACCGTTGACCTAACGTCTTCAGCTTGCACTCCAAAGACTTGACCCTGCGACCTTACAGCTGAACCCGGATGGCGGTTCGAAAAAAATAGTTCCTCGGAGGGGAGAACGCAATTTCAAAAATAGAAAAGAAAGAGCTTCATTTTATTAGTCCAGTGACTCTTGGTCGCATATTATAACGGCCTTTATCAGGCAATGTCTGGTCGCGGAATAAGAGTTCAGGCTCAGTAGTGTCCAATCGAACTGACAGTGGCACAGCTTCTTGCAGAAGATCGTCGCTTTCACGCTCAGAACTGGTCCCAATTAAATGTGCATCGCTAAAAGACAGAAAACGAGGCACAGTGTCAGTTTCTGAATCAGGAATAAGCATGGGCGGATCTAGCGGATCTCGCGTACGCGAATTTGCGGATTTACGGATTCGCAATCCGCGAAAATACGCGAACTCTCGCGGATTGGCGGATTTTCCCGTTTTTTGTGTTGGCGAGCGTTCGCGAGGATTTGTGGACAATTTCGCAATTGCGAACTTACTTTTCGGCTCGCAACGGCCGCGACTATGTTATTTCTACGTCTGGTTTATCATCACAGGTTCACAGCACCCTCTGTTTCACCACTGCCACCCTCTGGGACACCCATGCCACCCTCTGGTACATCCTCACTGCCACCCATTAGGTTTGTTTATCACTGTAGATTATGGGGGTTGAAAAAAGCAAGCACACCTCCCCTACTTCAACTGCCATGAATTAATTTGGGGTTGATTAATGTGTCAGTTATTTTGAAAGTTCCAGTCTGGCTGGCACCTGCTTCCTTCCTTATCTGTAATTTGCTTTCTGTTGCAGTGCAATTTTTTTTTCACAGGACCATTATGTTCTACTTGTAGCTATTCTATGAGCCTGCTGTTTGGGTCATAGCAGGGTCATAGAATAGTTGCAAACTCTGGAGGGGCCCCTCAGGAAGCACTAGAGTGAATGTTACTAATGTTAAGTTTGAACTTTTGCACCTGCTCATTGCTTTCAGTTTAGCAAAAATCGTTTTTTCTGCAATTTTGCGCGTTTTTTGGGGCGCGAATCCGTGCGAGATCGATTTCGGAAGCCGCGAATGCTTGCGAATACACGAATTTTTTTTTTGCGGCGTGTATGTTCGCGTGATTTTGTGCGTATTCGCAAGGCGCTTGTAGCTATACGTTTGCCAAGTTACCCTACCGGTCGTACACGGGCGCGGCCATCTTGTTTGCGTGACGTAATTCTGTTTCCGGCCGCTATGTGTAATCTCGCAAAGTGTGCTGCTCGCTAGTACAATTTCGCGCGTGCTCGCGAGGAAAATCTCGCGCGAACTTACCCACGCGGTCGTGAACGGGCGCGGCCATCTTGTTTCTCATTCATTGCTATGGTTCTGGGCATGCTTTCTGTATCCTCTCTGAATCTCTGCCATCCTTTGCTTGTTTGAAGTTTATTTGATCTATTTTACTTATTATCTATCCCTCTATTTTTCTAGCTCTATATTTTTGTGTTTTCTGCTACTTTTAGTTACTTTTAAACTACTTTTTTAAACTCTTTTCTTTTCTTCTTCACTATTCTATTTCTTCTTTATCATTTAACTTTATTTCTGCCCAGACCATGGTAAAGGGAGCCGGGAAGCACCCTGAGAAGGGGAAGGGTCCCGCACCCCGTGCCCGGCTCCCGTGCGGGCGTTTGAGGGGGGAGCAAGTGGTGCCACGGGAGATCTTTAGCGCGGAGGAGGTGGCCGCACTAATCTTCTACGTCCAGCGCCGCCTCCCCAAGACCATCCTGGGAGGAGGCAAGATCGCAACCGGCTATGGCATCCAGGAGCGCCGGAAGCGGTGGGAGAAGGTGTGCCGGGCCATGTTTAAGCTCTCTGGGGTCCGGCGCACCTATAACCAGGCCACCCACCGCTGGACGGATGTCATGGACCGGGAAAGGGACTTGCTGGACGTGCTCGGCGTAGAGGTCCCCGGGCTTGGTGAGTAGTAGTAGCTATTCATCACTACTCTGTTTTATCCGGCTCTGTTATTTGCAAATCTTTGTTCTTTACCAAGAGCAATAATGCTGCCGATTACATTGTAGGTAAATTATATTTCAAAATCTTCTATGCATTTCAGGTGCACTGCTCTCCTTCTCAGTAGCCTTGCTTGCTACTATGCTTATTTGTTTTGTATTTTGTGTTCATTTCATTGGCCTGAGAAATTATGTATGAGTGTAGTGTAAAGATAAGAACTGCGTAATGCTAGACACTAAGGGTCATATTTTCAATTACCGGCGCATCCCTGCAAAGTAGCAGGGATGCGGCAGTAATTGTGTGCCGCCATGCCACCACCACCCATTGGCCCAAAACGTCACAGAAGCCTTACGCATCTGTGCCGTAAAGGCGGAGCATTGCTGGAGTTGCGTGCCAACGATGGCGCAGCTCCAGCAATGCTCTGGGGTACCCTATCTCCCCAATGCTGCATCAAGCCGTACGTCGGCTTCAAGCAGGCGCAGGGTTTGAGTCATGCATCATTGTCCTAAAAGTGACTGATTGACATCTTGTAGATTTCCCTCAGCCACTTTTAGGATTCGTTCCTGCGCAGGAACGCCCCCTGATGGCGCAGGGCTTTACAACGTGATGCATCTCCCATAGGTGTTTTTTTTTAATATATACGCCGCACCAACACCATGGCGAGTCTTTTGTTCTGCCGCTGCGTCACAAAAGTCACGCAACAATGGAGGAAAATGAGCCGCAAGGGACTTCTAAATCAGCCCCAACAGACTGAAGTCCAGTCCTTCCTTTAGACACATGGCTATAAGAAGAAATAGTGGTGGTGGTGGGTGGATTGACAGTTTGAGTATTCACTGATCTGCAAGCAGGATGGACTTTGTCTGTCACTTCGCGTGCTGCGGACTGCTGCCTGCCAGGCCTAGGCAAACCTCTTTAGTAGTCTGTTTATTGAGTTACATAGGAACTTTCTAAGTCAACGGTCCGCAAATCAGGCAATACGAATAACGTAGTATACCACATGAGATAGATCCCGTGGAATAGTTGTCTATCTATTTGCTATTTCTCCAAAATATTTTGTTATTGTTCTTTTGAAATGTTTGATTTGGTTGACAAATCTCATCCATGTTTTCTGGTCTTTCTTTCTTTCATGTTGTACATCAGCTCCCCCCAAGGGCAAGAGGACACAGGAGGAGGAGGGTGCTGTTCAGGAGGATGCAGGCCAGGATCGGGCAGGCGAGAGCTCCTTTGCTGGCCCCAGTAAGTTTTAATTTTAATAAAGAGTACCTATTTTTTCCTAGTGTTCCTCATTCGATTTTTTCTAAATCGTCTTTGATCTTCTTGTAGACTGGATCTAAATTCTTATCCTGCCTCGGATATGACTCCCTGTGGTATTACTAGATTATTCTTATTAGTCTGTCTGTGTAGCTAACTAAGATTGGACATTTGGCAATTCCATTGGACTCCCATTCTATTCAGCAATAGCTCTATGCACTGTCTCCTTACTGACTAGATAGTGTGGCAGAGTCATTTACCTCCCGAAGTCACCGATGATTGATCCCCAATGATCATTAGATTATCCTACGCAGGACAAGAGTACGGAGTCACAGTCAAGAAGTGTCAGAGGCACTCATGCTTGCAAAAATTCCAAAACCTTTAGCTCATCCACTCTAGTCTGGAGGACCAAAAACCACAGAGTCTATTTAAGTTTAAAAGCTTTATTAAAAGTAAACACATTTATTAAAATCAACTTTGTCATAAAACTATTTAACTGAAAACGGAAAAGTGCTTAGTGCTGACGATTAATTGGACACATTTCTTGTGGTCGAGCCGAGCTCTCACCTGGTTTGAACTTGATCCTGGTCGTGTTCTTAGAAGTCAAGCTTCTGTCTGTTAGGAGAAAAAGTGGTGCGTGTTAAAAAGCAAGCATTCATCAGTTGTGCACAAAAGTGCAGCAAGACAACAGCCTTCCCTGGAAAAAGGGACATTTTTACTTTAGAGTAGACAGTCACAAATTATTACATTGTATTCTGTTTTTTTAACATTTCTTTATTACTCCTAGACCAAATATTATATAGTAGTGAGTGGTGTATTCTAACATTCTTAAATGTACTTTGTAGGTGGAACATCTGGTGGCGGGGCCAGCGCGGAGGTGGCGGTGTTGGGCGAGGAGGACTCTGGGGAGGATGCGGTGCAAGAGCCGGCGGACGGTCCTGTGAGGGTTGGCACGGTGGTGGCGGGAACAGGTAAGCTATATATTCCTTACTTATTGAGATTGAAGACTGCATAGTGTGCTTTCTGCACGGGTGTATTACAAATCAACCAGGTAGTAGCCTCCTCGAAATGTACTTCGACTTAGCTGTGAAGTTTTTGGTGAGAAGAATCCCAATAAGATCTTAGATGAACGTGATGGATGGGATGAACGAAAAGCGAAAGAAGGGTGTAAGTAAGTGGGATGCGAAATTTTATGATGGCTGGCAAAGAAGAATGATATGTGTTTGCTTGGCCCCCGAGGTGGCTGGGAAGGAAAGAATATGGTATGGTGCATGGCTGGGTCAATGATGAAGCAAGGATGGGTGGAAGGACAGCAGCCTGGGTGGGTGAAACAGAAACTCTATGTGTGCGTATACTTTCAATGAATGGATGCCTGGAGCATGGTATTATCTGACTCTTAGATAGCACATGTGTATCTAGAGAGAGTAGATGGTCGCTGGATGAACTAAGTGTTACCTTGAAGAGCATGTACCACCGCACCCGCACGTCCGTTCCAGTGTAGGGAAGGCAAGGAAAAGAAATTGTAAATTTGTCCAATACTACCATGAATAGTAGCAGTACTTTGTATTGCAACTGCAAGCACAGCATATATCCGGTTATTACGGTGGACACTCCGTACCTCTCTTAATAACTTTAGTTTAGTTGTAGTACGTCATTCATGTGTGGGTGTATCACTGTTCACTCAATATTAAGCAAAGCACCTAAAGTCATCCCATATGTCATCAAATACGTCCCATGTGAAGTGATAGATAATCAAATTATTTAGCTTCTTCATTTTCCTTTTCTAGTACTCATTTGCACTGTAGGGTGAAAGGTAAATTAATTAAGCAGTAGCCCTTGTAACAGAGTATTCTCAGTGCCACCCGTAATAGAAAAGTAATAGCTTCACCACCTGCATGTACTGGACCGGTGAAGTAACGCAAGTCTGTCTCACTCATCATGGTGTGCAACTGTTTTTCTCGGGTGCAAGTTCACTGTGCTGCCATTCTGCCGGCTTGCATAAGATAACGTACCAATTTTCCTAAACAAGAGAGAAGAAGAAGAATAAGACTGGTGTACTGTCATAGTCGACTGTAATGGAAGTCCATAGTGGTCGTAGAATTTGTTCATTAAACTACCACTAATGTTAGAGCAAGGATGCAGAAGTGGGAGGTTACATAGATACTGTCCTCAATAGTTATGTACTGTGCTTTCAATTTGCTACTTGTACTGTGACCCAACTTTCGGCTCAATCACTTTGTGTTATTAATGTTAAGGAGCATTGGTTACAGACTATGTCTTTCTTTCTTCATATAGTTGCTCCTTCCAAATCGACATCACGGAGGGAGCAGGCTCGAATGGCCCGGCAACGGAGGCTGGATGCCACTGTCGCCGAATATCGGCGGCTGGTGGCCCTGGAGGAGGAGGAGGACATGCAGTCGACCGGTGCAACCACAACATCCTCGACTGGGACAGCTGCATCCTCCTCCGTGACCCCACGGGCCGCCAGCATGCGAAGTGCTCCAGCGGTACGGAGCCGGGCTAACAAAGCCAACCGCCACCGCCAAGCAGCAGAAAGACCAGCTGCCCCCCACAGGAGCTGCAAGGCACGCCAACGCCGCCTAGGAGTCCGAATGTCCTACCTGGAGCAGGAGGTCCATAACTATAAGAACTTGGTGGAGGGCATCCGATTCGAGCTTGCCACCCTCCGCAAGGAGTATGATGCCCATGCCGCAAAATGCACCAGCACCCTCCAGTAGTGGAGTGTCCCTTGCCCTTTTTTTAGAGACTTTTGGGGGGTGGGATTTGGGAGTTGGGGGTTCTTTTTGGGACTTTTCAAAGACAATCGTTGGGGTTAGGGAGGGTCTGAGGGAGATTATTTTGTTAGGGCTACATAAATATACATTTTCAAACTTTATCTGACCATACCTGTTTTTTACTGCTTTTCAGTCTGGTGGGTGGGGGACGGGGGTGTAACAGTAAGTTTGTTTTCCTGAACAGTCGTAGGACTTTAGTAGTACTACCGTCAATCTCTCGTCTAGTCCTAATACTCCATTATACTACCTCCCACCAAACGCTTATCTTACCTGTAATTTGTGTTAGAAATTAGGGCTAGGCCCAGGGCTGGCTCCACGTGAAATGGGGATTAACGCTGGCAATCCTGGGCGGGTGAAATTTCCTCATTGCGGTGGTACTAGTGGTGTGACACAGTGGCAGTTGCATGCCTATGCAAAAAAAGAAAACGAAACCTGGTTTGTCCTTACTGTAGCATTACAACGGTTACGGTACAATCGAGAATATAGCAGGTGACAGTACACTAGAACAGTGCCACAATGTAGCCTAACAAATGGTAAAGTATTTGCTTGCAAGTATAACTAGTACTTGCGTTGAATTTATTTGACATTGGCTCCTACTACTAGAAGAAATAGTACTGAAGCTGAGTAAGTCTAGAAGATATCCTCGTATTCCTTCACCAGCCTGTTGCTATGACCGTATCCTCCCCAGCAAGTGTGTGGAATTATTGATGTCATTTTAGTCAGACATCAAGCAAAACAACACAGCCCGGGGGAAGAGGGTTAGGGTTTGGAAAATGGATGGGAATGGGGGTTTCTTTTTGGGTAGGTTTTGTTGAGAGAAGAAAAAAAAAGCACAGCCTGGACAAACAATAATTGAAGATAAAGAAATCTTTGGGTACAAACTAAAGCTAACCACATGCAGTCACACTCATAGAAGAAAACAATGGATACTGTATCTGTATTCTGTATGTTGTTGGAGTTGTCCTCCTGTTGAATTTGGTAAGTAAGTTGCATGCAGCAAACAATTCCTTTTATTAGCGGCACTCCTCCATTCCAGCTGACGCTTCGTCCATCAATGTTGGTGACCACTGACAGAAGACACCCTGTCCACTGCCTGCCTGGCGGATGTTGACTGAAACCCGGCCTGTAATTATTGAACGGAAAACAGGAAGTGCTATTACAATACCACTGATAAATAAATATAAGGTATGTACGCTGTGTGGTGCAAAAAGTCACACTTTGATTTCCCTAATAGACAGTACAATATTTTTGAAATTGCGTGCTCTGTCTGAGTCACCTTTTTAAGGATAAATAAGTATGGCCAAAATATTATAGCGGATCTTTCCCCTCAAGGTAGGTGTACTGTAAACTGTGTTTTAGAACAAAATTTGACCTTCCCAGCAATGCTCCCACCAAGACCCTTACTAAAGCCAGTCGCAAAAATGTAGAAGACCCCCAATCAGATCTCCAAAAACGATGCCTAGCAGAAAAATGGTGGCAAAACGTACTTTGAAAGTAACAGTAGGCCCAAATACACCCTTACCGACCGTGGATTGTATTCAAACCACTTGCAAGCAAGCAAAAGTATCCATAGCCAGCATCGCTCCAAGAGTGCTCTAAAACCCCAGAACTGCGTTGCAATAGAACATCCCGAAACACATGCAATCCTGCTGCTAGGGCTAACCCCAACGAACCCTAACTTACAAAAAGTGCCAAAAGGTTTTTCCTTATGGATTTTGTCCAAAACACTTAAATCCGGTATTAGACCTTCCCAGGAATGCCCCAGCCAAGACCCGCCAACCCACCCGCAAAAAAGCACGCGACAACACCCCCAAACAGCGAAAAAGCTAAATCTCATACTTACAAACAATATCTCTCGGCCTTCGGTCCAAACGCGCTGTGCAGCTAGGTCATCATCATCATAACTCCTGTTTTCCACCACGGATTTCCTGAAAAGCAAATGCAATCAAGATTAGACTGTCGCAGCAGTGCTCCCAGACCCCAAAACTCACCCACAAACACCCGGAACCCCGCCAAAGAGCACCTCAAAGGCAAGCAAGTCAGCAAAAACGGCAAGAAATTTCCACCTCATATTTGGTCCAAAACACTTTTATCCATTATTAGAGCTTCACAGCAATGGTCCCAAAGCCGTCAACTCACCCGCAAAGAAGTAGAACACCCCCACAAGTGCTGAGTCTTTCTTCATTGGGCATAATCCAGCACTCTGCTTTGAGGGAAATCGCAGTCTGGAGGAGGAGGATAGAGGAGCATGTTCTTCAGAACTTGTGAACCTGAGGAATGTAGACTGCGGCACCTTCAAATCAATAAGCAAACAAGTGAAGACAGTTCTGCTGATGGTCTTGTTTTTGGGATTAGGTGATTAAAGTTTGAATTAGATTAACTGTGCAAAACAAAGAAAGACAGACACACAGGAATAAAAGTGAATAAGGAGGAAAAAGAAAGTTATTGATTCATTGTCTCATTTTCAGGGCTCGGTGTCAGGGAATAAGAAGAAGATTTCGTCATCATACTCTGCGAATTCAGGCAGGATGAGGTCAGTGCCACCGAACAGAGAACAAATCCCCTCATCTACGTTGCCGTCCTCCTCGTCTTCATGCGGCGTGCTTTCTCGTACTTTGTAATCTGGTGGTATGAGGTGCTGATTCATCTTGATCATTGTCAGCCGCTCCACATTTTTGGGCGAGAGGCGGCTCCGTTTGGGAGTTACAATGCCACCAGCAGCACTGAAAACACGTTCAGAAGACACACTTGCGAGTGGGCAAGACAAATAGTTTATAGCCAGGTTGGAGAGCTGTGGCCACAATTGTTTTTTGCCATGCCAATACTGCAATGGCTCATCATTAAGAAAGACCTCTGTTGAGTCATTCAGATAGTCCTGCACCATCGACTCAAGGTCATCAACGGTTCCTCCACTTTGCTTACTTTTTTCTGTGCCTGTGACATTTTTTCGAGAACCATACCCAAGCAAACTTAGCCAATCCTCCACAGCAGCCACTGTTACTGTTGTGTGTGGTGCAGATGATCCAGTTGCCGGTGTCTTTAACGGCTGAGAGGTCACTTGTGCCCCAGCCACAGGTGCAGAAGTGGATTCTTGTGACTGGGGATGGCCTGCTGATGCTGATGCTGATGTACTGCCTTCTCCTTCAATAACCTGCCGTTCTTTTTCAAACCTCTTGGCTGACCAGGCTAGCCAATGTTTGTAGTTTTGAACATCTTCATCAGCAAAAGGAAAGAATGCTTCGCCTGCCAGTGCCTTTTTGTAGCGTGGATCCAGAATAGTAGCACAAATGTAATGCTGTTCTGACTTGATCTTTTGAAGACGTTCATCACCACGTAGGCGCTCTAATAATTTCTCAGACAAAATAAAAGGGTCTTTTTTTTTACATCTTTTTCAAACTCAGAAGACACCGCCATCATTTGGTGCTCCAGCATGCACAACAATGGGATAGCTTTTCCCAAATTACAGTCCTCCTGGCTGACTGCACGTGTGAAGAACTCAAAAGGACGAAGCATGTCTGTCAGGCTTTTAACTATGTCCCATTGCGCCGCACCCATCCGCAGGTCCTCCTTCTGAGATGTACCCTCTGTTAAGAAATAGTGATCGAGTACCGTATACTGCTCATACAGACGCTCAAGCATGTAGAAGATTGAGTTCCAACGTGTTGCCACCTCCTGGATGAGTGCTTTCACTGGTATTCGACTTTGAAGTAGCAGCCTCCTCAGATGCTTCCGGGCCTTAAAAGAATGGATGAAATGGTTGCACATTTTGCGGCAGGTGGCCATTACGGCGAACGCTGCACTGTCTCTATCACTCAAGAATTTTTGAACTACCAGGTTGATACAGTGCGCCAAACACGGCACTCTGAAATAGCCACCCAGCGCCATGGCCTTAACTACATTGGCGCCATTATCCGTGGAAACATAACCAATCTGGCGTTTTTTTGGGGATAGCATTTTCAAGACCTTTTTGTTAAACTCGTCCAAAATGTTTTGGGATGTGTGACTTTTCTCCAAGCCAAACATGGCTAGTGTTGCATGTTTCCGAGCAGCTTTAAAAACTTGGTCCGGGTCAACACCTGCGTTTAGCTTTGCTTTAACACCTGAAAAAGAGACCCAGTGTGCAGTGATGCACATGTAATCAGCGTCTGCGCCACTGGTCCACATGTCTGTTGTCAGATGTATTGTGTGAACAGCACTCTTCTGCAAAGCTGCCCCAATCGCCTCCAGCACATCTTCATGTAGTGCTGGAACCGCAACTCTGGCAAAATAGAACCGGCTAGGAACCTTCCATTTAGGGCAGAGCGCTGCCACTAATTCTAGAAAACCTACCGCTTCTACAAAAGAAAAAGGGAGAAGGTCCACAGCTAGCATTTTAGCCAGCTTAGTGTTATACAGACGCGTCAGTGGGTGGTTGCGTTCATATGGCACGTCTGAAGAAAACATGGTTCTAATGTTGCCCTGGACCAAGCATTTACGGGCTGATAATGACTTCGTTGACCCAATTTTGCTCGCTGGTGAACTTTTGCGCGTTGGTGTCTCACTCGCTCCAACACTCTTAGTGTGCCTCACATTGGGTGTGCTGCTGACAGGGGTACTGGGTGTAAGTGAAGTGTTTGACACGTCTTCTTCCTCCTCGTGATCATCAGGTGAAACATCAACGTTTTCTTGACTTCCAATTCGGGCTTCCTTGATCGCCTTTAGGTGCGCAAACCATTGGACAGTGTGCTGTCTCCTAAGATGACCTCTCTGGCCTCCGCTACCATAGTTGGTACCCAACTTACCACGACTAACTGCAAGCTTGCAAAGGGTACAAATGGCGTACTTTGGCCTTTTTTGGCAAACAGTAAAGAAGTCCCAAACTGGGGACTTGAAGTGTCTGTGGGGGCCGGAGGAGGCGGCGATACTGGTGGTGGGCATGCTGCTAATGCCAGATGAAGTGGAGGATCTGGATTGCCCAACTTTTGTACGTTGTGCACTTTCACCACCACTAATTAAGGTCAAGGTGGATGGAGGTCCCTTCTTGCCAGAAAGAAATATGGAAGCGGTACGAGTTGGTGTACTACTTAACTCCAATGATTGTGGTGGTGTTTCCACTGCCTCCTCGTCGACAACATCATCATCATCACGCTCAGCAGCTTTTCGGGCTAGGGTCAAAATGTCTGTTTGCTGCATGCCCGCTGGAGCTGCAGTGACCTTTATGATGACTGGGTCGTTGTTGTCAGAGTCTTCATCAGCAGCAGTATCCGCCACTTCTTGTTGAGCCTCATCATCACACTCCATAACTCTGAGACTTTGGACGAGCTTCCTTTTACGCTTAACTACCTTTGTCAGATCATGGTGTGCCTCACTCTCAGGCAGTGGTGCTGGTTCCCAATTTTGATCCGTATCATCAGAAGGAGGTGTGCTTGAAGAAGATGTAGACACCACCCTTGATCTCTTCCTTGCTAGGGGTGTGGAAGACAATGAATGATCATCCGGAGGAGTGTCTTCCTCAAATGATACCTCACCTTGATTGTCGATTTCCTGATGTGCCCCTACTTCGGGAGGAACAACTATTGTGGGCACTTGTGACCCTCCATGCACCTCTGCTGGCGCATCTCCTTGCGCTGCCTCTCCTTCCACATGTACTTGGGCTTGTACTTGCACATGTGATTGTTGTTGCGGCTGTGGTTGTTCAACACTCGTCAGATGAGCTACAACAACCTGTGTTGATTGAGGGACATTGCTGCTGCTTTCTTGCGATGAGCCAACATCACTGGTCGATGGTGATTGAAGAACTATACTGGCTGCCTCTGCAGCACTCAAGGGCTTGGACTTAAGTTGGCGTGGTGGTGGTGGTGGCACTGAGCCCAATGGAGCGGGGGTGCTGCTGCCAGCTTGGTCCCCAGCAGATCCCGCTGCTGCTGCAGGCATACTTTTTCTTTTACTCCCAAAAAAAGGGGCGGGCGGCACACCAGTCTCCTTGGTAACTTGCTTCTTCTGCTCCTTACTGGCACCTTTCTTGCTAGAGGAGCTACGGGTAACTTTTTTTGGGGCCATCTTCTTCAGAGCAGGTCAGAACAGCAGGCAGCAATTGCACGAGTTGCAGAGTTGTCTGTGTCCAGACGTGACGTCGCGTGACGTTATGCTGCACACACACACCGCTGCAGGACTTCTCCCTGGCACTGGTGGTTCTCTTGAGTCTTGTGCACCTAAAAGCAATGGAAGACAGAGGAACATCAGTTCAGTTATACACCCCAAAAAATCGACAAAACACAGAAAAATCAGCACAATCCCATGCCATCCATGATGTTTACATTGAAGACACCCCACAGAAAGACTAGGGCCATGCAAGTATGCAACACTCACTACCCCTGGGCATAATGGATGAAAAGTAGGCAAAATAAGTGCAGGCCTCAGACACTGCCTCTCTTCAAAATGGCCCCTTACACCCCAAGCCAGTCCACATCAACAGTACACCCCAAAAAAACAGAAAAACAGCCAAAAATCACCACAATCCAATGCCATCCAGGATGTTTACATTAAAGAGAGTGAGACCACACTACAGGCACACTCAGTCCATGCACCACTACCCCTTGGCAAAAGGCCACACCAGCAGCCCCAAAAAAACGACAAAAAACACAAAAAACAGCACAATCCCAGCCCATCCATGGCCTCAATGGGGTTTAAATTCAAGAAGACACCCCACAGAAAGACTAGGCCCATGCAACACTCACTACCCCTGGGCATAATGGATGAAAAGTAGGCAAAATAAGTGCAGGCCTCAGACACTGCCTCTCTTCAAAATGGCCCCTTACACCCCAAGCACATGTTGCCTGTACCAGCCAGCACTCAAGATGGCCACCACCACCACCCACATGGCCAGTCCACATCAACAGTACACCCCAAAAAAACAGAAAAACAGCCAAAAATTACCACAAACCAATGCCATCCAGGATGTTTACATTAAAGAGAGTGAGACCACACTACAGGCACACTCAGTACATGCACCACTACCCCTTGGCAAAAGGCCACACCAGCAGCCCCAAAAAACCGACAAAAACACAAAAAACAGCACAATCCCAGCCCATCCATGGCCTCAATGGTGTTTAAATTCAAGAAGACACCCCACAGAAAGACTAGGCCCATGCAACACTCACTACCCCTGGGCATAATGGATGAAAAGTAGGCAAAATAAGTGCAGGCCTCAGACACTGCCTCTCTTCAAAATGGCCCCTTACACCCCAAGCCAGTCCACATCAACAGTACACCCCAAAAAAACAGAAAAACAGCCACAAATCACCACAATCCAATGCCATCCAGGATGTTTACATTAAAGAGAGTGAGACCACACTACAGGCACACTCAGTCCATGCACCACTACCCCTTGGCAAAAGGCCACACCAGCAGCCCCAAAGAAACGACAAAAAAAACAAAAAACAGCACAATCCCAGCCCATCCATGGCCTCAATGGTGTTTAAATTCAAGAAGACACCCCACAGAAAGACTAGGCCCATGCAACACTCACTACCCCTGGGCATAATGGATGAAAAGTAGGCAAAATAAGTGCAGGCCTCAGACACCGCCTCTCTTCAAAATGGCCCCTTACACCCCAAGCCAGTCCACATCAACAGTACACCCCAAAAAAACAGAAAAACAGCCAAAAATCACCACAATCCAATGCCATCCAGGATGTTTACATTAAAGAGAGTGAGACCACACTACAGGCACACTCAGTCCATGCACCACTACCCCTGGGCAAAAGGCCACACCAGCAGCCCCAAAAAACGACAAAAAACACAAAAAACAGCACAATCCCAGCTCATCCATGGCCTCAATGGTGTTTAAATTCAAGAAGACACCCCACAGAAAGACTAGGCCCATGCAACACTCACCACCCCTAGGCAAAGGGCACCACCAGCAGCCCCAAAAAAACGACAAAAAACAATAAAATCAGCACAATCCCAGCCCATCCATGGCCTCAATGGTGTTTAAATTCAAGAAGACACCCCTCAGAAACACTAGGCCCATGCAACACTCACTACCCCTGGGCATAATGGATGAAAAGTAGGCAAAATAAGTGCAGGCCTCAGACACTGCCTCTCTTCAAAATGGCCCCTTACACCCCAAGCACGTTGCCTGTACCAGCCAGCACTCAAGATGGCCACCACCACCACCCACATGGCCAGTCCACATCAACAGTACACCCCCAAAAAACAGAAAACCAGCCAGAAATCACCACAATCCAATGCCATCCATGATGTTTACATTAAAGAGAGTGAGACCACACCACAGGCACACTCAGTCCATGCACCACCACCCCTGGGCAAAAGGCCACACCAGCAGCCCCAAAAAAACGACAAAAAACAATAAAATAAGCACAATCCCAGCCCATCCATGGCCTCAATGATGTTTAAATTTAAGAAGACACCCCACAGAAAGACTAGGCCCATGCAACACTCACCACTCCTGGGCAAAGGGCCCCACCTGCAGCCCCAAAAAACGACAAAAATCAGCACAATCCCAGCCCATCCATGGCCTCAATGGTGTTTAAATTCAACAAAACAGTTGTATCATGCACCCATAACCAACCCTGGTCCTACTGGATACTGTGGCTACCCACAATATAATTTATTTAATGTTCTGAAAAAGTTCCAAAATTGTAGTTGCAGCAACTGTAATGCCCCAAACAAACTTACTTGTGAAAGTTGATTTCTAATCCAAAAGTGATCCAAAGAAAGTCAAAAAGGCCTCAAATCCAAATATCCAGCAGCACCCACAAAAAGTAATCCTTCCAGCTCCAGATCCAAATGAAAGTGACCAGGAGATGGACAAAGCACTGGGAGGAGCCTGCTGGACAGGAACAGGAAGTTGGAGACTGTGGGGCACTTCCTTCCCTCCCCCCCCCCAAAAATGGACTCCTTGCAAAAAAAAAGGCCATGCAAATGTCAACCTGAGGAGTGATTCTGATAAAAATCATCATTTTCTGAAGGTTTATCCTGTTTGCTGGTGGATTTCTTGTGCAGAATTGCAAAATCTCTATTTCGCGAGTGCGAGATTGTTCCTTTCCGCCGCAACTACGTGTTCGCAATTGCGAACTCTCGCGAGGTGTGCTGTGCAAGGTGGCAAGCCGCGATTACGTATTCCCAGGCGCCAAACTCCCGCGGGATCACGCAGCAAGATCCAAAATGGCGCGGCACTCGCAAAATATGATCGAGAAAAACAACTCGGCAAACGCTTAATGACGGAAAGTGAACGCCGTGCACCACGCCGCACGCCGCGCGCCGCAACCAAGCAAAAAATCCGCCGCAAGCGGATTCACGGATTTTCGACAAATTCGCGAGAGTTCGCGGATTGCGAATTTGCCGAAAATCCGAAAAATCCGCGATCGGAGCGGATTTTACGCCCATGCTTAATCAGGAATACCCTCCTGGACCCACCGGTCGTACGGCAGAGGCAAAGGAACCCTCTTACAGTGTACGCCGTGGATCCAGCTCTTCTTTCCTTGCACTCGTACTGCAGATCGCGTAGATAACAGCACCAAGTAGGGGCCAAGCCAGCGAGGCTGATCGTTCTTTGTCCGCTGAAAATTCTTGATTAGAACCCAGGTACCAGGATCGATGGCATGTCCTGGATCTTCAGATGCCTGAGGCAATGTATCATGAACCTGTTGGTGTAAGACACGTAATTTAGCCGTCAAATCATACAGGTAGTCAAGCAATACAGGGTGTTCGATCTCGCTGAATTTTGTCGGCCTCGGCACTCCCCATATGTTTGCCGGGCGACCGAAAATTATTTCATAGGGACTAAGTCCCACTCGAGAATGCACAGTCATCCTAGTGGACAGGAGTGCTAATGGCAACGCATCAGGCCATTTAAGACCAGAGCTCGCCTGTATCTTGGCAAGTTTTAACTTAAGAGTGCCGTTGTAGCACTCCACTAGACCAGCTGATTGTGGGTGATTTGCAGCGTGGAACTTCTGCCGGATTCCTACACCATCACACACTGTCTTCATCACTTGACCCACAAATTCACTCCCATTGTCACTCCAGACCATTCTCGGCAAACCATACCTAGAGAAAAACTCCTTAACAAGGGCTTTAGCTGTGGACAAGGCAGTATTATCTTTTAGGGGATATGCTTCCACCCATCTCGAAAAGGCGCAAACAACTACAAGTACATACTTCAAATTGTTGCACCTCTCCATGTGGATGAAATCTAGCTGCAAAACCTCGAACGGATACGTCGGAGGCGCAAAGTGACCAGCTGGGGATGGAGTTCCCTTACCAGAATTGTACTTCAGACAAACCATACAATTCTTGACCACATTCTCTGCACACTTAGGAATTCCAGTATTTTGCCATACTGGAGCCAACAGCTTACAAATCCCTTTCACACTGATATGAGCCATTCCATGTGCCATCGTAACCACTGCAAGCACGTACGCATCGGGTAACAACCATCTCTGATGTTCTGACAATTCAACCCAACAACCATTCGCATCCAATTTATCCGTACTCTCTCTCCACACATTCAACTCTCTCTCTCTGTAGCTTCAGCTTGAATAGACTTCACACTTTCTATCGTATCCTCACACATTCCAATATCACCAATCCATCTCGCAGGGCCTAAGACATAGATTCGACTCATCACATCCCTCGCCACTTCTTTCGCGACTTCATCTGCAAACGCGTTACCGCGACCAACGTCATCGGTAACCTTCTTGTGTGCACTGCATATCACAATCGCAACTTGCAACGGCAAGGTAAGTGACTCAAGAAGCTCGTTCACCAACTGACCATTCTGAATCTTCGTTCCATAAGACGTGAGGAACCCACGTTCCTTCCACAGGCATCCAAAACTATGAGCCACACCAAACGCATACTGGCTGTCGGTATATATGGTCACTCTCTTCCCTTTCGATAACACACACGCTCTCGTAAGTGCAATCAACTCTGCTGCTTGAGCTGAATTATGTGGGATACGTGCAGCTTCAACAATCGTATGCAAAGTCGTAACAGCATATGCCGCAGTCATATCACCATTCGGAAGCTTGAAGCATGAACCATCCACCCATAAGGTACCATCACACTTCACAAGAGGAGTGTCCCTAAGGTCTATTCTCCCTTTCGTTTCCTCTTCTGTCCTGAGAAAGCAATCATGCTGTTCAGAAACGTCTGTCTCAACTGAAATTGGCAATAATGTAGCTGGATTTAACGTATTGCATCTCTATGTGCACATGACTCGCTTAGAGTGTCAGCTCATAACCTGACAATCGAGCACTAGTTAAGTGCTGTGTCTTGGTCCTATTTAACAAGGTATCCACTGCATGTGGAACCATCACAATTAGCACATTATTCATCACCAAACCAGCAGACTGTCGAATAGAAACAGCTGCTGCCGCTGTGGCTCTCAAACAACTCGGCAACGCCCTAGCTACCGGGTCTAAAGTCGACGAGAAATATGCACATGGACGTTGCTTGTCCCCAAAAGATTGTGTCAACACTGCCAACGCACATCCCTCTCTCTCGTGGACATACAACGTAAAGGGCTTACTGTAGTCGGGGATACCCAACACAGGAGCCGAACACAATGCATCGCGCAATTCGGAAAAACTTTTCTGACAATCGTCAGACCACGGGAGGGGACTCGGTGTATCTTTACAGGTCAATACCACTAGCGGTTTGGCCAGCAGAGAAAAATTCGGTATCCATTGTCTGCAATATGACGTGAAGCCCAAAAAGGCACGTACGTCTCTCTGTGTAATCGGCACACTCATGTTCGCAATCGCTTGGATTCGTTCTGGGGTCAGTCTTCTTCCCTCCTTCGATAAGAGATGACCTAGGTAGGTCACTTCTTGTCGACAATATTGTAACTTCGAAAGAGACACCTTGTGATGGAAGGCAGACAAATGACGCAACAACGACAAAGTTGCTTCTTTACAAATCTCCTCAGTATCGGCAGCTACTAACAAATCGTCTACGTACTGAAGAAGAGCAACCCCATCGGGTAAAACAATCGTATCAAGCTGTGTTTTCAAAGCCTGGCAATAGATTAATGGACTCTCACAATAGCCTTGAGGAGCGCGTTTGAACCGGAAACTCCGACCTCCTAAAGAGAAGCCAAAGATATCCCTACTCTCCTCGGCAATTGGGATGCTGAAGAAAGCATACTTCAAATCAATCACCGAAAACCAAGTGGCTGAAGCTGGAATCATGGTCAGTAAGACAGTGATATCCGGAACAACAGGAAATTGCGGAACTACTATCTTGTTAACCTCTCTAAGATCGATCACAAACCTGTAAACGGGTGGCTGAGAAGAGTCGGTGCGTTTCAAGACAGGCAAGACAGGACTATTGCACACATTACCTCTTGTTTCCTCAATCACATCTTTCTCAATCAAATCATGGATAATCGCTAGCAACGCTCTTTCACCATCACTAGATATCCTATATTGGGGAATGCGTGGCATTTTAACGTTCGTCTTCAGAGTCACAACATATGGCAGTATCTCCAACAGACCCACATCATTAGGACCAGTAGCCCAAATAGTATCAGGAAGAGAAGACAATTCTGTCGGAAGTTGAACCTTCAACAAATACATAGGAGAGACCACTTTCTTACCCAATGTAAGTTGTACTCCCGACGGAGAACAATACAACGTTGCATACAATCTTTTCAACAGATCCAATCCCAATAAGTTCTCACCACAACCTGTCGTCAGAATAAGGGGTGCTTCCAGTTCACGGGGTCCAACGGAAAGAGACAAAGGATTCGAAATCGGGTTTCTAACTGGGGCGCCAGAAAAACCTACTGAAACGTTTGTTAAGCCAGACAAAGGTGCGCCAGGGAGTTTAGAATGCATAATAGAACTCTTCGTAGCACCAGTATCCAACAGAAAAGGTTCTGACACACCCGATGTAATCACTTCAACATAAGGTCCACTCTGATCTACTGGAACTGAAACAACTCCCTCTCTTTGTCCATGGCTGTCCTAGCAATCATTACCATCCATATTCTCACCTTCGACATAGTAGTCGTCAGCATAGTACTGAGTCGTCCTACCAGACGCATTATTCTGCTGATCGAAACAATTCATTGAATTTTGTGGAGGAAAGGAACGCGCGTTCTGGAGGAACCCTCCACGTCCCCTACCTCTAGAAGCTTGCGGAACACCTCGACCTCTTGCACCAGAGACACCATTCATACGCTGTAACAGAACAGGGCAACTATGTTTAAAATGACCCTCTTCCTTGCAATATGCGCATTGATTAGGGCCTACATGGAAACGCGGTTGAGAAGGCTCAAACCTTTGCGAGTTCCTTTGAAACTGCTGATGTTGCAGATAATCACGTTGGTTATTGCGAGGCGGGTACGCTTACTGTAAAAGAACCTTTGTCTTCAAATCTTTAGTCTTCTTGTCTGCTCTATCCTTCTCATCCTTATCCCTATTTTCATAGTATTGTGCAGTAGCCAATATCTGTGCTGACGAGGAAACAGCCTAAGAACTCTCTGAATCCTTTAACTTAGTACATAATTCGGGAAGTAAATTATGCACAAACTTATCAACAAACAACCGTTGACCACCCTCGGTACTCATGTCTTGACCACTATGGTCAATAAACGTTTCTTCAAACCTAGTGAAGAAATCAGATACGATTTCATCCTTCTTCTGCTTACACGCAGACAATTTGTCCCAATTTACTCTCATTAAAGTTTTCATGTAAGTAATGATCTTACCAGGAAGATCAGCAACTAAAGGCTCAGGTTTAGCACCACCAACTTGTCGCGCATCCGCAGCACCAATATTAACCCATGTATCACCTAACTCCGGCGCATGATCAGTATGACGAATCAAACCCCATAAAGGCTGTGGGACCATATTACCAAACAACATGTCTATATCTGCTAGGTTCATGATGCATGAGTCTGCAGTCTGTGATAATTCCTTATAATACCCTGCAGAATTTTAACGAGGGTCAGGCAAAGTTTGCTTAATCGCCAAAACTTCAGCACGTTTCCACGGAACATGTACCCACACACGTTGAAAAAGAGCTGGTACGGCATCAACTTGATTAGCGACATCAGCCGCAATAGCGTCCTTCCATACAGGAGGAACTTCTCTCATTGAGAAGGAGACTCATTCCTGAACGAAAGCAGCGTCGCTATTGCTCTTTCAACGTCTGGACCCACAATCGTGCCTTTCGCAAACTCGGATTGCACATTGAACAACTCAGGCGCAGTTAGTCCCAGATCACCATCTTCCCATTCCTCACGAATGAACGTGCTCATCTTATCAAAAACATATCTCTGCTTCGGTTCTTCCCATTGACGGAAGACATCCATAACAGACTCTACATCATATCTTAGAGGACGAGTGACCCATTTACGCGCTAAATGATGCTATACTTCCCTTTCTCGGGAATCAGGCAGTTGACTACACAACTGCTTACGCTCTGAAACGGGGGTCGTACTAAATGACCCAAAGAAAGGGAACAAAAGGCTAGTAACAGTATCAGTCATTCTTTGTCGAACAGTAGGAGAGGTTGACAGGACAGGAGATAAAGCGGATTGAGAAAAGGTCAACGTAGGAGCTGTAGCAGAGGAGGTAGTGAGAACAGGCGAAAAAGTCGCAGGAATTAAAGGCAGAGCAGGTAGCAGAGTCGGCAACCCTTGAGAAGGCTGCGCCAGTGGACTAGGAGCCAACTGAAGAGGAGCTGGCGGCTGTGGAATGGCGAGAGGCAAAACAACCGGAGGTTGCGCAACTAAAGGTTGCGAAGGTGCTGTAGCATTCTGAGCATAAGGGGGTGGCGAATTCAACAAATGTGACATCAAAGGATCTTTCACGAGATCCTTCATCGCATCTTGCTGAAGAGGCGGCAAAACTGGATAGCATTTATCAATCGCCATTTTACGTTGCATGTGCAACTGCTCACTCGCTTGTTCTTCTTCATTATCTTTGAACTGTATAGCAGCTTGCATTATCGAAATACCCTTCTCTCGTTTATTTTTCTTCGCTAGTTTAATTTCTTTCTGTTTGGCTTCCTTTCGCCATAGGCGGAAAGAGTCAAACATCGCCGGCCGGGCTTTCTTCTTAAAAAGTCTAACTTCTAGCTTATAGAGTGTCATAACTACCATATTGGGGCCATTTGAGGACACCGTCCTTCCTAGTGTACCTAATCCATACTTCATAATACGCGATGGGGCCCACGCCATGTTTCACATAGAGCTCATAGGTTGGAGTTCCAATCGGAGGAACCGGACACGAGTCCTCCAATCGGGAATCCCTATTACGACCACAACAAAATATTCTTCCAAGTCTGCTAAGACCAGGCATCTTTGCTCTCTAGTCTAGCTTCAAACTTCAAGGGAGTATCGAATACGATAGTCTCGTGAATACACAAGTCCCTCGGCTTTGGAGCTTGCAAGTCCCAAATCAAAGAACCCAAATCAAAGATCCCAAGGGATACCCAAAAACTAAGGACTGGGAGACGCTCCACTCATACTTAACTGAAATATCGATGACGTCGCCAGAAGATCCGTTTATCGTCTCGCTCTACAAATCATCAAAGGCTCCAAGACAGGGCGACAGTCAGGGCAGCAGTCCTTCGTAGCCGTCGGAAAGCGGGGAACCTCGCAGCAAAGACTTTCGGACCACGACGACATACAGGGGTCGATGAAGTGGCAGGCCTTCCTCCAGAATTTCACACGAAGCTCCTCGCGATCTTCAGGCTTGGACCGGTACCGCTGAAGTCACCCCACGTTGGGCGCCAAATGAAGAACCAGGTTATTTAAGACCCAGCGCCGTCAGGGGACACGCCCTAAGTCTCCGAGTTCACCTGTCTTCTAAATACAGAGACACGAAATCTTCTTGGTGACGTCAAAGATCGAATTTATTGGCTGCAACCAGAAACAGAGATCAACGAAGTACAATGGCTGTATATTCGTAGGAGACTGCTCAATTTTTACAAAGCAAGCCATCCTTTTTATGCCAAAAGTCACATTCCAGACAAATACCTTACATTTACAAACAGTCCAATCACATGTATCCAAATCAGAGGTATCGCATGAGGGTAAAACCCACTTTTCAGTTGCCCAGCCCACGATCGATCATTGGTCAAACCCAACATTCTTCATCAGGCAGGTCGATCGAACCCATCATAAAAACGGGCACCTCGTCATCGTAAACAGGTCATAAAGAAAGGAGCAGAGACAGGTTTGAGTAAGATAAGACATAGTTGTGTGCAATAAAGTGTTTATGATCTCCTGTGCCTTGATCCTCAATCTCGATCAGGTACTGGGAAAGGAACTGGCCTAACAAGTTCGGCTTCAGGCAAGAGGGTCG
This sequence comes from Lissotriton helveticus, assembly GCF_964261635.1. Taxonomy (NCBI): domain Eukaryota; kingdom Metazoa; phylum Chordata; class Amphibia; order Caudata; family Salamandridae; genus Lissotriton; species Lissotriton helveticus. The sequence goes on from NC_136059.1 coordinate 2,115,240,968, forward strand.
TTCGCTCGGGTCATTCAGAAGTCAGCTAAAGTGTACGTGCGCTAAAGACTCGTTTAGTCGTCCTATGTGAGGGCAACCACAAAATGGCTGCCGTACACAAAATGGAACCCAAGGGCACAGAACGAATCCCTAAATTCGTAGTGAATCCATCAGCGTAACGTGACGAAAACACTCATGCTTGCCGTACTAACTGGTTACGGTTCGCTAGTACCAAATTCGTAACAGAACAATGACCTTTATGAAACGGGTTCAGGATTCACGGAAACTCAACACCAGAGGCAGAAGGTGCCTTTTCGACTCTAAAGAAAAGTTTCACGTCGGCTTCTCTTCTACTTCATGCTGACCCCTCAGAACCTTTTTTCGTAGAAGCGGATGCTTCAGATCAAGCTATAGGAGGGGTCCTCTCACAGAGACATCATGAGACTGGGCAATTGCATCCTGTAGCCTATCGTTCACGTAAATTGAATCCTGCCGAAATCAACTACACTATCGCAGAGAAAGAACTCCTGGCAGTGAAGGATGCATTCGAAGACTGGAGGCATTATTTGTTGGGAGCTCGGCATACAGTAACAGTATTTACGGATCATAAGAACTTGCAATTTTTGAAGACTGCAAAAACTTTGACCCCACGGCAACTGCGTTGGTCTTTATATTTTGCTGACTTCGATTTCGTAATCACTTACCGTCCAGGCAGCAAGAATGGGAAAGCCGATGCCTTGTCCCGACTTCACACTGTGGAGACTCAGCATCCAGTGGAGTCGCAACCGATCATTCCAGAAACTAAGGTTATCTGCACGATCTCTTTTAACAATTTTCAAGATGAAGTTAGAAAATGTCTGACGCCAGAAGAAGTGAACAATTGGGTAGCTCAAGATTCGGTGCGAAAGAGTCAGCAGCAATTGCCTTACCACAAAGAAGCCTTGTATATTCCTACTCTTGCTTTGCAAGAAAAGGCTCTCACAATGTGTCATGATCAGCCTTTAGCGGGACATAAAGGAATAACGAAAACCTTAGATTTGGTTCAGCATTATTTTTGGTGGCCTGGGTTGTCCTCTTCTGTTAAACAATATGTCTTGTCTTGTGAATTATGTGCCCGAAGTAAACCTACTCGTCAGGCTCCTCAGGGTTTGTTGCAACCCCTACCTACCCCAACTTTTCCTTGGCAAACAATTTCGATGGATCTCATTGTTGAGTTACCTAAGAGTCAGGGTTATAATACCATATTGGTCTTTGTGGATACTTTCACGAAGATGGGCCATTTTATTCCGTTAACTGGGATTCCATCAGTGAAGGACTTAGCAAAACTATTTGGTGAGCATATAATGAAGTTGCATGGGGTGCCTAAGGTTGTGATCTCTGATAGGGGTTCTCAGTTTGGGTCCCATTTCTGGAAGGCATTTTTGCATG